>NC_061120.1:163584314-163899262 GCF_002878395.1 Capsicum annuum | reverse complement strand
CACTAGGAGGTAAGTCAGTTAAAATCCATGTATTATTTTTATAATTGAATCAAGCTCATTTTTTATTGCCTCTTTCCAAAACTTAGCATCAGAAGATACAACTTCAAAATAAGTTGATAGTTCATTATCAACAAGAAAAGTTTGAAAATCATTTCCATAAGAAAAATATTCTTTTCTAGGCCTTTTACTCCTTCCTAGTTCCTCAATATTAGAGGTTGATTCATTTTCTCTTTCAACGGATGCATGAGAGATTTTATCACATAATGAAAAAATATGTTCAAAGAATTCAGCATTTTTATGTCAATTATAGAATTACTATCAAGCACATCACTTTTTAATACAAGAAATATATATGCAGCACTATGTTCAACATATCCAATAAGCATGCAATCTGCAGATTTAGAACCTATTTTCCTCTTTTTAGGTTCAGGAAGAACTTTAGCAAGACAATCCCACACTTTTAAATATTTCAAATTAGGTTTATAACCTTTCCATAATTCAGAAGGGATTTTTCCAGTTCTTTTATGGGAAATTCTATTTTGTAAATGACATGCAGATAAAATAGCTTCACCCCACAAATTGTCAGGTGCATTAGAGCTAATTAACATAGAATTCATCATTTCTTTTAATGTCCTATTTTTTCTTTCAACTACACTATTAGACTCAAGAGAATAAGGCGGAGTTACTTCATGAATAATATCTTTTTTTTACGAAACACATTTAATGACATATATTCTCCACCTCTATCAGATTTAATTCTCTTGATTTTTCTACTAAGCTGGTTTTCAAATTCTAATTTATAAGACACAAAAGCATTAAATGCATCATCTTTATTTCTAAGCAAATACAACTTAGCAAATCTGAAAAAATCATCAATAAAAGTCACATAATATCTTTTACCGCCTCTAGTCATAGTTTGTTTTAAATCACCCAAATCAATATGAATTAAAGATAACAGTTCAGTTTCTCTATTAACTGAAAAACATGTCATTTTAGTAATTTTAGCTTCAGCACATATTTCACATTTCTCATAATTATTTGAGTTTAAATCAGATATCAAACCAAGTGATTGCATACTCTTTATGTAAGAGAAATTAATATGTCCTAATCTAGCATGACATAAGGAAATAGACTCAGTCAAATACACAGAAGTAGATACATTTTTAGAAATATCACAATGAGTATCAAGCATATATAATCTATGATTACAACGTCTATTTCCAATAAGAATATTACTTTTAGTTAGTATGATCTTATTGTTTTCAAAAATAACTTTTACTCCAACTTTTTCTAATAGTGCCACAGAAATTAAATTAATTCTGATATTAGGAACATACAACACATTACTCAATGTCAAGGTTTTACCAGATGTGAGTTTGAGAAAAACTTTGCCTTTTTCAAGAATTTGAATAATTCTCGAGGTCCCAAGATAAACAATTTATTTTTCTTTCTCAATTTGGGTGTATGATAAAAAATTATTTTTATTTATACAAATGTGCCTAGTAGCACCAAAGCCTACTACCCAATTTCTCACAGTGGTCTCAATAATTATTTCTGAATTGACCACAATAATTATATCATCCATTTCTGTTAAATTTAATTTTGACTTAACGGGATTGTCATTTCTTTCACATATTCTCTTGCATTGAGATACATCTTCTATGGAAAATTTATTATTAGCATTAGGCATATAATCAAATTTATTTTCATATCTGTAATTTGCAGTATCATAATTTTCTGACAAACTGACTGAAATGAAAGCAGCCAGAGCAATACCAACATCATTATTATGAACGGTCTTAAAATCAATATTATATGCCATAGTTTCTTAGATTGTTGAGGAACAGTGGTATAATAATAATAACAATAATAAAATTAACAGTACAACAGTGTATGGTAAATAACAATAATATTTAAACTGTTAACACAACAACAACAATAACAATAATAATAGTAATAATAATAATAACAGTATAATAATAATAATAGTAATAATAATAGTATAATAGTATAATGACTGCTGACAAATTAATAATACAAAATATTAAATAAATATTATAACGATATTATTTTAAGTAATTTATTAATTATACTTGAGTCGTGCTAAACACTGTACTAAGAAACTATTTCAGCAATATAAAATATTTTTCCTTGATTAATTTGAGGATATTTTGAGATAAATAAATTTTCTTTAATTAACCAAAGAATACAAGAATCAACAAAGTTATTAATACGAATACCAACAAATTAATATAAATGGTGATATAATTAGTAGAACCTTTTTTTCATTAAATTATATAATAATAAAAAGAAGTGAAGAGATGGGAAAGGGAGTAAGAAAACTTAAAAGGAGAATTGAAAAATTGTTACTGCAATGTTGCAAAGGAAGTTGCCTATGTATAGGCAAAGTATAAAGGTTACTATTTTATCATAATATGACAAGTGTTTATACACTTGTCTATTAACCAAAAGGAGAAAAACCATATCTTCCAAGTTTAACACAAGTGTTATGCCATGTGGCAAAAAAGAATTATGCAAGAACTTTAATATTCCTTCTTTTCAAATAAAATAACTACACTACTATTATAAATTATTTGAAATAAATAATTACTTTTCCTACAACAAGAACTAAAGGTCATATTCTACCATAAAATAATGAGTGAAATAAAATATTAATAGTTATAGGAGTTACACAAAGTAAATGCACATTTTTATTCTTAATAATATTTCACTAATGTGCATTGGAGAAGTGCAACCATCAACAACACACTTTGTTATTTGATATAATGCACTTTAATATAATTAAAATATTAAAATACGCTAATAATAATTAATTTGTGACTCCCGGCAGCATCTAGGGGGTCAATAAAGTGGGTGGAAACTATGAAAGGTCAGTTTAAATCTCATTAATAAATTTAAAAAAATGCAATTTTGTAATGTAGGTCTAAATCTTGGTGAACAAAGCTACATACTTGATAGAATAATCAAAACCTGCCCAAACTGGTTCAAACACCACCGGTATTAAGATAAACGAAAAAGATGATCTTGCTCTACATGCAAAATCTTTATCAAGAGCACAGCTTCCAAGTCTCCATCCAAGCATCTAACAATGAACATAAACTCCTTTTACACAAAAACATCACAAAATTAAGTTCTTTTTCCCCGAGAAGGGATTCGATATCTTCATAAAGCTCCTGAATTCCTGTTTCACCAAAGAATCCTTTGCAGGGTAAACAGAGTTATAGGATCTAGATCCATAGGAGGATTTTAAGTCGAGGGTGTTGAGTAGCACTAGACATATTATTCCATAGTGATAATGATTGCAGACAAGTCTAGAAATAGTAAGTTTTTTAAGATTCACCAACTATCTATAATAAGGTGCAAAAGCTAAGATGAATGTGAGGTCATATAAGTTGATTAGATAAGATTAAAAATGATCACCAAGGTTTAAGTAGCATGCATTGAGGATAAAATAAGAGAAAGTTACTCTGGTTCGTAACTGTTAAAACTGTAATGAGAAGTGATATAAAGTAAACGAGGTACGCTTAAAATCACTTGAAACAAAGTTAATTCACAATCCCTCCAAGTCCTTCAAATCAATGTAAGTTAGGACACAATAGAAAGAATAAAATTCATACAGATGATATCTAACAATCAAGTAGAAAATGAAAAAGCGAACAACTAATACAAAATGTAGCAGGAAATTGTTGGAAGAAATAAATATATACAAACTACGTACAATACACGCAAAATTTATATGAAAGTGAGTCCTTTACAGCATCAGAAATATTCTTTTCTATGCTAAGGGAAGTTTTTATCCTATTCTTAGCTAAATAGATACCAAAAGTAACACTGCCTATATATCTTAGTAATTACATAACTTGTCATTTGTTGGAGTATTTTTTTTCCCGTTCAGTATCCTTGGACCCAATTAATTTTAAAACACATCAGGAAGTTCCACTTTGACGATAAACTACTGCCGATCAGAGATGACTCTAGGCGAATTTAGAAATTTAAGTTTATGAATTCTGAATTTTGAAATAAACTCTCTATACGTATTAAATAAATTTCTTAACACAAATAACTATATATATAGAGAGAGTCGAAATAAAATTACTGAATTCTGTCAAAATCATGTAGTATAATATTGTAGATTCGCCCCTCTACTTGGCACCTCGTCACAATCACAACCTTAGGAAACAGAATTGGATCTCTGGAGTGAAGAGGCCCTCAAGAAGTGGATGCAATCCTCAATGGCTTCAGCTCTTTGAGAATCAACTCTTTCTGCATAAGAACTCGACCTGGCCAAGTTTGTCGAAGATACTACTTTACGTGAGTTATACCTTTTTCTATAATTCGATTTCGAAAAGAAACTTAGTGCACTGGTCACCTTAGATCCTAAATCCTTCAAAAAACTCACTGGAGAAAATCCTGAAGAAGAAATTGTTTTTTTGTTAGTAGAAAAATGTGTGGACTTCTTGTGATCGTGGCTCATATTCATGACTCTTTTACTAATTTTAGTTGGAAGGTTAGAATTGGGAAAATGTATGATAAAAAGTGTTATTTATCGAAATATAAGAAGGAAGTAAAGGAGAAGGATCAAACCTACTTAACCTACTACTGTAATTTAATAGGACAACTACAGACTTTACTGATTTCCAATTGACTTTGGACCAAACAGGTGTTTAACTCACGTATTTACCTCCCTTAATTTTAAGCAACACATCTTAAAATATATTACTAATTTATGCTCGAGTTATGTAATTGGATACATAATGATACCATATCATATTATCATACTAGTGTGAAGAGTTTTAAGAATTTTGTTTAAATTTTGTGTCCTTCATTAAAATCTTTCTCAATAAATATTATCGTCTTTTCACTTTTTTCATCTAATTATAATATTTTTACTTTTATAATATAAAATATTGATTATAATAAATATATGAAAAAACGTGTAATCTAATTTTCTTTTAGATGCACAATCCTTTAAATGTATAATTCATGTAATATTTAAGTAATTTAATTTTTATAAGTACACAATCCTTTTATTAAATGTAAAGTTCATTAGATTTACCCCTAAACATATATGAGTAGAGGTTTCTTGAAAATCTTTGTCTACGGAAGATTATAAAATGAAAAATTTTAGATCCAAGATCTTAAAGGAATCACTTCTTTTGTTTTCTTCTAAAAATAAATTTATTTTGGTAGAAATTCTATTTAAATACAATCTCTAAATTTTGGTGCATAATAAATTCAATTGTTAATCTTTGTGCTCGAAATTATTGATATTGAGTTGTTTCTTACTATGCTTTTTTTTCTTTTCCACTTTTCTGCTTTCTCTAGTTGAGACATTTATTGTATTTCATTTATTTTCTTTCTGTTTATTATTGAGGGGAATGCACCTTGTTTGATTTTTTTTTAAATATTATTTATGGTATGATTATGGTGGCTTGTGAGAAGATTAAGATGAATAATCTTGATTAGAGTTGCTATTGAAAATTTGTTCTAATTACTTTTTTTTTATGTCGTTTTTCATGCTCGAAACATCAATGAGATTCACAGTTGAATCAAAATCTGAATAAACTTTATGATGGAGATCGAATGAGCTTTAGGTTGGCAAGTAATAGTTGTGAGAAGCTACTTTGGAGCAACGAGTTGATTCTTAGTAACAAGTTGGCAAGACTTAAATTAAGTATTTGAGCCTAAAAAAGAACTTATTGAGCAAATTCAATTTATTTAACACAATCAACTTTTATCACTTCAATTTCTTTATTATAGTTCAAACACATTGTTTGGCCATATTCTATCATTTAAAAAAAATGCATTGACACATGTGTAAAGATCAAAATTTTACAAATTTAAAACATGATTCTAGCTACACGAGTCCAATATCTATCTTCAAACTCTAAAGTCCGTTAGAGTTTCTAAAAGACTGTAGATGAAACATGAGTAATTAGGAGTAGGGGTGGGCATATTTTGGTTTAAACCGAAAAAACCAAAAAATCAAACCAAAATTTAATTTTGATTTCGGTTTTTCAATTTTTCGGATCGAATTCGGTCTGTAATTTTAGAATTTCAATTTTTTGATTTGGTTTTCGGTTTTAAAAAATAAAATTCGGTTTAAACCGAAAAACCAAAATTTTATAAATAAATAAAATTTAGTAATTCACATTCACAATTAACATAATAACATAATATTATGTTATATATATATATATTATTTATATATATATATATATATATATATATATATATATATATTATTTAGTAATTCACATTCACAATTAACATTCAACAACAAATTCGCATACGCCGCAGACTATTTATGGATTGTTTTAATGACTCAAATATTTTATGAACTATTTTGGTGACTTTGGACTGTTTTATGGACTATTTATGCAGAAAGTCTGTTGTTTCATGGACTATTTTTACGAGTTTTGTGTTGTTTTGTAGACTATTTATGCAAGGTTATATTATATGTAATAATTAATAACGTTATGTATTATGTTAAGCTTATGATTATTTCATTTCGTTTCATCTATGTTGAGTTATTTATATTTATTTATATTTGGAAATGAAAAACAGGTTTGAAAAAAATAATTTTTCTAAAAACATTCATCAATTTAAATGCTCAGTTATGAAAAAGACAGGCTAACTACTTTAATATTTCAAATCGAAATAAAAATCCGAAATAACCGAATCGAATTTGTAAAAACCGAACCAAACCGAATTTATTTCGGTTTGGTTATGGATGTCATTTTTGTCAATCCGAAAACCAATAAATCAAACCGATATTAAACAATCAGATCAAACCGACCGAACGTCCACACCTAATTAGGAGTACAAATTGGTAACCATATACCTCTATGTGTAAGAACTTATAATTAGGAGTATAGTTTGGTAATCATGTCATAATGATTTAGTAACAAACCTTGAATGTGCATGATAATTGAAGCTACTGATTTCTTGATGGACTACCTTTTTAAATGTCGAATGAATTCTCTCAATCAATTTCTCTGGACAACTCCAAATAAGTAGTTTTGAAAAGTTACAACTAACAAAGTTAACACCGAAGCCAAACTACATGAGTGTCTAGAATCTTAATACACTTATGTGATGAGTAAAAGATATTTTAATAGTTGTCGACAGTAAGAGTCCAAATAACGGAAAAAACAAATCATGTGTGAGCTCAACCAAAGATCCAAGTAACAAATATGAAATCGCAGATTTGTTTAGTTCAATAAGCCGCTTAATGAAAACTTTCTTTCATTTCTCTAATTAAACTTTCTTTTTCTTCTTCTTTTGTTGTTGTCCTCATTTCCTATTGATGTTTCGTGAACATCAATTAGCCAGAAACATGATAATTGATTATGAAAGAATGTTCAGATGATCCAAGGCTTGTTGATCGCTTCACTTATAACAATTTTAAGCTTGATGATCTGCTCAGGTTATTCTCCAAATATATGGTTAAATTCGCCTTACGAATTTTCATATTTTTCATCCTAACCCCTTGAAACAAAAAATACACTCTATACTTACACTCTATACTTAAGGTTAAAATTCTTTTTTATATTTATATAGTTGATGTTGAATCTCTTTCATGTGTTTAATTCTTTATATCTTGAACTCTCTTTATGAAAATTCTGACTTAGTCACTTCTGAGAACTTTTTGCGTATAATATGATTTCTAATTTATAACATGCATGTGTGGAGTACAAATTTCTCTTAATCTTCTTTGTTTCGATCCATACGTCTATTTACAGATTAAAATTCAGTAAACCTCAAATTTACCCCTAAATCTAAATGGAACTAAATAATATGATTTTTCATATCAAAATTCTGATTATACAAAAATAATTAAATGACTGTTTTGAGTAACTAAAGGAGCGAAAATATGGGAGCTCCTAGGGATTGAGGTATTAAAAAATGCAATTAGAGTTTTCATTCTAAAACTTCAGATATATTTAATTTTCAAGAGCTTATATTTTTTTTGTTTATTTTTATTTTAATTCAAATGTATTGTTTTAATGTATTTACATATATTTTTAAAGTCCTCTACTCATTGATTTGAATACGTGTAACTTTCTTCTTTAGCATTGAACATTTGCAACACATTTACCCTTAATTAGAATTTAAATATATCTTTATACTAAGGGTGAGTTTGGTATGAAACCATATTTTTCATGAAAAACGTTTTTAAAAATATATATAATTGATTTTGTTACTTATTTTTTTGATGTTTTAATAACTGAAAATATTACCCTAAGAACATTTATATAAAATTTAATAAAACACATATGATCGAGGAGGTGAGGATGGGTGTGAGACAGGGACATACCTAGTTTGGAGAAAGGGATTCTCTTTTGTTGAATAAATACTTCGTTAATAGGATAAAACTAGTTTATTTAAATTATTGAATATACACGGTTGCATTTCCTTGACACGAAGAAAATTCAAATAAAGTGACAACTATTTTAGGTCAGGGTTTAAAATTAAATCTCATGTGTAACTTTTTGATATCCTTATATTTATAAATTCTTGACGTTGCCACTTGATGATTTAGTGTTGACATTAATAATAATGGGCGACACGATATAGACCCAATTAAAATGGAATCAGATTAACATGATCCAATTAATATAGGCCCATTTACATTTCATGATTGTAGTTGTATATTTTACTTTAGATAAAAAGGTGTTGATGTAAGATTCTAGAATAACACAAAAATAAAAATATCTTTTTTTCCCTCTCTTGTTATCTCTCATTCGAATTAGGGCTTTCAGATGAAAAAATCTATGGAGATTAGGTTGATTTCTTCTTCTAACATGGTATTAGAGCTTGGAATCGAGTTGTAGTCGTTGCTTGCTATTGACCGATCCTACCCTAGAAGGGTTTCTCCATCAAAGTTCATCGAAGACATTTGGTTTTCCAATGATATTCTATGTATTTTTTGAGCAAGACTTTACTTTCTCAAGTTATCAAAGAAGTATAATAATATCTCTCTAATTTCTATATATCAAGAGGTTGTTGTTGGTAATTTTGTTGAAGTTATTGATGATTTTGTTGAAGTTGTTGTTTTATTCATTTTTTCTTGTGATTCTTCTTTTTGCTAGTCGATTCTTCAAAATTTTATTTTTTGATATAGAAAACAACACAACCACTTTATCTATTTCCGCTAGAACTAAAAGCATTACACCCTTTTTGATAGATCCATCTCACCCATTCTATATCCATGCCTCAAACAATATTAATACCCCTTTAGTATCTTCTTATTTTGATAGAAATGGATTAATTATTTGAAGGAGAAGTATACTTGTTACTTTCTCTGCTAAAAACAAGCTTGATTTTATTCTCGGATGCAATCCTCAACCATCAGAGGATTCTTTATACTATCTAGGTTGGGATAATACAATGAAATGCTCATTGGTTGGATTACTAATTCCCTTTCTAGGAACATTGATATTGGTCTAATAGGATATAGAACCATTAGGAAAATTTGGAAGAACCTAAGTCAAAAGTTTGGATAGTTAAATGGATCCAGATATATTAAAATCTAGCATGAAATTAGTGCCACTAGCCAGGGGTCATTCGATATAACAACCTACTTTACCAAAATGAGAAGCTTATGGGATTAACATTACACAACTTATATAGGTACCACTTGAACTTATGGTGCTTTACCAAAAATCTTAGAGGAATAACAATTATTTTAGTTCTTGAGTGGTTAAACTAAAGCTATTCTTCATCCGGATATATATCCTCATGATGTCCCCATTTCCATATATTAGTATAGCTTACTCCATGTTTTAATATAATGAGCACTAAAAGAAAAAATCTCCTCATATTCCAAGTTTCTCCAGTGATTCTAATTTTTTTTTTAGCTTTTACCAATTCAGGTTCTCAATATAGAAGGGTTAATTTCACTAACTACAACCAGTCGAGTTAGAATATTCAAATTAATATCATTCAATTTATGTTTTTTTATTTTAGAGATGTCAAATTTCATGAGCATGTGTTTCCTTATCACTCTTGCTCTCCTTTGCATTTATTTACTCTACCTTTTTTCTTTGATGATTTTACTTCTCCTTCCTTAGTTGCCTCTCCTCCCCAACCTTCACCTTTTTCTATTTTTTCTCATTCAGTCCCTGCTTCCCTAACCTTCCATACCTATTTTCTCTTTCACCTTCTCCTGCTCCATTATCTATTATTCCATCCCCCAATAGAAAATATTCTAGAATTACTCAAACCATCCCATCTTGCTGATTACAACTATAATTCCATCTCTATAACTCCAAAGGCTTCTACTAGTGAAATGCAGATATATTAGCCCTAATTTTATCAACGAGTTTTTTCAACCCTACCTAGCAGGAGGCAAAATTACAAGAGTTTAAGGCTCTTGAAACCGATCAAACTTGGGATATTGTGCCTCTTCCTCCCCATAAAAAGACAATTCTTTCCAAATATATTTCAAAGTCAAACATAAGTCTGATGGCTCAATATAGAGATATAAAGCCAGATCTAACATTAGGGGTAACACTCAAAAGAAAGATATTGATTACAATTAAACTTTTTCTCTGATTGTCAAGCTTATTACTATTAAATGTCTTCTTACTTTGGCAATTAAAAGGGGATGGACTATATTCCAACTTAATATGAACAATGCCTATCTTTATAGGAATATCCACGAAGAGGTATGCTGGTCTTGAGGTTTTTTCTTCTTATCCCTCTTATTACCTATTGATTTTCAAGCTTAGAAAGTCTCTTTATGGCTTAAAACAAGCTGCTAGGCAGTGGTTTAGTTATCTGTCTGAGGCTTTATTATGTATTGGTTTGTCTTTTAGCTCTTAACAAGGCTAACAAATAAATGAGGCATTATAGACAATTAGAATACGAAATGGGACCACGCATCGCACGCTAGGGGGTGTGCTTTGGACTTGTATTGCACATATTATTGCAGGGTTCTACTTTCTCACCTCTATGGTGGGCCTTGAACAACACGAGGTGCCTCCCCATGATAGATGTGGACCGCATAAAGTAGGCTACGCGATGGGGTATGCGCTGCCCCTATTTTATTGATGAGACTTCATTTTTGAACACTATTTTAAGGAAATTATGGGAATCTAAATCCCTAAATACATTTCTCATTATTCAAAAGCACAGTTTACTCTTCCCCATTATTCTTGGAAGTCAGAACAACTAGAGTTCAAGATTCAAAGCTCAAATCTCAAATCTCAAACGTTTTTGAAAATTTTTTCCACCAAGAGGTATGTAGAATGACCGACTTCTATTGCATTTAAAAATATGTTTTCCTAAACTCTAAATTATATATGGAGTATGGGTTTTAAGCTAATTTCAAGAGCATGTTCCTAAGTCTCTAGATGTCAAGAACTATGAATTTAACTATGGAGGTGGGTTATTTTATGGTTGACGTAAAAGTTGAGTTTTTGAATGCTTTCTTTATCAAATTGTTCATTGTTTACTTAAATGGGTTTGGAGAGTATTACTTGCATTATAAATTGCTCTTGTTTTTGATGTAAATATATGGATCTTTGAGCGGGAGGATTACACTTTAAATTATTAGAGAAATCTTGAATAAAACTGATTTTGAAAAAGAATTCTTATATAATTCTTAAATTATCTTTTGTGGTTAGTAATTTATTATTTAAAAAGAGGGTAAAGAGAAGATAAGGGATGGCTTATGTGACCTTATGCCAATACCAAATAAGAGAATGTCCATAAGAGAGAGAAATGACTATCGAGAATGATTAAGGTTTTAAATAGGTAAAAAAATTGGGCTTAAAAAGAGTTAGATGGTTAGCCGAGAAGGCATATGTTTCAAAGGCTCAATGTTCGAAATTGTGTTTTGTCGAAGTGGGGTTGATTATGTCCTGAAATACATATAATCGTTGTATACTTGCTGTGTACTTTGATATACTATAGTAGAGAGACTCCAATCCTTGTGGAAATCTTGGACTACAGGCTTGGTCGAAGAGTCAAAGTTGGACCCACATAACCTGTAGGGTTTATAGAGATGTAGGGTATACAATTTAGCTTAGGAATAAAGAAAAGAGTTGAGTCTATGGCTTTAGTTTTTATTTAAAGTCATTATATATACCTCTGTGATTCAATCTCTATCCTTATAATTATTTTGTATGAAGGATATCTTATTATTGGTTGTTCTATATGCCAATATATTTCACGTATTGACCAGCCTTAGATGACTACATTATTTTATGTTGTAGGTTCAGAAGAACTCTCTCATTGGTTAGTGCAGCATTCAGATAATCAGGATAACATCAGAATTGGTGAGCACTTATCCTTCGAAAGTTAGTTTATTTTACAGACTCAGTCATTTTCTTATTGATGGTATCGCTGAGGACTTGTCCCAGCTTAAACATTTTTTTTTATGTTTGAGGTTTTGTAGACTGCTTTAGTTAGATAATTTTTGTCATATGTTAAGAGTTTTAGATTATTGTTTTTTTAATTTTAACTGGACAACTTCTTTTGGGTTTATTTTTTAGCATGCTATAGAGTAGTGATGCTTATGATGAAATTCTAATGGGTTTTCTTAGCCCTCCATTAGTCTAGGATGACCACCACGGCTAGGGCCTGGGCTCAGGTTGTGACAAACTTGCTATCAAAGCATGTTTTAGGGTTCTAGGGTGTCTATG
The DNA here is from genome assembly GCF_002878395.1 of Capsicum annuum. Taxonomy (NCBI): domain Eukaryota; kingdom Viridiplantae; phylum Streptophyta; class Magnoliopsida; order Solanales; family Solanaceae; genus Capsicum; species Capsicum annuum. The sequence goes on along the minus strand of NC_061120.1, from coordinate 163,886,588 downwards.
AGTTGTGTCAAGTGAAGCCTTTTTTTATAGGTGTGTGCCACACTTATAAATAAGAGGATTTAAGACATTTAGACATGTTTCCCTTTCTTTATGTTCTAGTTCATGCTAGAGATTATAGTTGTAAGTAAATTCTTCTAGCTTCTAAATTTGACCATATTTTAGGTCATGCCTCTAAGAAGTACTAATTACCAAAGGGCTTCAACTGGAACCCCCCACTGGAGCAAATAATGAAGAGGTTTATCCTACTCATGGGATATGGACCCGTAATAGGGCACATACTTATGATTTCATTTCTTTTCCTAGGGTTCAACCAACTCCAACTAGTTCCCCTCAGTCTTCTGCGACCAATACCACCCGTAATTAGGCCCATCAAGGCAAAGTTCTTAATACTAAGTTCAGACAACCGTCTATATGCTTTCTTAATACTAAGTTCAGACAACCGTCTATATGCTTTCTCAGATTATACCATCTTAGTCCTACCATTCAAATTATGCTGGATCTATTATGGCTTCCTTAGATGTTACCCGGGTTGGTTAGTTCATATGACTATAACCATCAATTTTTTTGAGATCCAAAGTTGAGGAAAATCCCAAGAGTTTGTGGACAAAATAGAAAAGATTCTTAGGGTAATGCATGCTAGTAATATTAAAGGGGTGGAATTTATAGCCTCCCAGCTGAAAGAGGTATCTTATTAGTGGTATGATGAGTGAGAGGAAAATAGGCATGAAGATGTTGAACCAGCTGTTTGGGAAGAGTTTTTTCAAAGCCTTTCTCGATCACTTCTTTCCTCAAGAATTGATAAAATACAAGGCTGAGGATTTCATAAACTTGAAATAAGGAGAATGAATATCCTCTGAATTTTACTAAGTTATCTCATTATGCTTCGGGGTTTGTGTCTAATAGGAGGTCTTGGAAGAGAAAGTTTGCCTATGGTCTTTCTGATAATTTGGTACTGAAATATAAAGGGTCTATGCTGAAGAGTAAAATAGATATATCTAGGTTGGTAATGTACATGCAACAGGTAGAGGATGAAAAGAAGAAATATACTGAGGAAGAGAAAAAAATTAAGCATGTATATTAGGATGCGAGTCAGCAACATAGTGGTAAAGAAGGCAGAAAATGGATTAGAAAAAATATTGGAGTTAATTCTCATTTATTAGATAGTGAACCAACTCCTAAAGCATCGGTTGATCAGTGATTTCAGCCTAACAATATCCCCATAATTTAGGTTACTTAGTCTCAAGGTAGTGTAGCTCATTCTTCTAAACCAATCCTCCCTACAATACTTGTGGATAATTTACTTGGGGAAATTCCAATTTGGGAGTTGTGTATATGATGGTTAAGGTTAGACTAGTAATATTTAGAGAAAGTTTACCTCGACAAGTGGAGGTTTTTGGGGCAAGGTCAAAGCTACTACTTCTTCTACCCCAGCTTCAAAATGGGCTACTTTGGCACAGGTAGGGGTCACAATCATATGTATGCTTTATGTACTCAACAACGTTTAGAGACCTCACCAGATGTTGCTATGGGTATGTTATAAATTTTCTCTCGTGCTGTTTATGCCCTACTTGAACCTGATTCCACTCTATCTTATGTGACCCCTTGTCTGGCTATAAATTTCAGTTTTAAACCTAAAAATATTTCTGAACCCATCTCTATTTCTACCCATGTTGGTGAGTCTGTTGTTTCTAGGAGGGTCTATAGAAATTGTGTTGTGTCTATTTTGCATTGGGATACTATAGTGGATCTGGTAGAGCTAGATAATGTAGACTTTAATGTAATACTATAGTGGTCCTGAGGGTTTGTCGGTTCCTTTTTTTATTTCTACCCCGATAGGAGACTCAATGGTCATTAAAAGAGTCTATAGGGGAAATGTGATATATATTAGTGGAGAGATACTTTTGTTGACTTGATAGAGTTGGCCATAATTGATTTTGATGTCATTCTAGGTATGGATTGATTACACTCTTGCTATGCTTCCTTAGATTGTCGGACCCGTACGGTCATTTTCGAATTTCCTAATAAGCTGGTCATTATATGGGAAGGTGGTTCCTTAGAACCTCAAGGGAGATTTATTTCTTATCTTAAAGCATGAAAGTCAATTTCGAAGGGGTGTTTGTATCATTTAGTTTGAGTTAAAGATACTAAGTCGGATGAACCTTCTTTAGGATCCGTCCCCATAGTTAATGAGTTTCTTGAGGTGTTTCCTGATGATTTTCTCGGTGTTCTTCCCAATAGGGAATTTGATTTTGGGATTGATATTGTTTTGGGGACTCGTTCGATCTTTATTCCTGCTTATAGAATGGCTCCGGCAGAGTTGAAAGAACTTAAGGAGCAATTAAAGGGCCTCTTAGATAAAGATTTTATCTATCCTAGCATGTCTCCTAGGGGTTCTCCTGTGTTATTCGTGCACAAGAAGGATGGTTCCCTTCATATGTGCATTGATTATCGTCAGTTAAACAAAGTGATCCTCTTCCTAGGATTGATGATTTTTTGATCAACTTTAGGGTGCAAAGTGTTTCTTTAAGATTGATCTTAGATCAGGTTATCATCAACTTAAGATCAGGGAAGCGGATATTCCCAAGACTACCTTTAGAACTCGATATGGCCACTATGAGTTTTTTGTCATGTCTTTTGGGTTGTCTATAGCCCCGATGACATTCATGGATTTGATGAATAGGGTCTTCTATCCATTCTTGGATATGTTTTTCATTATCTTCATAGATGATATCTTACTTTATTCTAAGAGTAAGGTGGATCATGCAGATCACCTTCGTACCATGTTATAAACTTTGAAGGATCATCATTTGTATACCAAGTTCTCTATGTGTGAGTTTTGGTTGAAATCCATGTCTTTTTCTTAGTCATGTCATCTCTAGTGAAGGGATTATGGTGGATCTCCAAAAGGTTATAGCGATTAAGAAGTGTCCTAGACCTACAACTACGATCGACATTCGGAGCTTCTTGGGTCTAGCCGGTTATTATAGAAGGTTTGTGGAGAGTTTCTCTACTATAGCTGCCCCGTTAACCAAGTTGACCCAAAAGAAGGTCAAGTTCTTGTGGTCCGATGTGTATGAGGGAAGTTTTGAGAAGTTGAAAGATAAATTAACTTTGGCTTTGATTTTGACATTGTCTGAGAGTAGTGAGGTTTTTGTGGTTTATTGTCATGCTTCCCGAGTCAGCCTTGGTTGCATGTTGATGAAACATGATAAGGTGGTAGCCTATGTTTCTAGGCAATTAACTTCTAGGCAATTAAAAGTTCATGAGAAAAATTACCATACTACTGACTTAGAGTTGTTAGCCGTGGTCTTTGCGTTGATGATTTGGCTTCTTTATCTTTATGGTGTTCATGTTGACATTTTTTCAGATCATAAGAGCCTTCAATATGTGTTTACTCAAAAAGAGTTGAATCTCCGGCAAAAAGATGGCTTGAGCTATTGAAAGACTATGATATGAGCCTTCATTACCATCCCAATAAGGCAAATATTGTCGTCGATGCTATTAGTAGATTGTCCATCAAAAGTTTGGCCCATATAAATGAGGATAAGTAGGAATTGGTGAAGGATATTCACTATTTGGCAAATCTTTGAGTTCGACTTGCGGACTCTGAGGATGGCGGTGTATTTGTTCATCTAATATCTCAATCGTCTCTTGTTGTTGAGATAAAGGAAAAACAAGTATTGGGCCCCTAATTGGTGAAGATCAAGAGTAATATGGGTCAACACAATGTTATGGACTTTGTGATTGGTGGTGATGGTATCTTAAAATGCCAAGGTAGTCTATATGTTCCCGACATTGAAGGATTGAGGGAAAGGATCATGGTCGAGGCTCATGAATCTCGGTATGCTATTAAACCTGGTTCCACCAAGATGTATCATGACCTTAAAGGGTTCTATTTATGGAGTGGTATGAAGTGTGATGTATCTAGCTATGTATCCAAGTGTATGGTGTGTCAACAAGTGAAAGTTGAGAACATGAGACTCGGTGGTTTGCATCAAGAAATTTCTTTGCCCGAGTAGAAGTGGGAGGCAATAAATATGGATTTTGTTGCTAGTCTTCCTAGATTATGGAATTAATGTGATTCTATTTGGGTCATTGCCGATAGAATGACCAAGTCCACTCATTTTTTGCTCGTGAAGACTAGCTTCTCTGAGGAAGATTATGCTAAGTTGTATCTTGTAGAGATCGTGAAGTTGTACGGTGCTCCAATTTCTATTATCTCAGATTGTGGACCTCCATTTTCATTCCACTTTTAGAAGTCGTTCCAAAATAGTTTGGGTACTCGAGTATGCCTTAGTACTTCTTTCCACCTGCAAACGGATGGGGAAGTAAAAAGAATTATTCAAAGCATAGAGAATATGTTGCAAGCTTGTGTAATCAATTATGGTGGTAGTTGGTATAACCACTTTCCTTTGATTAATTTCACCTATAGTAATATTTGCCACTCTGGTATTGTCATGACACCCTTTTAAGGCATTGTACGGTAAGAGATGTCGATCTCCCATGGGTGGTACGAAGTTGGTGAGGGTAAGTTTCTTGTCCATGATTTAGTTTACCAAGCCTTGGAGAAGGTAAAGGTGATTCGTGATAGTTTGAAAATTGCTTAAAGTCGCCAAAAATCCTATGCAGATATGAGGCATAGGGATTTAGAGTTTTGTGTTGGCGACTGGGTGTTCTTGAAAGTGTTTCCCATGAAGGGAGTGATACCGTTTGGTAAAGACGGGAAGTTTAGTCCCCGGTATGTTAGTCCCTACTTGATTATGAAAAGGGTAGGCAATGTTGCCTATGAGTCGAAGATGCCTTCTAGTATGGACTCCATTCATCCAATTTTCCATGTCTCTATGTTGCGGAAATGTATGGGTGACCTTTCATTGGTTGTTCCCTTAAGGGATGTTGATATCTCAGACTTCTTTTCCTATGAAGAGGTCACGATGAGGATCTTAGATCATCAAATTTGATGGTTATGAATGAAAGAAGTGGCTTTGGTGAAGGTTCTATGGAGGAACCAAAAGTACAAGAAGGCTACTTGGGAGGCAGAGAGGGGTATGAAATCCAAGTACCCGCATTTGTTTTCCATCCTGGAAACTTGTGATGGAGGTATGTGTTAATCTTCTTAGTCCCTAAACTTTTAAGGAGCCATGTGGCCTCAATAAAAGATGGGTTTGAATCCCCTAGTGAATGAAGTGAATGAGCGATTGAATAATCATGATATGTGTTGTGTTGCATTCTAGTTGTTATGTGCTTGTTTTAACTTATTGAAAGTTTCTTTAATATGTGATAAAGTGCTAACCCGTGGCTATGATTACCTTACCCCTCATTTGTAGATGAATGATCTAAGTGAGGGAGAATTGAAACACCTAGACTTTGAACTATTGAAAAACAAGTTCATTTTTGTGTCTCTGAGTTGGGTACGACTAGAGACTTGAGTCGTAGCCTTGGTCATGACTCATACCCACTTTTCACTCCCCCATCGTAACCTAGGAAGGGTGGTGAGGGATACTCCTAGTCATTGGTATGAGTGACCCCTCCTCAATCGTACCCTATGTATACAAGTCATATCTAGGGAAATCGTATAGAGTGAGACTTGGTCTTGAGTTAAACTGTCTTTCATACGGTTGAAGCTTATGACTATTGGGTGAGTTGTACCCTTTGGATATGACTCATGGGTGTGTTTTCATACCCTTAACAATATATGTCACCTAAGAGAAGCCTAGGGTACGAGTTAGGGTACCACTTGTACCCTAAGGTACAATCACAAAGGGAATCGTATGGGGGAGTCGTACCCCTGCACGTGCTCACTTTTTACCTTTTAACTAAGTTTTTTTCAATTTACCTTTCTTATAAACATAACCCCTCTCACTATATAAGGCATTGTAGCCTACTAAGTCTTCAATCTAAAATACTCAAACACTCCTAAACACTCTAAAGGCTTCTTGAATCAATATAAGAGGCTAGGGTTTGGAGGGTGATCATCTAGTGGCAAGAGAGAGTCAACATTCTTGGTGATTCAAGTTTCTTAAGGCATATATATCTTCCCCTCTCTACATAACTCTAAACCCATTTATTTCATACTTGGATTATTAAGTGTACATGATGGTTTTAAAATCAAATGAAAAGGGTTTTGTTACTTAATAATGAATAATGTGGACTATTGCTTAGACTTGTGTTTATATATGTTATTATTGATATTTTGCACATGCGAGTGCTTTTTATTGGTGGTCTAACCAATGAGTCTTGAGAAACCCTAATATTGATGGATGTTGCTTTGAATATGGCCTAGGTAAGGGCATGTACACAAGGTGTTTGGGAAAATGTCTAAGTGAAATGACTAATACCTGTTGACAATGTATTAAGCTAGGGCAATGGCCCAAATGAGTTTGAATGATTCATAAATCATATTTTGAAGGTATTAGGATCCATGTATTATGAATTTTATAACCTTATTGGTTGATGGCTAATAAGAGGGTAAATCCATAGACATGAAAATGAACTTGAATTGTGTGTGAAACCAAGTGTGGTGAAAATGTGATCTATTGTAGTTAGTGAAATATGAATGGTTGTGTGGGTCTTAAGGACCAGAAATTGTATGGTCTGCTGAATTGAATGAAGGCATTGTCCTATTGATATGGTTAAGCAATGAAGGCTCCTACGAGGACCATATGGTCATGTATAATGTTGAGTCTTGGTCTCTTGATTATCATGTGAAATGCCAAAGTGTAAGGATAAGTGTATCAATATGAATGATAGTAACATATTGACTTGTTTTTAAATGATGATATTATTTTATACTTACCCTTGATTTACATGATAGTGCTCCAACCACAAACTGTATCTAGACACTATGTCTCCATGCGACATAGGGGCCGGAGCATCTTCTTCTCGTCCTGTGCAGTTATTATTTGACGAGGCGGTTCATACATTGACTTGGAGTGGTGAGCTTTCCTACTTTAGAAGACATTCATTCGTGGTCCCCTATCTTTAGGCTTAGTTTATTTTGGCTTGGTTTGGCCATTGTCGGGGGCTTGTCCCGACATATACTTTTCTAAACTCTGGTTTGTATGGTGGTATTGGTGATGGCTATGGACTTAGGTATATTTGACTAGTGTATTGATGATTATGAAATGGTTAGACTTTGTTAAGCCTTGATACTTAGTTATATTTCTGTTATCTTATTATATGGTCGGGATTTATTCGGCCCTTGTGATGGATGTGATGATGATTGGGTTGGTTTATCGGGGAGACCTCCGGTACATGTGTGTTTGAGGTTCCCATATGACATGGTTCGATTTTGGGGCATGTCAACACACCAACACGCCTTGTGTGGTAAGTGGAGTTGGACCACAAACCAACACGCCTTGTATGGTAAGTGGACTTGGACCATAAAACAATATGCCTTGTATGGTTAGTGGACTTGGACCACAAACCAATGCACCTTATATGGTAAGTGTACTTGGACCACAAACCAACTCAACTCATATGGTAAGAGTACTTGGTCCACAAACCAACTCAATTCATATGGTAAGGGGCTTTGGCCGCAAAGAAACTCCCATGGTGAGTGGACTCAGTCCACAGACCGACACACGTCTTATTTCATCTACAATTGATAATTGGACTCTAGGCTTCCTTAATCACGTATCGATATCCATACCATTCAACACATAAGGAATCTATGCCATTTAAGTAATCTAGCCACCAAGGCTACATATTAACATCATAGACAACCACATAGTCTTTGCAGACCCAAATTAAACATTTAATCATATAAATAGGTCCAAGGACTTAGTTCACAATACGATGCAAGTTCATTTATGGTTATCAAGACCTCTAAAAACTAATCATTCCTCATTACTATCCTTATACACACCTTTATATTCAAACACAATTCAAGTTCATGTTTTAGGGACTATGACCCATTTAGTCAACCAACTATCAAGACATCCCCTTACCCTTGCATGGACTACAAGGCATCTATCAAATATTTACCAAGCGTTCACATTCATTAACAACATCTTATCTCATTCATTTCCACTAGACCAATACCATAGATAAACCTTTGAACTCCACCAAAATATTTAAACCCTAGTCAAACCAATGGACTATATTCCTTGATTCAATTTATCATCAATTTAATTTACGGTCATCAAGACCCACATAACTATTCACATTTCATTAGAAAGCTTATACCACATTCTCACCACATTTTAGTTTAACACACTATTCAAATTCATATTCATGTTTAGGGGCTTCGATCCCTTATTAGTCATTAATCCAACAAGGTCACCAATTCTGCAATACATGGCTCTCAATACCTTCACAAAATCAATTATCAAACATTAATGCTTATTGGTCCATTTCCCTAACTCATAACATCACCAACGTGTAACTAGGCAATTCACTTAAACATTTTCATAAACACTTTGTGTGTATGCCTTCATCAAGGCTATTTTCATAGAAGAAATTATCAAAATAAGGGTTACTCAAGACCCTCATGTTAAACCATATACAAAAAGTATCCACATATTCAATTCATCATCAATAACATGTGTAAACACAAGTATAAGCAACAAGCAACATTATTCATCATTAGGCAACAGAAAACCTTTTCATTTGATTTCAAAACCACCATGCACACTTACTAATCCAAGTGTGAAATACATGGGTTTAGAGTTAACTATCAAAGGGAAGAGTTACATGTCTCAGAAAAGATGATCCACCAATAACTTGACTCCTCTTTGTCTTCTAGATGAGCACCCTCCAAACCTTAGCCTCCAATCTTGTCTCAAGAAACTTTGAGAGTGTTTGAGAGAGAGTTTAGGATGTTAGATCCACCCAAAATATGATTTAGGAGGACATACATACTTATATAGTGAGAGGGATTAGGGTTTAGGGTATAGGAAATGACCACAAGGACCTTGGTTAAAATCTTTAAAATGAACCCGTCTAGGGGTATGACTCAGTATACGACTCATTAAGAAATCATACCCTAGGGTACGAGTGGTACCCCAACTCATACCCTAAGCTCCATCTAAGTCACATACAGTGTCAAGGGTACGACTAACTACCATTGAGTCATATATAAGGGGTACGACTTACAACCTAACCATATATAAGACCCGTATAAAAAATAGTCCACTTTTCACCATGGACCATGCACTATACGACTTACCTAGGTATGACTCGTATCCTTGTGTACGAGTGAGGGGAGGCCAAGTCATATAGAGGATATAATTATATCCTGATAGGCTTCTTAGAGTATGAAAGGGGAGGGGAGAATGGATATGACTCGTATCCAAGGGGTATGAGTGGCTATTCCAATCGTATCTTGGACAACATGCTCGAAACCAAAAGTTTTTGCAAGGCCAAGATCTTGGGTGTTTCATTCTCCCCAACTTAGGATCATTCGTCTACAAATGATGTGTAAGGAAAGCATCAACACAAGTTAACACACTATCAAACATTAAACCAACCTTTAAACAAGTTTAGACAAAGCACATAACAAAGATATAACACAACACATATCATGATCATCATCAATCATCCATTTCATTTTATCGACTTTTGGGATTCCAAGATACCCGGTCAATTCAAAGCCCAAGGACTTGAACCCCTGGATTTTAAAAAATATAAAGCAACTCAAGTATTGGGAACTTTAATCCCTTGTCTAACAAAGACATGAATCAATTCTAAGCATCAAGATCTTCAAACATTGTCTATCAAAGACAAATCAAGTTAGGAACACCAACACATATCTCAAATATAAGTTTTTGGAATGAAAAGTAATTGCGGATACTTGGACTTCATGTCCTCTTCTGCTTCCTAAGTAGCTTCCTCGGACTTTCGATTCCTCCATCGAACCTTTAACAAAGCCACCTATTTTGGGATCAACCTTCGGGCTCTTAAGATAAGAGACGAACCTTTCTTTATCCACTAAAAAAACTTCTTCCCGTACAATGATCAACTCATTAGGGAATTTTAAGCATGACCTTATGGTTTCAACACTTTAAGGAACATAGCATGAATGTTAGCAATGCACCCCCAAATGACATCAAATGCAATTATGTCCACCCTTATCAATCAAAAAGACTTTTGTTATTACCAACAACTATCACATATCTCTTATGGACTCCTTACAACCACAGAGTCTATTACCGGGGTAGAAATAAAAAAAGGAGCCCAAATGACTCTGAGCCAAATTAAAATACACAATCACAGATGGGCTCGAACATACTAAGCAAAGATACATAACACGGGTAAGGAGTTTTTCATCATACCCATAATAACATTCAGAGATGACTCAGACTCCTGGTGAGTAGTAAGTGTATACAAGCGGCTCTGGCCAATGACGGTACTAGAAACAGAAGCAAAGATAGAAATTTTTGGGGCAGGAGTACATGAAGTAGAAATTGGGGCTCTGTCAGCCTGAGTAGTCACTCCAGAAGGGAACTCTCGTTGCATGTGCGCAATCTGACCATAATAAAAATATCTATTCTTCCTCTTCTCATAGTCACCATGGTGATGCTGACCACAGAATATACAAGGGAGATAGGTCACCTCTAATTGGGATCCACTGGCCTAAGAATCACCACTCACCTAGTTTTTCCTCCTGGACAACCTACAACTAAACTCTTAGCCCCCACTTAGCTTAGAAAGATGAGACCTCTTACCTTATCTCTCATTAATCTCACCCTATTTATTTTTCTCTTCCTCCACTTATTGCATATATACAACCAACCTAGAGACGTTCATATTTTTGATCAACAAAGACGTCTTACTCTTAAGGACCAATTTGGGAGATAGTCCCGAAATGAATTTACTCATCTTAGCCCTCATGCTAGAAACTATCTCAGGGGCATACCTTGACAATTGATGTAATTTTAAGGCATAATCCTTTACGAACATACTACCTTGCCTTATATTCACAAACTCTTCTGCTCTTGCTTTCCTCAACTCTTGAGAAAAAGAGCGGTGAAGGAAGGCACTAGAGAAATCTTCCTACTAGGCCAGACTAGTACCCACACCGCTAGACATCTCCCACTCTTTGTACCATTGGTACTCTACATCCTTAAATTAGTAGAAATAAAACTCAATACCTTCCACATACAACACATGTAAATACAGAATATCTTCTCCATTTTATCAATGAAACTTTGGGGATCTTCCTTAACTTTCACACCCATAAACATAGAAGGGTGCAACTTTATAAATTTATCAACCCTTGTTGACTTAGAGGATGTAGAAAAAGAAGAACCATGCCCAAATTAAGAAGCTATCAATTGGGTCAACAGGTTGATAGAGTGACAAAACTCAGCATTAGAAGCATCTCCTTAAAGGGACTGAGAAATAGTTTCACTCTCATAAGCTAGGTTGGTGGGGACAAGTGGAACCTTATGAGGATGGTCATATGCTGCATCCCTATCCCGGGTTTAAACCCTAGAGTTGGATGAACTCTATCCACTTTGTCCTCGATCGGGACTGAAGGGTTTTCCTAAGTATCAGATCTCCTTAGAGGCATGATCTAAAATATAGCAAATAGAAATCAAAGAAGTCCAAGACCTTAGAATCTATAGCTTGAGATTAAAACACAAAAAAGGAAACATTTCCTAAAATATCTCATAGCCCCTCTTTTATAAGTGTGGCACGCTTCACACCCATAAAAAAGACTGTACTTGACACGGTATTATGGACACCAACTGACTATGAACCTAGGCTCTAATACCAACTTGACATACCCTAAAATTGGGCCATGTCATAGGGGCACCTCAAGACCACATGAACCAGAGGTCGCCCCAATAACTCAACCTAATCATCATCACAATACCTACAAGGGTCAAGAAATCCGGACCTTATTATAAGATAGCAGAAACATAAGTGTAATAATCAAAACTTAAACAATATCTATAAATTCATTAATGTCAATAGTCTAGACAATATACCCAAATCCACAGTCATCCATAATACCTCTATATAGATCCAAAGTCTAAATATATGAACATATGTCGGGAAATGCCCCCGACAATAGATAATATCAAGTCTAAAACATAAGGTAAAGAGACTATGAAATGTGTGCATTCTGAGGAATGGAAGCTCACCACTTTAATGGCACACATAATCCGCCCGATCACTTAATCACTACACAGGAAAAGAAGATGAAACTTTGTCCCCTATGTCGCATGGGGACATAGCATCCGCAGATGGTTAGCAGTTGGAGTTCTAGCATTTAACCCAATGATACATATAAAATAGTACATTTTCTTAAAATCTATGTCAAAACATCATATATGATCACATTTACATAAGTATATACATATATGAAGATACATGTACATATAGTTTCACAATGTGCCAAACCATGAAACAAATCATAACATGCATTTTTGAATCATTCATTTATGAGACATGGAACGAACGACTTCCCAACCTTCCATCCTTATATTTTATCCATATAGGGTTTCTATGTTACAATAGGGAAAAATAAATAAACCTCGAACCAATACATCTTATATGATAGGTGGTCATAAACCATAAACCAACCCACCACTTACGGTCAGTGGTCACGAACCATGAGTGTACCTCAAATGGTAAGTAGACTTGGACCACAAACCAACACGCCTTGTGTGGTAAGTGGACTTAGACCACAAACCAATACGCCTTGTATGCTAAGTGAACATGGACCACAAACCAACATGACTTGTATGGTAAGTGGACTTGGACTACAAACCAATGCACCTCATATGGTAAGTTGACTTGGACCACAAACCAACTAAACTCATATGGTAAGTGTACTTGGACCACAAACCAACTCAATTTATACTGTAAGTGGACTTGGACCGCAAACCAACTCCCACAGTGAGTGGAATTAAACTATAAATCAAAATATGTCTTATTTCATCAATAATAGACATTTGGACTCTAGCCCTTCTTTATCATATATCAACATCCATTCCATACAGCACATAATGACTCAAACCAATTTAATTAATTCTAGCCACCAAGGCTACATATCAACACCATAGATAACCACATGGTCTTTGCCATACCAAATTATCCATTAATCGTATAATAGGCCCAAGGAATTAGTTCACAACATGATGCAAGTTCATTTATGGTTACCAAGACCTCTATGAACCAATCATTCCTCATTACTATCCTTATACACTCCTTTTCATTCAAACATAATAGTTTATATTTTAGGGACTATGACCCATTTAGCCAACCAACTATCAAGACATTTCTTTACTCCTCACATGGACAACAAGGACTCAATCAAACATTTACCAAGAGTTCAAATTCATTAACAACATTTTATCTTATTCATTTTAACTAGACAAATACCATAGATAAATCTTTGTCCTTCATAAAAATATTTAACCCCTAGTCACAGCAATGGACTAAATTCCTTGATTCAATTTATCATCAATTCAATTTACGGTCCTCAAGACCCATATAACTATTCACATTTCATTAGAAAGCTTATACCATATTCTCACCACATTTTAGTTTAACACACTATTCAAATTCATATTCATGTTTAGGGGCTTCAATCTCTTATTAGTCATTAACCCAACAAGGTCACCAATTATACAATACATGGCTTTGAATACCTTCACAAAATCAATTATCAATAATTCATGCTTATTGGGCCATTTACCTAACTAAAAACATTATCAACATATAACTAGACAATTTACTTAGATATTTTCATAAAGATTTTGTGTGCATGCCTTCAACAAGGATATTTTCATAGAAGCAATCATCAAGATTAGGGTTACTCAAGACCCTCATGTTAAACCATATGAAACAAGTATCCATATATGCAATTCATCATCAATAATATGTATAAATACAAGTCTAAACAAGAAATGACATTATTCATCATTAGGCAACAAAACCCTTTTCATTTGATTTCAAAACCACCATGTACACTTACTGATCCAAGTGTGAAATACATGGGTTTAGATTTATTTATCAAAGGGAAGAGTTACATGCCTTAACATGATGATCCACCAAGAACTTAAACCCTCTTTGCCTTCTAGATGATCACCCTCTAAACCCTAGCCTCCAATCTTGTCTTAAGAAATTTTGAGAGTATTTGAGAGAGAGTTTATGATGTTAGATCCACCCAAAATGTGATTTAGGAGGCTATATACACTTATATTATGATAGGGATTAGGGTTTAGAGTATAGAAAATAACCACAAGGCCCTTGGTTAAAAGCTGAAAAATGAACCCGTCCAGGGGTATGACTCAGCATACAACTCATTAAGTAATCATACCCTAGGGTATGAGTGGTACCCTGACTCATACCCTAGGCTACACCTAGGTCACATACACTATTAAGGATATGACTAACCACCATTGAGTCATATCTAAAGGGTACAAACACACCCTAAAGGTCTATGCACTATACGACTTACCTAGGTATGACTCATACCCTTGTGTACGAGTGAGAGGAGCTCAAGTCATATCGAGGACAAAATTCTATCCTGATAGGCTGCTTAAGGTATGAGAAGGGAGAGGATAGTGGATACGACTCTTATCCAAGGGGTATGAGTGGCTTGTCAAATCGTATGTTAGACAACATACTCAAAACTAAAAGTTTTACAAGGCTAAGATCTTGGGTATTTCAATTTTTGCAGCATGGGAAGGTTATGCCTTATGCTTTTAGGCAACTTAATATACATGAAAAGGTCACCATATTCATAATTTTGAGTTCGCGGTTGTGATCTTTGAACTCAAAATTTGGCATCACTATTTCTATAGGGTGCATGTGAATATATTCACTGATTGTAAGAGTCTATAGTATGTGTTTACATAAAAGGAGATGAATCATACACAAAAAGCATTGGCTTGAGTTATTGAAAGATTATGAGATGAGCTTGAACTATCATCTAGGTAAAGCTAATGTTGTTGCTGATGCTATTAGAAGGTTGTCTATAGGGAGTCTTGGTCATGTCGAGGAGGAAAAGAGAGGTTTAGTAAAGGACATCCAATGGCTTGCTAATTTAGGATTCAAACTTTTGGACTTTGAGGATGGGGATTGATTTTTAACAAATTTGATAAGTCATCCCTAGGTGCTGAGGTTAAGAAAAAATAGGCTAGTGATCTTATACTTAAGCAAATTAGGGAGGATGTTGGCCTGCCAAAGATTATGTCTTTCAAAATTATGGGAGATGGTATTTTTGCGGTATCAAGAGAGATTGTATATTCTAGATATTGATAGTCTGTAAGAAAGGATCTTGAGAAAAATAATATAACCCAAAACTACACCTTCTAGAAAGTATAATGTAGTTGCTATCAAATGAAGAACCTAATAAATGTTGGGGTCAAACCCACAAGGAAGAAACATATTTGGTTTGGTATTGGAAATTTCCTAAGATTTTAGCTTTCTGTTGATCATACAACTCACCATACAAGTTTTATGGTGAGGGTATGGGTCAGATCAGCCCATCTCATAGGATGTCTAGTGTTTGGTAGTTAAGTTTCTCTTATCGTTATAGTTTATTGGTATGAGTCAAATGGTTTAGTGATAGGTCATTGGGTTTATCCTTTAGTTAATTTGAAATATAGTGAATTAACTTGGCTCTGAGTATGAGTAGTTCACTATAAGCTATGAAGATAAGGTATGAGTGGTATAGTAGAGTCATACGTTGTCTAGTGTCCGACCCTTTTTATTCTATCTTGGATACTGCTTATGGAAATTACATGTATGTTATGGGTACGAGTGGGGAAAGAGGATTCATATGGTGGAAAGTGTGTGGATGTCCAACTTTCTATTCTGGGTAAGACTGGATGGTACCACTCATATGATGTGGGTATGAGTAGAGGGGTCCAATCGTACCCACCTGTGGGAATTTTTACAGTTTAAGTTGGGGGTATTTTAGACACTTCCCCTCTTAACTTCTTCTAACCCCATGACTTAAAACACTCTCAGAACTTTATTAACCTACTATTCTCAAATCAAACTTTCTAAAATCACTCTCAAAACTCTTGGTTCAAAAAGAGGCTAAGGTTTCTTCAAGGTGGTAAATTAAGGCTCTCAAGGGTTGTTTCTCTCCATCTTATTTGGTATCTAAGGTATGTTACTACTCCCTCATTTTTGTTTCAAACTAAAAACATATTTTACTTAATGGTTTTTATGGCATTATTGTAGGTTTGTGTTGGTTTTTAAAAATATATTAGGGGTTTTTGTTACTAATGGTTGGATGATGTTTCCCATGTTCTATTTATGGTTTTTAATGTTATAATATTGGTTTGAACATATGGTTGCATGTGAATGGTTAATTGGTTCTTGGTTTTGGTTTCGGAAACTATATGCCCTCAACATGTTTGTTAAAATGCCAAAGAGAATGTTTTTGTCTCATAGTTTGACTTTTATTGAAAACTTTGAATTGTATAAGATGGTAATAGAGCCTAAATTAGTTTAAATGGTTTTAAATGGATTGGAATGTCCTCGGTGTCCATGGATTAGTTTAATTGGAATACTTGTGGGGTACATAGGAATCCCCTTAGTGTTGGCTAATGACATTGCTTGCAAGCTATAGTCGGTATGACGATTCCATTTCATAATGCCTTGGTAATTCAATTCTGGAATTGGTGGTTTGATTATATGTTAAAGGTTTTAACTAGGAAATAATTGCAGGTTGTGATAGCTAGTTGTGAAGGTGTGAGTCTGATAGACGGACACTGAAAACTCATGTTTGCTGAAATAAGGGTTAGTCATGGCAACTATATACTTGTGGGGTACACGAGAATCCCCTAATTTTATACTTTTATTAATGTATCATGGAGGGCGAAAGGTATAAGAAAATCTCTGACCTCAATGATATCTCTGATTCATGCAGCTACACTTACTGGGGCTTATTTAGGGGGTAACACTAGACCCATATAGCACGTGGGTGGATTATGGCAGTAAAACTACTCAACCCAGGTTAATGGTTTTAAGTTCATGCTAAACCCAGTTCCAATTCCTGGTATGGTATATACATGTATGTATGTATGTATGCATGTGATTGTATATGATTATTTACTTTGGTTTTGAATAATGGCATTATTTTATCCTTACTCCTGAGTACATGCTAGAATTCACCCGCTAACCTATCTTCGGGAGATGTATCCCCACGTGATGCAGGAATCGGCCATACTACTCCCGCTTAGTTTCTTAGATTTGGGGACAACATTTGTGTTAGACAAAAGTGGTAAGCTTTCTTACTCGAAAAGACTCCATTTCATGTTACGGAGATCTTTTCATCCTTTTGATTATTTCTTGGACTTTGGTTTTGGCTATGGTCGGGGGGTATGTCTCAACTGAATGTTCTTGGATTTCTATTAGAGGCTTTGTGTGTTTACTATGGGCATGGTCGCTGTTGGTATTGGTGTCAACCTTGGTATTGGTATTGGTATTAGGGCTAACAATGGTTGGGTGTTTGGTTTGATATTTGGATGGTTATGGTTATGGATTTTATTACTGTCTTTGATCATTTATTGTTTTATCTTTTTATATGTTTGAAATGCATGCTATGGTTGGGTATTGGGGGTAGTCTCTGATCCTGGTTGGGCTTGAGGCACCCGACATGACTAGGACCTAGTTTGAGTTATGTCAGATTGGTATCAAATCCCTAGATTCATGTTCACTTGGGAGTCCACAAAGCCATGTCGAGAAGAGTCTCTTTTAATAGCGTGTAGCACGCCACACTCATAAGGGAAAGGCTTAGAGGCATTTAAGAATGTTTCTCTTTCTTGTGTTCTGTTATCAAGTTGTAGAGTCTAAGGTCCTTAATTCTCCTCAAATTTTTATTTGTTCACTTTTTAGATCATGGCTCCTCGATACTTTGAAGCTCACAGAAATTCTTTTTTCCTAATTCAGGATAATGTAAATAGGACCTGTTCTACTTATGGGATCTATACCAGGTCTAGATATCCAGTTCCTCATTGTCCTCCTGGAGTTCCAGAGGTCTCCCCTAGTCCTCCTTGATCTCCTCAGGCTGATGTGACAAGTGTTTAGTTTTATCAATCTATTCATATGTTGGCATAGTTGGTAACTTCTTAGTCTAAAGGTGGTCTTCCTGTTACTCTATCTTCTAAGGCTATAATAATTGTCTAGTTCATAACTCTTTGACCTTTACTGGTATTAAGGTAGAGAAGGATTCTCAGGATTTTTTGGATGAAATAGAAAAGATCTTTCATGTTATGTATGCCATAAATATAGGGGGGAAAAGTTTGTTATCTACCAGCTAAAGGATGTGGCATACCAATGGTTTGAGAAATGGGATCAGGCAAGGGGCAAAGATGTTGAGTCATCTTTGTGAGCGGATTTTTCTAAGGCATTTCTGGACCATTTCTTTTACAAAAGCTGAGGGAAGTTAAGTAAAACATCTGGGATTGGGACCCTTAGCAAATTTCATGGATTTCTGGTTTCTGGTTAAGGTACGATTAGGGGGTATAGGTTGTATGCTAGGGTACGATGGATAAGGTTGGTCGTACACAAATTAATGATGGTTGGTAGATTGGATTGGTTTCTAGAATGGGTACGACTTGGGTTGGTATAAGTCGTATGGTCGTATGGAGGTTGTATGGTTGGGTTTTCCTTCACTTAATCTGAGACTTAGTAAAGTAACTTAGATCTAAGTATGAGTGGGTTACAATGGGTCATGAGATAGGGTATGAGTCTCATTGTCCTACTCGTATGTTGGATAGTTTCAACTTCTCTTGGTTCTATTATGGGTACAGGTTGAGGATACTAGTCATATCCGTAGGTACGGTTTGAGTTACATGGTCGTATATTGACCAGTGTGAGGGTCTAAGGGAGGTGTAAGATAGAAGTGGCTGGTATCACTTGTATTGAAGGGTATGACTAGTATGGTGGAATCGTACCCACCTGCTGGGATTTTATGTAGTTAAGCTAGGGATAATATGGAGATTTCTCCTCTAAACCCATTATGACCCCACGACTTATATAACACTTGGGATGTTATTGGCCACATTATCCTAATCTTAAACACTTAGAAACACTCTCTAATTCTCTCTAAGGCTTTTAGGTATATAAAAGCTAGGGTTTTACTAAGGTGATCAATTTGGGGCTTGTGTTAGTGATTTATCTCCACCATCTTCTTAATTTAAGGCAAAATACTCTTTGCTCATTGTTAGTTCCAACTAAAAGCATGTTTTATACAATGTTTTCATGGCATGATTATTGTATGATTTTGAGGTTTTCAACTATATATTGGGTTTTGGTATTAACTAATTGGTTATGGTTTTCCCATGTTTTAATTATGTTTTTACATGATTTAATGGTGGTTTGGACAATTGGTTATGTGGGTATGGTTAATTATTAATTGTATTTGGTTTTGGAAATACTATGTCCCCAACATGTTTAATAAAATCCCTATGATAATGCTTTTACTATATTATTAGACTTTTAATGGAACTATTGCCTAGTATGGTTTGGTAATTGAACCCTAAATTATTTAAATGGTTTGGAATGGTTAAATGGAATGGTTTGGTGGTCTTGGTTATGGTTAATTGAACTCCTTGTGGGGTATAATGGAATCCCCCAAGTAAACATGGTAATGAAAAAATTGCGGGGTACATGAGATTTCCTAAGAAAATATAATAATGGAATACTTATGGGGTACATGGTATTCCCTCAAGTTAACTTGATAATGTAATCTATGGGTACATGGGAATCTCTTTACATTAAAAGGTTGGCTAAGGATGTTGCTTGCAAGCTATAGTTGGTATGACGATAAAACTAATCGTAGCCTTGGTTGATAATAATGATATGATGGTTTGGTTGGTAGGAAATGGTTTTAATTGGGAAATAATGGCGGCGTGTGATAGCTGACCATGAAGGTGCAATTCCAATGGATGGACACTAGAAACTCATGTTTGATAACATAAGGGGTTAGTCATAGCGACCATATATCATACTATGAGGTACATGGGAATCCTCTAAGTGCACTATACATATGTATTATGGAGAGCGAAAGGTACTTGGGAATCCTCTACTCTTATGGTATCTTCGATTCATGCGGTTACAGGTATCGAGGGCCATTTAGGAGGTTACACTGGACCCATATAGCTCATGGGTGGTTCTAGGATAGTTACGATACACATACCTAGGTCAATAATTTTAAAGACATGCTAAACTAGGTTTCTTTTCCAAGCATGATTATATATATTATATGTATGGTTTGTATGCATGTGGTTGGTCTACTTAGTTTTAATGGATGGCATTATTTTAACCTTATCTTGAGTACTTGCTACCGTTCACCCACTAACCTATAGTTGAGCAGTTGTATCCCATGCAATGTAGGAATCAACCATTCCACTCCTCCTATATAGTGATTGAACAATGGGATCAGCTTCTGGATTTAAGTAGTAAGGTTATATATTTCGGAAGGCTCTATTTCCTGTTCATGGATGTTTTTACACACTTTGGTTTATTTATGGATATTGGTATTGGATATGATTGGAGGCATGTGACAATCAGATATTGGTTTACTTTTGGTTAGAGGCTTTTGTAGAACTACTTTTGATTGGTATGGGCGGGATCGATATTGGTTTCAGCCTTAATATTGGCATAGGCATTGGGGCTGATCTCATTGGACTAAATTTATTACTTTTCCATTATTTTATATTATGTTATGGAACTTAGTTTGGTTATTGTTATGTTTTTCGTTTATTATTTGGTTAGGTTATGGTTGTTGGTCGGTATTGGGTGGTTGGACTCGATTGGCTGGCCACGGTCGTAGACCTATCCTAGAGTCTTGGGTTACACAATAATGTTATCTTAATATATGTTTGGAATTTATCCAACTCAGATATGCGTAGGTTGATTGGGTTGGGTAACGAGGGTGGTCTCCAGTCTTGGTTAGAATTGGGATTCCCATTACGACAAGGCCCTAGGTTGGGTCATGTCAAGTTTTTATCAATGCTTTAGATTCATGGTCAATTGAGAGTCCATAAAACCGTAATGAGTAGAGTCTCTTTTAGGGGTATGCATCACTCCACACTCATAATGGAGAGGCTACAAGGTATTTAGGAATGTTTCACTTTCTTGGTATTTTATTTTCAAGCTGTAAGGTCTAAGGTTCTTTCTAATCTTGGTTTGTTTGCTTTTCAGATCATGCCTCGATGATCTGATACGCAAGGTAACTTTTATATCCCAACTGGGGATAAAATTAAAGGGACACGTACTACTCAGGGGATCTATACTCATTCTAAGGGTTCAGTCCCTGATATTTCTGGAGTTCCACCAGTTGCTACTATTCCTTCTCAGAGTGAGGTGACTAATGTAGAATTTTCTCTATCGATTTATGTTATTACATAGTTGGTTGCTTCTCAGGCTGAGCGCGATGTATTTTGTGTTTCATCTACTGAGGACACAAGGGTTGGCTAGTTTATGAAGATGAATCCTCCTACTTTTATTGGTGTAAAGGTGGAGGAGGATCCTCAGGGTTTCTTGAATGAATTGGAGAAAATCTTTAGGGTGATGCAGGACACAAATGTGAAAGGGGTAAATTTTGTAGCTTATCTGCTCAAGGATGTTGTGTACTAGTGGTATGAGGAGTGGGATATAGATAAAGGTGATGTTGAGGATTTGTCCTTATAAGAGACTTTCTTAAATATTTTTTTGGATTGCTTTATTCCTCAGGAGCCGAAGGAAGTAAACATAGAGGAATTTCTGAATCTTAAGCAAGGAAAAATATCAGTCAAGGAAGATGCCTTGAAATTTCATCAGCTGTCAAGGTATACTATGGACTTAGCGTAGATATAAGGGTGAGGATGAGAAATTTCACTTCTGGGCTATCTCAGGATTTGATCCTTGAAAGCAAAGCTGCATTAATGATTAAGGATATGGATATTTTGAGGTTGTTTGTTCACATACAACAGGTGGATGAGGAAAAGAGAAAATAGGTAGAGTTCAGAGAAAGGTCGGGTAAAAGGACCAAGTTCTCTGAGTAGGGTAGTGCTTAGAAGCAGGGCAGTCAGGATGGTGGTATGTGGCTAAAGAAGAAATGAGAGAGCTCTGGTTCCTTCTCTACAACTAGTGCCCTTACTCAAAATAGTTAGGTGATAAACGTTAGTAGGGTGGTGATAATTTTTGGGCATAAGGTACTTAATCTCAGGAGAGTGGGGCTCAGTTGGCTTTATCATGCCCTCTTTGTGGGTTTTGTGGTCATCTTCATTGGGGATTTTGTGATGAAGAGATGGACAAATTTTTAAAATATGGCTATCTAGGCTATATGCTTAGAAACTATTCGATTGTTAAGGGTGCTTTGGGAGTGAGTAAGGCTTTGGTTGCTTCATCTTCTGCTCCTACACCAAAGGGTGTTTCTTCTGCATCTGTTTCTGCTTCTGGTACCAGTACAAGTTAAAATAGGTTATATGCTCTTACCACTCGGCAGGAATCTGAGGCATCACATGATGTCTTGAATGGTACATTACAATTCTTTTCTCGTGACATGCATTGCTTGCTTGATTTGGGGTCCACTTTCTCTTATGTGACCCCTTTTGTGGCTATGTGTTTTGTTTTTGATCCTGAGGTTATTTCAGATTATTTTTCTATTTCTACCCCAATAAGAGACTCTGTGATTGCTAAGAGAGTCTATAAGGTGTGTGTGGTATCTATTGGTAGTAGGGAAACTTTGGTAGATTTGCTCAAACTAAATATGGTGGATTTTGTTATCATTTTAGGGATGGATTGGTTACAGTCTTGTTACATGTCCGTAGATTATTGGAACTGTAAGGTTGTCTTTAGGTTCCCCCATGAACCAATTATTGAGGGAGAGGGTGGGTCCCTAGCTCCTAGAGGGAGGTTTGTTTTCTATATTAGAGCTCGAAGATTTATCTCCAAAGGGTGTCTCTATCACTTGGTCTGGGTCAAAGATTCTAACTCAAAAGGTCCTTCTTTTTATTTGGTTTTGGTGGTAAATGAGTTTCCTGAGGTCTTTCCAGATGATCTTCCTGGTGTTCCTCCAGATAGAGAGATTGCGTTTGGTGTTGATTTGGTTTTGGACACTCATCCAATATCTATTCCTCCTTATAAAATAGCTCTAGCTGAGTTAAGGAAACTCAAGGAGAAACTTAAGGATCTTTTCTTAAGGGTTTCATCCATCCTAGTGTATCCTCTTTAGGTGCACTGATTTTATTCATGCGCAAGAAGGATGGTTCTCTTCATATCTGCATTGAGTATAGATAGTTGAATAAGGTAGCGGTTAAGAACAAGTATCCTCTTCCAAGAATATATGACTTGTTTGATTAGTTTCAAGGTGCCAAATTCTTTTCTAAGATAGATCTTTGGTCTGGGTATCATTAGCTTAAGATTAGGGAGGAGGATATCCCTAAGATGACTTTTCATAATCGGTATAGGAACTTTGAGTTCATGGTTATATCATTTGGTTTGACTAATGCCCCGACAACATTTATGGATTTGATGAATAGGATTTTTAGGTAGTTTTTTTGATCTTTTTGTCATTGTGTTAATTGATGACATTCTGGTTTATTCCAAGAGTGAGGTGGATCATGCTAATCACTTCCATGTGGTGTTGCAAACCTTGAATGAGCAACAGTTGTATGCCAAGTTCTCTAAGTATGAGTTTTGGTTAAACTTTATGACTTTCTTGGGTCATATTATTTATAGCGAGGGGATCATGGTGGATCCGTAAAAGGTGGTTGTTGTTAAAAGGTGGCCTAGACTCACGACTCCAACTGACATTCAAAGCTTCTTGGGTTTGGTTGGGTATTATAGGTGGTTTGTGAAATATTTCTCGACGGTAGCTGCCCCATTGACTAAGTTGACTCAGAAGAAGGTAAAGTTATCTTGGTCAAATGCTTGTGAGGAGATTTTTGAGAAACTTAAGGATAAGCTAACTTCATCTTCGATTCTGACATTGTCTAAAGGTAATAAGGGGTTGGTGGTTTATTGTGCTACATCTTACGTGGGATTTGGTTAGGTTTTGATGCAGCATGGGAAGGTGATTTCCTATGCTTCTAGGAAATTAATGGTACGTGAGAGAAACTATCCTAATCATGACTTGGAGCTCTTGTGGTGGTTTTTGCATTGAAAATCTGGTGGCATTATTTGTATGGAGTGCATGTGGACATCTTTTCTGATCATAAGATTCTACAGTATGTGTTTACTCAGAAGGAGATAAATCTCAGGTAGAAAGAATGGTTGGAGCTTCTTAAGGACTATGATATGAGTCTTCACTACCACCCACGTAAAGCTAACGTGGTTGCTAATACTCTTAGCAGGTTATCCATAGGGAGTTTAGCTTATTTGGATAAAGGAAAGCGAGAGTTCGTGAAAGATATTCACCACTTGGCTAATCTTGAGGTCCGTCTTCTAGACTCCAATGATAGTGGTGTGATGGTATAGGATGTGGTTCGATCATCTCTTGGTGCAGAGATTAAGGAGAAGCAAGTGCTAAATCCTATCTTGATAAACATCAAGAGTGATGTTGGTATGAAAAAGGTGATGGTATTTGAGATCAGTTGTGATGGTACTTTACGGTATCAAGGAAGGTTGTGTGTTCCTGATATCGATGGTTTATGACAAAGGATTTTGGCTGAGGCGCATGAATCTTGCTATGTTGTTTATCCTAGTTTGAAAAAAATGTATCATAATCTCAAAAAGATGTATTGATGGATGATATTAAAAAAGATGTGGCTAATTTTGTAGCCACATGTATGGTGTTTCAACAAGTTAAGGTTGAGCACATAACGCCTGGTGGGTTGTATTAGGAAATGGAATTGATAGAATGGAAATAGGAGGTAATCAATATGGATTTCATTACCAGTCTTCCTTGGTCTCGGAGTCAGTTTGATTCGATTTAGGTCTTCGTGGATAGGATGAAAAAGTCTGCTCACTTCTTGCCTAAGTAAACTAACTTTTCTACTGAGGACTATGCAATGTTGTAACTTTAGGAGATTGTAAAGCTACATGGGGTACCTGTTTCCATTATTTATGATCGTAGTACTCAGTTTTCATCTCACTTCTGGCGGTCTTTCCAGAAGGGGCTGCGTACTAAGGTTAGTCTGAGTACTGCTTTTCATCCACAGATGGATGGGCAAGCAGAAAGAACTATTCAAACTTTGGAAAATATGCTATAGGCATGTGTGATTGATAATCATGGAAATTAGGTTGAGCATCTACCTTTGGTAGAGTTTACTTACAATAATAACTATCATTCTAGTATTAGGATGACCCCTTTTGAGGCCCTATATAGTAGGAGGTGTAGATCTCTTATTGGGTGGTTTGAACTTGGTGAGACGGATATGTTTGGTTTGGATTTAGTTTATAAGGCTATGGAAAAGGTAAATGTGATTCGGGATAGGTATAAGGCTGCTTAAAGTTTCCAAAAGTCCTATACGGATATAAGGCATAGAGACTTGGAGTTTGAGGTTGGAGATAAAGTATTCCTAAAGGCATCTCCCATGAAGAGAGTGATGCGATTTGGTAAAAAAGGAAAGCTCAGTCCTCGGTATGTTGGTCTTATATGGTTTTGTGGAGGGTTGGTAATATGGCATATGAATTAGAGTTTTCTTCTAGTTTGAGCTCCATTCATCCTGTATTTTATATCTCGATGTTGAGGAAGTATCTTGGTGATCCTTCTTCGGTTGTTCTCTTAGAAGGTTTAGATATCTCAGATTATTTGTCTTATGAAGAGATCCTGAATGAGATATTAGATCGGCAGGTTTATTGGTTATGGACCAAGGATATGGCCACAGTTAAGGTTCTATGGCGGAACCCCAAGGTAGAAGAGGCTACATGGAAAGCGGAAGCAGACATGAAGTCCAAATATCAACATTTGTTTTCTTCTTTAGATATTCATGCGGAAGGTATGTGTTCTTGATCATATCTTTATTCTCTAACTTAGTTAAGGGTTAGAATAGATCCTTGCATTTATATTTTCTAACTTGGTTAAAGGTTGTATTGATATTTGAAAATGCAAATGAATCATACTTTTGTTTGACCTACCTTTTCCTTCATTCGAAGATGAATGATCCTAGTGGAAGAGACTGAAAACCCTGGGTTTGGGACCCTTAGAAAATTTCCTGGATTTTTGCTTTCTGGTCAAGGTACGACTAAGGGGTACAAGTCGAATAATAGGGTACGGTTGATAAGGTTGGTCGTACACTAACCAGTGATGGTTTGTGCATTGGATTAGTTTTTGGAATGGGTACGACTTGGGTTGGTACGAGTTATATGGTCGGCTATAGGTCATATGGTTGGGTTTTCTTTTATTTAATCTGAGACTTAGTAAATTAACTAGGATCTGAGTATGAGTGTCTCACCATAGGTCGTGAGATAGGGTACGAGTCATATTTTCCCACTCATAGAATGGACAATCTCAACTCTTTTTAGTTCTGTTATGGGTACAGGTTGAGGCTACTAGTCGTATCCTTAGGTATGGTTTGGCTTGCATGGTCATATATTGACTAGTGTGGGGGTCTAAGGGAGGTCTAGGATATAAGTGGCGGGTACCACTCGTATTGGAGGGTTCGACTAGTATAGTGGAGACGTACCCAACTACGGGGGTTTTATGCAGTTATTCTGGGGGTAATCTAGACATTTCCCCTCTTAACCCATTATGACCCCATAACTTATATCATATTTGGGAGGTTATTCACACTATTATTCTAATCTAAAACACTTATAAACACTCTCTAATTCTTTCTAAGGCTTTAAGGTAAAAGAAGGCTAGGGCTTCACTAAGGTGATCAATTTGGGGCTTGTGTTGGTGATTTCTCTCCATCATCTCCTTAATCTAAGGCAAGATACTTTTCCTCATTGTTAGTTCCAACTAAAGGCATGTTTTATATAATGTTTTCATGGCATGATTATTGTATACTTTTGGGGTTTTCAAATATATGTTGGGGTTTTGGTATTAAATGCTTGGTTATGGTTTTCCTTTGTTTTTATTATATTTTCATATGCTTTAATAGTGGTTTGGACAATTGGTTGTATGGGAATTGTTAATTGGTAATTAGATTTGTTTTTGGAAACACTATGTCCCCAACATGTACGATAAAATGCCTATGATAATGCTTTTACTATATTATTGGATTTTAATGGAGCTATTGCATGGTATGGTTTGGTAATGGAACCCTAAGTGGTATAAATGGTTTAAATGATTTTGAATAGTTAAATGGAATGGTTTACTGATAATGGTTATGGTTAATTGAACTCTTTGTGGGGTATAATGGAATCCCCCAAGTAAATATGGTAATGAATAACTTACGAGGTATATTGGATTCCCCAAAGCAATTATAATAATGGAATACTTATGGGGTACACAAGATTCCCCCAAGTTAACTTGATAATGTGATCTATGGGTACATGGGAATCCCTTTACATTAAAAGGTTGGATATGGACATTGCTTGCAAGCTATAGTTGGTATGACGATAGCACTACTCATAGACTTGGTTAATAATAATGGTATAATGGTTTGGTTTGTTAGAAATGGTTTTAATTGCGCAATAATGACAGGATGTGATAGTTAACCATAAAGATGTGAGTCCAATGGACAAACACTAGACACTCATGTTTGCCGACTAGAGGGGGTGGTCATAGTGACCATATATGATACTATGAGGTATACAAGAATCCTCTAAGTGCACTCTACATATGTATCATGAAAAGCAAAGGGTACTTGGGAATCCCCTACTGTTATGGTATCTTTGGTTCATGCGGCTACACGTATCGGGGCCCGTTTAGGGGTTTACACTCGACCCATATAGACTGTGGATTATTCTAGGATGATTAAGCTACATATACCAAGGTTAATGGTTTTAAAGGCATGCTAAACCCAATTTCCTTTCTTGACATGCTTATATATATTATATGTATAGTTTGTATGCATGTGATTGGTCTACTTGGTTTTACTATATAGCATTCTTTTATCTTTATCCTGAGTACTTGCTAGCGTTCACTTGCTAACCCATCTTTGGGCAGTTGTATCCTTACGCGATGCACGAATCAGCCATTCCACTCCTCCTTTATAGTGATAAGACTTTCGGATCAGCTACTAGATTAAAGTGGTGAGCTTCCATATTCTGGAAGGCTCTATTTCATATTCATAGATGTTTTTACACACTCTGGTTTATTTATGGATATTGGTTTTGGCTATGGTTGGGGAATATCCCAACTAAATATTGGCTTTCTTTTGGTTAGAAGCTTTTATAGAACTACTATAGGTTGGTATGGGCGAGATCAGTATTGGTGTTAGCCTTAGTATTGGCATTGGCATTGGGGCTGATATCGTTGGACTAAATTTCTCACTATTCTATCCTTTTATATTATATTATGGAACTTAGTTTGGTTAGTGTTATGGTTTTGGTTTATGGTTGTTGGTCGGTATTTGATGGTTGGACTCTATTGGGTGGTCATGGTCTTAGATCCATCCAGAGTCTTGGGATACACAATAACACTATCTTGTTATACATCTGGAATTCATCCAACTCATGATATGCATTAGTTGATTAGGTTGGGTAACGAGGGTGGTCTCCAATCCTGGTTGGACTTGGGATGCCTATTATAACAAGGTACTGGGTCAGTTCATGTCACTAAGGAGGAAGAGTTTGTTAATCTAAAGCAAGGTAAGCTGTCTGTCAATGTGTAGGCCTTACAGTTTCACTAGTTATCTTGGTATGCTCTGGAGATGGTTTCTAGTATGAGGGCTAGAATGAGAAAGTTAACTTCTGGGTTGTCCAGGGAGTTGATAATAGAGTGTAAAGCTACCTTGCTAATCAAGGACCTGGATATCTCTAGATTAGTTGTGTATATGCAACAGGTAGAAGAACAGAAGAAGTACGTTGAGATAGGGGAGAGGCAAGGAAAGAAATTTAGGTTCTCTGAGCAAGGTGGTGGCCTACAACAGAGTGGCAGAGATGGTGGGAAGTGGCCCAAGAAGAAGTAGGGTAACTCTGGGTCTTACTCGATGGCTAGTGCTCCCTACCCAAAGCAGTCAGGTGATAGGCATTTCCATGGCGGTGACAACTTCAGGGCACAGGGTGCCCAATCTTTAGCCAGCGGGGCCCATTCAACTCTATTATATTCTCCATATAGGTTTATGGTATATTGTATCGAGGTTTCTATAATGAGGGGAGAGATAGGTGCTTCAACTGTAGTTAACCAGGGCATATTCTTAGAAACTGTCCTATTAGTAAGGTTGCTTCTGGGGTAAATAAGGTTCTAGTTGCTTCATCATTAAGTTCGGCATACAAGGGTGCACCATCTTATTTCGACACTGGGTGGAACCATCTCTATGCTCTCACTACCCAACAGGAGTCTGAGGCATCGCCTGATGTTATGACTGGTATGTTGAAACTATTTTCCTGTGATTTGTATTGTTTTCTTGATCTAGGGTCCTCTCTCTCTTTTATGACCCCGTTTATGGCTGTGCATTTTGGTTTTCATCTTGAGGTTATTTCAGATCTTTTTTCTATTTTTATCCTAGTAGGTGACTCTGTGATTGCTAAAAAAGTCTATAGAGGTGTGTGGCATCTGTTGGTAGCAAAGAAACTATGGCGGGTCTATTTGAATTGGATATGTTAGATTTTGATGTCATATTGGGGATGGATTGGTTGCCCTCGTGCTATCCTTCTCTAGACTGTCGACCCTATAAGGTTGTCTTTAAATTCCCTAATATGCCAGTTATTAGGTAAGAGGGTGGTTCCCTACCTTCTAGGGGAAATTTTATATCATATCTTAGAGCTCAGAGATTGATCTCCAAGGGGTGTCTCTATCATCTAGTACGAGTTAAAGATTCTAACTCGGATGGTCTTTTTTTGCATTCCATCTCGGTGGTGAATGAATTTTTTGAGGTATTCCCTAATGACATTTTTGATGTTCCTCCTGATAGGGAGATTGAGTTTGGGATTACTTTTGTTCTGGACACTCATCCAATTTCTATTCCCCCATACAGAATGTCCCCACTTGAGTTGAAGGAGCTTAAATATATATTCAAGGAACTTTTAGATAAGGGTTTCATTCAGCCTAGTGTGTCCCACTGGCGTACACCGATGTTATTCGTGAGTAAGAAGGATGGTTCCCTTTGGATGTGCATTAATTACCAATAATTGAATACGGTGATGATAAAGTACAAGTATCCTCTTCCAAGGATAAATGATTTGTTAGATCAGTTGCAAGGTGCTAAGTTTTTCTCCAAGATTGACCTCCAATCTGTGTATCATTAGTTAATAATTAGGGAAGTGGATATCCCTAAGACAATTTTTTGTACTCGGTATGGGCACTTTTAGTTTCTGGTTATATTTTTCAGGTTGATCAATGCCTCTGCGGCATTCATGGATTTAATAAATAGGATCTTCTGTCAGTTTTAGATCTGTTTGTCATTTTTTTTATAGATGACATTTTGATGTACTCAAAGAGCGAGGTGGATCATGTTAATCACCTCCGTATTGTATTGTAGACCTTAAAGGAGCAACATTTGTATGCCATATTTTCAAAATATGAATTCTGGTTGAATACTGTCACTTTTCTATATCATATCATTTCTAGTGAAGGGATCATGTTGGATCTACATAAAGTTCCAATGGTGAAGAAGTGGCCTAGACCCATTACTCCAATCGATATTTAGAGCTTATTGGGTTTAGCTGGTTACTCAGGAGGTTTGTGGAGAGTTTTTCAACTATAACTACCCCATTAACTAAGTTGACTCAAAAGAGGGTAAAGTTCTTATAGTCTGATGTTTGTGACAGGAGTTTCACAAAGCTAAGGATATCCTAACTTCGACTTTGGTCTTGACTTTGCCAAAAGGCACTGTTGGGTCTACTATGATGCATCCCATATGGGACTTGTTTGTGTTCTGATGTAGCATAGAAAAGTGATACCTTATGCTTCCAGACAGTTAAAGGTGCATGAGAGGAATTACCCAACTCATGACTTAGAACTATTAGCTGTGGTGTTCACATTGAAAATCTGGCATCCCTATTTGGATAGAGTGCATGTGGATATCTTTCTGATCATAAGAGCCTGCAACATGTGTTTACTCAAAAAGAGATTAACCTCAGGCAAAGGAGATGAATTAAGATTCTCAAGGTAAGATTCTCAAGTATTATGACATGAGTCTTCACTACTATCTAGGTAAAGCTAACGTGGTTGCTGATGCTTTTAGAAGGTTATCCATGGAGAGTCTAGCTCATATGGATAAGGAGAAGCAGTATTTGGTGGAGGACATTCACCGTTTGGCAAACCTTGGAGTTTGTCTTTTGGACTCCGAGGATGGTGGTATGTTGGCGCAGAAAGTGGCGCGGTCATCTCTTGATGCTGAAATCAAGAAGAAGCAGATTTAGATCCTGTCTTACCGAGGATCAAGGGTGATATTGGTGGGAATAAGATGATGACCTTTGAGATAGTGTTGATGGTACTTTGCGGTACCAAGGGAGGTTATGTGTTCCTAATGTAGATGGTTTGCGCGAGAGGATCTTGGCTGAGGTGCATGAGTCACACTATGTTGTTCATCCCAGTTTGACAAAAATGTGTCATGACCTCAAGGATATATATTGGTGGAACAATATGAAGAGGGATGTGACTAATTTTGTGGCCAAATGCATGGTGTGCCAACAAGAGAAAGTTAAGCACATGAGGCTTGAGGGATTATATCAAGAAAGTGAGCTGCCTTAATGGAAGTAGGAAGTAATCAACATAGATTTTGTTATCAATTTTTCTCGATCTCAGAATCAATTTGATTTGGTTTGGGTCATCGTAGATATGATGACAAAATTGGCTCACTTTTTGCCAGTGAGGAATAACTTCTCGGCTGAGGATTATCCAAAGTTGTACGTTCAAAAGATTGTAAAGTTACATGGGTACCTGTTTCTATCATCTCCGATCATGGTATGCAATTTTCATCTCACTTTTGGTGGTTGTTTTAGAAAAGGTTGGGGACTACAGTTAGTCTGAGTCCTACTTTTCACCCGAAGTCAGATGGGAAAGCAGAGAGAACTATTCAAACATTGGAGTATATGCTTCCAGCTTGCGTGATTGACTATGGTGGTTGTTAGGTTGAGATCTTACCTTTTGTAGAGTTTTCTTACAACAATAGCTACCACTCTAGAATTGGGACGGATCCATTTGAAGTGTCATATAGTAGGAGGTATAGGTCTCCCATT
Source organism: Capsicum annuum (assembly GCF_002878395.1). Classification (NCBI taxonomy): domain Eukaryota; kingdom Viridiplantae; phylum Streptophyta; class Magnoliopsida; order Solanales; family Solanaceae; genus Capsicum; species Capsicum annuum. The sequence goes on along the minus strand of NC_061120.1, from coordinate 163,854,452 downwards.
AGATAGTTCAAGCTTGGTGAGGGCGATATGTTTAGACTAGATTTAGTCCACCAAGCTATGGAGAAGGTGAAGGTGATTCGGGATAGGCTTAAGGCTACCCAAAGTTGCCAAAATTTCTATGCAGACATGAGGTAAAGGGACTTGGAGTTTGAGGTTGGAGATACGATGTTCCTGAATGTGTATCTCATAAAGTAAGTGATGTGATTTTGGGAAAAAGAGAAAGCTCAGTGCTCGGTATGTGGGTCCTCATGTGATTTTGAGGAAGGTTGGTAATATTGTATTTGAGTAGGAATTGTCTTCAATTTAAGTTCTATTTCCCCGGTATTCCATGTTTGAGAAAGTGTATTGGGGATCCGTCACAAATTGTGCCTATTAGGGATACTGGTATTTCAGATTCCCTATCTTACGAAGAGATTCCGATTGATATCTTGGATCATCAAGTTTGTCGACTGCTCGGTAAAGGTTCTATGAAGGAAGAACAAGGTGGAAAAGGCTACATAGGAAGCTGACGAGGACATGAAGTCCAAGTATCCATTCCTATTTTCTACTATGGAAATTCATGCGGAAGGTACATGTTCTTTCTAACATCTTTATTTTCAAACTTTGTTAAAGAAAATATTGACTTCCTTGGTATCTTTGTTTTCTAACTTGGTTAAAGGTAAAGGTAGTGATGTTTGGGGTTTATAATCATGCTTGTATTACCTTGTTCCATCATTCGAGGACGAATGATCCAAGCGGGGCAGAATTGAAACACCCTGGGTTTTGGCGAAAGGAAATTTCCTGACATTATAGCTTTCTGTTGATCATACGACTCACCATATGAGTCGTATGGTAAGGGTACGGGTCAGGTGACCCCACCTAGTAGGATATCCGATGTTTGGTGTTCACATTTTTATTGTGGTTGCGATTTGGTGGTATGGCTCATATGGTTTGGTGATGGGTCGTTGGGTTGATCCTTCACTTAATCTAAAATGTAGTGACTTGACTTGACCCTGACTATGAGTGACTCACTATGAGCCATGAGAATAGGGTATGGGTGGTATAATAGAGTCGTCGTTGTTCAGTGTCCAACCCCTTTGATTATGTCTTGGATATGACTTATGGGTACCACTCGTATGTTATGGGTATAAGTGGGGCAAGGGGATTTATATAGTGGATAGTGTGTGGATGTCCAACCTTTTGTTCTAGGTACGACTGGATAGTACCACTCGTATGATGTAGGTACGAGTGGAGGGGTCCAACCATACCCACCCGTGGGAATTTTTACAGTTTAAGTTGGGAGTATTTAGGACTTTTCCCTCTTAATTCCTTTTTACCCCATGACTTAAACACTTTTGGGACGTCATTAAACTGCTATTCCTAAATAAAACACTCTAAAATCACTCTCAAAACTCTTGGTTCAAAAAGAGGCTAGGGTTTCTTCAAGGTGGTCAATTAAGGATCTCAAGGGTAGTTTCACTCCGTCTTCTTTGGTATCTAAGGAATGTTATTCCTACCTCATTGCTAGTTCTAACCAAAATCATGTTTTACTTAATGGTTTTCAGGGAATTATTGTGGGATTGTTTTGGTTTTGAAATATATGTTGGGGGTTTTGATTACTAATTGTTGGATGATGTTTTTCCATGTTCTATTTATGGTTTTTTATGTTATAATATTGGATTGAACATTTGGTTTCATGGGAATGGTTAATTGGTTTTTATTTTTGGTTTTCAAAACTATATGCCCTAAACATGTTGGTCAAAATGCCAACGAGAATGTTTTTGTCACATAGTTTGACTTTTATTGAAAACTTTGCATTGCATAAGACGGTAACGGTACCTAAATTGGTTTAAATGGTTTTAAATGGATTGGGAAGGCCTTGGTGTCTATGGCTTGGTTTTTGCTTTATGATGTGTTGTGGTTAACTGGGAGAAAATAAGTATATACGACAGTTGACATATTTTTTATGTTAATTTTTCTTGGAATGGTTACGACCTCTCCGATTGTCTATGTGGTAACTGTGTGAATTGCATTCATGTGTAACCACTGTGCATCTTGTTATGGCATTAAGTTTTAGTTGCTTGATAATTACTGCTAACAATTGCACGAACTGGATGAGTAGTAGCTGGTAATACACTTGTGTGCCATGTGTGTGTGTGAGATCTTACTCAGTTCCCTTTGTACTGCCGAATCTAGAACTTGCCCAGTTCATCTTACCTTAGTTAAAAGATAGGGGTTAGGAAAGGATCATAGGCCGTTTTGACTTTTAGCCACTTTCAGCCTAAATAACCTTCCCTATTATGTATGCTATCACTTGATCCCTGTTTTGAGCTAGAATTGACCATTTCTTTCTATGACACCTATCATCTTCCCCTTTAGATCATAATGAACCTATTTTGGCCCTGGTCCTCCTTGGACACTGTGCATCTTAACTTAGGCAAACAACCTAAGTTGAGGGTGGCTATCATAGGGGTGCGTGATGTAAACTGGGTATGAAGAGAGGTAGAGTAAAAGAAAAAGAATGAAAAAGAAAAGTCACATCCATCCTGAATAATGGGTGATCAAGAAAACAGGAAAAGAGGAACAGAAAAGAAAAGAAAAAGCAGAAAAGAAAAGAAAAAGAGAGAAAAAGAGGTTAATAAGTGGACCCCACAAGTTAAGGTAGTGCCAAGGAGGTTAGTCACTATAAATGGCGTTTAATATCATACCAGCCATACCCTACGTTACAAGCCGAAGAAAGACCTATAGTGATCCTAGCGTACCTATCTAGAAACCTTGGTAATGACGATAAGGGAAAGCTTATGGTATTTGGCATAAACTGGTTTGAATTTCATTTTGAGAGTGAGTGTTTTTGTGATGATCCTCGTGATTATATTTTTGATGCCTGACATGAGTAAAAGAGGGGAATTTCTTTGTTGTGAGGGCACACTAGTATCTTGCTAAGTTACTTACTTGTTTGGGTAGTGTACATTGATACATGCATAATTGTCGGTACTTAGCTGATTCCATGGGTAGAAGCCTTTGTGTTACATTATTGGTTTTCAATTAATTGCACAATAATTTTGAGTTGGTTGACCTTGGAGATGGTAAACTGAGTTTTGAGCTAAATTGGTTGTTGACTGCTGAATGTTCGTTGTATTCTCTTAGTTAGTTGTTGCTTGAGGACAAACAATTGTTTTAAGTTGAGGGTGTTGATGTGTGATCAAAAGCTAACACATGTAATGCTTTTTAGCTCAAAATAATTGTGAATTCTGAAGCAACTCTTGTTGTTTTGACGTGTTTTCTCATGATATAACAGAAAAAGGCTGAAGAAATGAGAATAAACAATAATGGAGAAAAAGAGTCGAAAATTTGAGAAAAAAAGAAGAAAACATGGCTGATGACCTCTATGATAATTCATCCGCCTCGTGATAGCCTATCAGCATTGGCGTCAGCCTTAACCAGGGAGTTCCAATTTGAAGAGCAGTTCTGATGACGTCGATGATGTGGCATCAAAGTCGTGATAAGGCGTCAAGAATGGCGTCAGCATTAAGCAAAAGTTAGCATGGGAAGAAGATATCTGACGATGTTGGTGATACGCCGTCTGATCCCTGACGCGGCGTCAGCCACACCGTCAGCCTAAGATAGAACTTGAAGGCAATTGAAGCCTTTCTGACGCCATCCATGACAGGGTGTCAACTTCTTGACGCGGCGTCAGATTGCGCGTCACCTATTTCGAACAATTTTATTAATTTTGTTATTTTATTTCCATACTTAGGCTTTAGTATAAATATTATCTTTTAGGGTTTTTGATTCATTAATAATTCATCTATCAGACATAAACTCTAAGAAGAGAGACGTATTTTTGCTCTCTTTCATAAAATATTCTTGTGTTTTCATATCAACTATTTTTGGGTTTTCTACCTTGTGATTAAATCGGAGGAACTACTTGTTGTTTTCTATCTATTCGTATGTTTATCATTATAATCATGAATTCAACTTGTTATTTTGTTCATCAAATCATGAGCGGCTAATTTCATTAGCCGGAGTTATGGGATCTATGGATTAGGGTTTGATATGATATTAGGGTGTTTAACGGATTCAAAGAGTAGTAAAACATCTTGAAATTATGTTGTTTTAACTAAAATATAGTAGTTGCAAACATTAGATTATGCCTTACATTTTATTTAATTCTAACGGAGAAATAGACTAGAGGACGTGAATTATCAACAAGGACTCGGAAGCTACCAGCCTTCAATTTAATGATTATTGCCGTAACTAGATTAATCTACCTGAGATAACATCCTATTAGAAATAGATAAGTTATCTAAGTTCGAGAGAATTAGATAATAAATTGTCTGGTGAGGTCGAGAGACAAGTCAGATAGTATAATAGTCAGGTACATTCTGTTGTTCTACTTATTCCGAGAATCTCTAGCATTACGTAACATCTGTCAATTCCTGAAATCCTTGGTGAACATAGCTCGGGTTTCCCATTTAGCCTGATTTCAAGCACTAAAATATTGAAAGTGACAATTAACTCTCTGTGAACCTTAAACCCCCATTTTATCTTTTTATATCGACTGTTTAAATTTAACTTGTAGCTATCGTTTTGAACTAGTTTAATCGCCACTCACATTGTTCCCTATGGATTCGACCCCAACTTCGAAGTTGGGTAAATATATTGACGACGATTGCCTTACACTAAATTGAGGTGTAAGTTGAGCGTTATCAAAAATGGCACCGTTGTTGAGGAAAAATTTGACGTATTGAGTTAGTTTGGAATTTTATCTTACGTGCTTGAATTCAAACGTGTAAATATTTATTGTGATTTTCTTTGTTTCTTGTGTTAGCTAGATTTTCTTTATTTTTGTTTATTTCTTACTATGGCATCATTGAATGAATGTAAGTTTCATGGTTGGAAATCTTATCTGGATGACCCATGTCCATACTGTGATGGACCCCACTTTTGGCAAGATTATAGATATGCTCCCCTGAGAGAAATGTGTGCCCCATCTCCATCCTACCGGGAGTATAATTGTTCTTTATATAATGGTCAAGATGGACATTGGAGTGATTTCCCAAATGCCCCTTCCCCCTATTGCGCTAACCCAGGTTCTAGTTCTTCTTATGAGTATGACAGGTTTTATGGTAAAGAAAAGGAAGAATGAAGCACTGAAAAGAGTAACATCGAAGCTATGCTTCAACTAATGTTGGATCGTACAGACACAATGAATGATACCATATGTGAAATACGTCAAGACATTAGGGTATTTAATGAGGGAAAAGAAAGGATAGAAGAGATGGATATCGAGGTCAATCATCCAAAACTCTTTTCTACATTGTGGTTAAATGATATCTTGTCTGTGAAATCATTTAACATAATGGATGAGTGTGAAGCTGAGGAGCAAGAACTCTATATCGATGTTATGCTTGATGTTGAGCAGACCTTGGATATTTCCCAACCAACTGAACAAACCATAAGGGATGATGCCAAGGTTGAGGAAATGGTGCTAGAGGCAAAAGAAGAAAACAAGCCAATCTCTTATGAAGAATCTAGCCCAATTCAAAGTAAAAATGTTGAGAAGATGAATAATAGTGAGTGTATAGAGGATAGGGTAAATTTTGACGTAGGATTTGTTGGGTCACACTCGAAGCATTTTTCCACATTATGTTTAGATAATATCTTGTTAGTGGAATCATCTAAACTAGTGGAAGACTGTAGAGATAAGGAACAAGAATCCTATATTCTTTATTTTACACTTGATAAACAACATAAAAACACACCTCACTTTAAGGTCGAGTTGTTTACCATGCATCACTCATTACTCAACTTCTTTGTACGACCTCCCTATGAGCGAGGCAAGAAGATGGACTCTAAGTTGGGGGTGAAATTCATATCCTCAAGGTGGAGGAAAAAGTTGAGTTGGGTCGTGCCGCGACGTTAAACTAAGCGCTTCTTGGGAGGCAACCCAAGGTAATTTGTTGTTTGTATTCGTATTATGTAATTGACATCAGATCTTTGCACCCATGGTGTCACATGTATATTTTTAACTCTCTTGTTTTGATTTAATGTAATGGGAACAATGCATGATTTTAAGTTGAGGTTGGGGCTACTTGTGGGTGATGATGTTCTCCTGGGATTTTTGTTGTCGTGCTTCTTTTCCCAGACTCTTATTCTTAGTAGAGCCGGTATGTTTTGGCGTATTGTTTTTTCTTTGTGATGTGTTGTGGTTAACTGGGTGAAAAATACATATATACGGCAGTTGATATATTTTTTTAATTAATTTTTCTTGGAATGGTAACTACCTCTCCAATTGTCTATATAGTAGCTGTGTGAATTGCATTCATGTGTAACCACTGTGCATCTTGTTTTAGCATTAAGTTTTAGTTGCCTGATAATCACTGGTAACAATTGCACGAACTGGATGAGTAGTAGTTGGTAATACACTTGTATACCATGTGTGTGTGTGAGATCTTACTCAGTTCCCTTTGTACTGCCGAATCTAGAACTTGCCTAGTTCATCTTACCTTTGTTTACAGATAGGGGTTAGGAAAGGATCATAGGCCGTTTTTACTTTTAGCCACTTTCAGCCTTAATAATCTTCCCTATTATGTATGCTATCACTTGATCCCTGTTTTTAGCTAGAATTGACCATTTCTTTCTATGACACCTATCACCTTCCCGTTTAGATCATAATGAACCTATTTTGGCCCTGGTCCTCCTTGGACACTGTGCACCTTGACTTAGGCAAACAACCTAAGTTGAGGGTGGCTATCATAGGGGTGCATGATGTAAATTGGGTATGAAGAGAGGTAGAATAAACGAAAAAGAATGAAAAAGAAAAATCACATCCATCCTAAATAATGGGTGATCAAGAAAAGAGGAAAAGAGGAGCAAAAAAGAAAAGAAAAAGAGAGAAAAAGAGGTTAATAAGTGGACCCCACAAATTAAGGTAGTGCCAATGAGGTTAGTGACTCTAAATGCCGTTTAATATCATACCAGCCCTATCCTATGTTACAAGCCAAAGAAAGACCTATAGTGATCCTAGCGTACCTATCTAGAAACCTTGGTAATGATGATAAGGGCAAGCATAGGGTATTTGGCATACACTGGTTTGAACTTGATTTTGAGAGTGAGTGTTTTTGTGATGATCCTCATGATTATATTTTTGATGCCTGATATGAGAAAAAGTGGGGAATTTCTTTGTTGTGAGGGCACACTAGTATCTTGCTAAGTTACTTACTTGTTTGGGTAGTGTACATTGATACATGCATGATTGTCGGTACTTTGTTGATTCCATGGGTAGAAGCCTTTGTGTTACATTGTTGCTTTTCAATAAACTGCACAATAATTTTGAGTTAGTTGACCTTGGAGATGGTAAACTGAGTTTTGAGCTAAATTGGTTGTTGACTGCTGAATGTTCGCTGTATTCTCTTAGTTAGTTGTTGCTTAAGGACAAACAATTGTTTTAAGTTAAGGGTGTTGATGTGTGATCAAAAGCTAACACATTTAATGCTTTTTAGCTCAAAATAATTGTGAATTCTGAAGCAACTCTTGTTGTTTTGATGTGTTTTCTCATGATATTGCAGAAAAAGGCTGAAGAAATGAGAATAAACAATAATGGAGAAAAAGAGTTAAAAATCTGAGCAAAATAGAAGAAAACATGGCTGATGACCTCCGTGATAAGTCGTCAGCCTCGTGATAGCCTATCAGTATTGGCGTCAACCTTAACCAGGGAGTTGCAGTTTTAAGAACTGTTCTGACGACGCCGGTGATGTGGCGTCAAAGTCATGATAAGGCGTCAAGAATGGCGTCAGCAATAAGCAGAAAGTTAGCATGGGAAGAAGATATTTGATGACTTTGGTGATACACCGTCAGATCCCTGATGCAGCGTCATCCACATCATCAGCCTAAGGTAGAACCTGAAGGCAATTGAAGCCTCTCTGACGCCATCGGTGATAGGGCGTCAACTTCTTGACGCGGCGTCAGATTGGGCGTCACCTATTCAGGACAATTTTATTAATTTTGTTATTTTATCTCCTTAATTAGGCTTTAGTATAAATATCATCTTTTATGGTTTTTGATTCATTCATAATTCATCTATCAGACATAAACTCTAAGAAGAGAGACACGTATTTTTGCTCTATTTCATAAAATATTCTTGTGTTTTCGTATCAACTATTTTTGGGGTTTCTACCTTGTGATTAAATCGGAGGAACTACTTGTTGTTTTCTATCCATTCGTAAGTTTATCATTATAATCATGAATTCAACTTGGTATTTCATTCATCAAATCATGGGCAGCTAATTTCATTAGCTGGAGTTATGGGATCTATGGATTAGGGTTTGATATGATATTAGGTATTTAACTGATTCAAAGAGTAGTAAAACATCTTGAAATTCTGTTGTTTTGACTAAAATCTAGTGGTTGCAAACATTAGATTATGCCTTAGGTTTTCTTTGCTTCTAACTGAGAAATAGACTAGAGGACGTGAATTATCAATAGGGACTCGGAAGCTACCAATCTTCTGTTAAATGATTAATGCCGTAACTGGATTAATCCATTTGAGATAACATCCTATTGAAAATAGATAAGTTATCTAAGTTCGAGAGAATTATATAATAATTGTCTGGTGAGGTTGAGAGATAAGTTAGATAGTATAATCGTCAGGGATATTCTGTTGTTCTACTTATTCCGAGAATCTCTAGCATTACCTAGTATCTATCAATTTCCAAAATCCTTGGTGAACATAGCTCTGGTTTCCCATTTAGACTGATTTCAAACACTAAAATATTGAAAGTGACAGTTAACTCTCTGTGAACTTTAAACCCCCAATTTTTCTTTTTATATCGATTATTTAAATTTAACTTGTAGCTATAGTTTCGAACTAATTTAATCGCCACTCACATTGTTCCTTATGGATTCGACCCCAACTCCGAAGTTGGGTAAATATATTGACGATGACCGCCTTACACTAAATTAAAGTGTAAGTTGAGCGTTATCAAAAATGGTACCGTTGCCGGGGAACAATTTGGCGTATTAAGTTAGTTTGGAATTTTAGCTTACTTGCTTGAATTCAAACGAGTAAAAATTTGTTGTGATTTTCTTTGTTTCTTGTGTTAGCTAGATTTTCTTTATTTTTGTTTATTTCTTACTATGGCATCATTGAATGAAAGGAAGTTTGATGATTGAAAATCTTATCAGGATGATCCATGTCCATATAGTGATGGACCCCACTTTTGACAAGATTGTAGATATGCTCATCGGAGGAAGATGTGTGCACCATCTCCATCCTACCGGGAGTATAATTGTTCTTGATGTGATGGTCAAGATGGACATTGGAGTGATTGCCTAAATGCCCCTTCCCCCTATTGCGCTAACCTAGGTTCTAGTCCTTCTTATGAGTATGACAGGTCTTATGGTAAGAAAAGAAAGAACAAAGCACTGGAAAGAGTGACATCGAAGCTATGCTTCAACTAATGTTGGATCGTACAAACATAACGAATGATACCATATGTGACATACGTCTAGACATTAGGGTATTTAACTAGGGAAAAGAAAGGATAGAGGAGATGGATATCTAGGTCAATCATCCAAAAAACTTTTCTACATTATGGTTAAATGATATCTGGTCTGTAGAATCATTTAACATAATGGATGAGTGTGAAGATGAGGAGCAAGAACCCTATATCAATGTTGTTCTTGATGTTGAACAGACCTTGCATATTTCCCAACCAACTGAACCAACCATAAGGGATGATGCCAAGATTGAGGAAATGGTGCTAGAGGCAAAAGAAGAAAACAAGCCAATCTCTTATGAAGACTCTAGCCCAATTCAAAGTGAAAATATTTAGAAGATGAATAAAAGTGAGTGTGTAGAGTATAGTGTAAATTTTGACGTAGGAATTGTTAAGCCACACTCGAAGCATTTTTCCACATTATGTTTAGATAATATCTTGTCAGTGGAATCATCTAAACCAGTGGAAGACTGTGAAGATGAGGAACAAGAATCCTATATTCTTTATTTTACGCTTGATAAACAACATAAAAACACACCTCACTTTAAGGTCGAGTTGTTTACCATGCATCATTCATTACTCAGCTTCTTTGTACCACCTCCCTATGAGCGAGGCAAGAAGATGGACTCTAAGTTGGGGGTGAAATTTATATCCTCATGATGGAGGAAAAAGCTGAGTTGGGTCATGCAGCAACGTTAAACTAGGAGCTTCTTGGGAGGCAACCCAAGGTAATTTGTTGTTTGTATTCATATTATGTGATTGACATCAAATCTTCACACCCATGGTGCCATATGTATGTTTTTAACTCTCTTGTTTTGATTTGACATGATGGGAACAATGCATGATTTTAAGTTGAGGGTAGGGATACTTGTGGGTGATGATATCCTCCTGGGGTTTTTTGTTGTCGTGCCTCTTTTACCCGGAGTCTTGTTCCTAGTAGAGCCGACATGTTTTGGCGTATTGTTTTTTCTTTGTGATGTATTGTTTAACTGGGAGAAAAAAAAGTATCTATGGCAGTTGACATATTTTATTTTATTAATTTTTCTTGGAATGGTAACTACCTCTCCAATTGTCTATGTGGTAGCTGTGTGAATTGCATTCATGTGTAACCATTGTGCATCTTTTTATGGCATTAAGTTTTAGTTGCTTGATAATCACTGCTAGCAATTGTACGAACTGGATGAGTAGTAGCTGGTAATACACTTGTGTGCCATGTGTGTGTGTGAGATCTTACTCAGTTCCCTTTGTACTGTCGAATCTAGAACTTGCCCAGTTCATCTTACCTTAGTTGAAAGATAGGGGTTAGAAAAGGATCATAGGTCGTTTTAACTTTTAGCCACTTTCAGCCTAAATAACCTTCCCTATTATGTATGCTATCTATTGATCCCTGTTTTGAGCTAGAATTGACCATTTCTTTCTATGACACCTATCACCTTCCCGTTTAGATCATAATGAACCTATTTTGGCCCTGGTCCTCCTTGGACACTGTGCACCTTGACTTCTGCAAACAACCTAAGTTGAGGGTGGCTATCATAGGGGTGCGTGATGTAAATTGGGTATGAAGAGAGGTACAATAAAAGAAAAAGAATGAAAAATAAAAGTCACATCCATCCTAAATAATGGGTGATCAAGAAAAGAGGAAAAGAGGAACAGAAAAGAAAAGAAAAAGAGAGAAAAAGAGGTTAATAAGTGGACCCCACAAGTTAAGGTAGTGCCAAGGAGGTTAGTCACTCTAAATGCTGTTTAATATCATACCAGCCCTATCCTATGTTACAAGCCAAAGAAAGACCTATAGTGATCCTAGCGTACCTATCTGGAAACCTTGGTAATAACAATAAGGGCAAGAATATGGTATTTGGCATACACTGGTTTGAACTTCATTCTGAGAGTGAGTGTTTTTGTGATAATCCCTGTGTTTATATTTTTGATGTTTGACATGAGAAAAAGAGGGGAATTTCATTGTTGTGAGGGCCACTAGTATCTTTCTTAGTTACTTACTTGTTTGGGTAGTGTACATTGATACATGCATGATTGTCAGTACTTAGTTGATGCCATGGGTAGAAGCCTTTGTGTTACATTGATTCTTTTCAATAAATTGCCCAGTAATTTTGAGTTGGTTGACCTTGGAGATGGTAAACTGAGTTTTGAGCTAAATTGGTTGTTGACTGCTGAATGTTCGTTGTATTCTCTTAGTTAGTTGTTGCTTGAGGACAAACAATTGTTTTTAGTTGAGGGTGTTGATGTGTGAGCAAAAGCTAACATATTTAGTGCCTTTTAGTTCAAAATAAATGTGAATTCTGAAGCAACTCTTGTTGTTTTGATGTGTTTGCTCATGATATTGTAGAAAAAGGCTGAAGAAATAAGAATAAACAATAATGGAGCAAAAGAGTTGAAAATCTGAGCAAAATAGAAGAAGACATGGCTGACGACCTTCGTGATAAGTCCTCAGCCTCGTGATAGCCTGTCAGCATTGGCGTCAGCCTTAACCAGGGAGTTGCAGTTTGAGGAGCAGTTCTGACTATGCTGGTGATGTGGCATCAAAGTCGTGATAAGGCATCAGCCTTAAGCAGAAAGTTAGCATGGGAAGAAGATATCTAACGACGTTGGTGATACGCCGTCAGATCCTTGACGCGGCATCGGCCACATCATCAGCCTAACATAGAACCTGAAGGCAACTGAAGCCTCTCTGATGCCATCCGTGATAGGGCATCAACTTCTTGACGCGGCGTCAGACTGGGCGTCACCTATTCAGGACAATTTTATTATTTTATTCCCTTAATTAGGCTTTAGTATAAATAGCATCTTTTAGGGTTTTTGATTCATTAATAATTCATCTATCAGACATAAACTCTAAGAAGAGAGATGTATTTTTGCTCTCTTTCATAAAATATTCTTGTATTTTTGTATCAATTATTTTTGGGGTTTTTACCTTGTGATTAAATTGGAGGAACTACTTGTTGTTTTCTATCCATTCGTAAGTTTATCATTATAATCATGAATTCAACTTGTTATTTCGTTCATCAAATCATGAGCGGCTAATTTCATTAGCCGGAGTTATGGGATCTATGGATTAGGGGTTGATATGATACTAGGTGTTTAACGGATTCAAAGAGTAGTAAAACATCTTGAAATTCTGTTGTTTTAACTAAAATCTAGTGGTTGCAAACATTAGATTATGCCTTAGATTTTATTTGCTTCTAACGGATAAATAGACTAGAGGACGTGAATTATCAACAGGGACTTGGAAGCTACCAACCTTCTGTTTAATGATTAATGCCGTAACTGGATTAATCTACCTGAGATAACATCCTATTAAAAATAGATAAGTTATCTAAGTTCGAGAGAATTAGATAATAAATTATCTGGTGAGGTCGAGAGATAAGTCAGATAGTATAATCGTCAGGGATATTCTGTTGTTATACTTATTTTGAGAATCTCTAGCATTACCTAGTATCTGTCAATTCCCAAAATCCTTGGTGAACGTAGCTCTGGTTTCCCATTTAGACTGATTTCAAACACTAAAATATTGAAAGTGACAATTAACTCTCTGTGAACCTTAAACCCCCATTTTATCTTTTTTATATCGATTGTTTAAATTTAACTTGTAGCTATAGTTTTGAACTAGTTTAATCGCCATTCACATAGTTCCCTATGGATTCGACCCTGACTCTGAAGTTGGGTAAATATATTGACGATGACCGCCTTACACTAAATTGAGGTATAAGTTGAGCGTTACCACTGCGTAAGTACTCCTTAAGAGCAAGTAAAAATTTAACAAAAAATTCATCCCACAAAGATCTAATTTCAATTTTTAGACCAAGTTCGAATACTACAACATGCAACAATGCAATTTCCACAGGGACTGTACTTATTTTTTGGGATTTTAACTCATTATTCAACTTCTACTTCCGTTTATTATGTGATCACTGGTTTCCCAAACAAAAATCATGCCGTAAATTCATTTTAGGCTCCATAATTTTCAAGAATCATGAGACATAAACAATTTTAGTGTTATATCAAGCATTATCTCAAGTTCAATGATCGATAACATGTTTATACTAAGTTGGAGCCAAAAATTAATACCTGAATTCAAAGATTCTTGGAAGTAGAAGATGAACAATGTGAAGTTTGCCCTACTTTAGTGAGTTTATGTACAAGTACGATGATAAAAAAAGGGTTTGTCCTTTTATTGTTTTAAAAGGAAGTTGAAGAGTTTTAATTATAGAGGGAGTTTGAATTTGAAGAGCTTAGGAGTGTATGGGTCAGTTTTTGAGGGCTTTAAGAATGATGGTTGATCCATTTGGGTTGGATTTATATGGGTCCAACTGATATTTTGAAATTAGACCCAAATTCTTTCGATTTTATGGGGTCACATACAGTCCGTAAGTACTACTTATGGCCGTCGTAAGTAGGTCTGTTAGTAATTTCTATAGCCTATTTGTTATCTAATTTCTATGACCCCCACTTACGGGGTTGTAGGTTGTACTTACGACCCTTGGAAGTAGGTTCGTAAGTACAACTTCAGAGACCCAAAAATCTTATAATTTTCTCCAACACCGAAGACATCAACTTTCCTATCATATGTTGGACTTGTGACCCCCGAAAGTAGGGTCGTAAGTCCGCTTACCTAGACTTGTCTTAATTTTACAATTTGTTTCCAGTTTCCAGGTGTTTCTCCATGCATTAACCTATAAAACAAAAAACAAAGCGAACACTAATACCTTGGGTTGCATCATAAGTAGCGGTTGATTTAACATTACGGCACGACGTTGTTATGTTGGATACTTAGACTTCTCTAATAAGCCTATGAGTTTTCTCCCATAAAGCACCTGATTTAACTCCACGCCACGATTCAATTGCCTTGGCTCCTTAGACTTTGACAATGCTTACATCATCACACACCTTTAACTCTTCTATACTTCTCATATAGTACTTAGCATGATGCCTATTAACCTTAAATGAGGCATCTCTGTCTCATTTTAGCTCAATTACACCATGCAAAAACATTCTTATCGTAATGAATGATCCATACCACCTTAACTTCAACTTGCTAAGAAATTAGCGAAGTCTCGAATTATATAACAAGACCTTATCACTAGGCTAGAATATCTTTTTCCCAATCTTCGTGTCATGGTAAGACTTCATCTTCTCCTTATACAAAGCAGAACTCTCATAAGCATGGAGACAAAATTCATTCAACTCATTTATATTACTCATTCTCAGGTTTGCAACATCACTTCACTTAAAATTTAGATTCTTCAATGCCCATAGTGCTTTGCGCTCAAGTTCAACAAAAAAATGGCATGCCTTACCGTACATAAACTGATATGGAGAGGAACCTATGGGGTTTTAAAAAGCTGTTTGGTAAGCCCAAAGTGCACCGTCTAGCTTCCTTGACCAATCAGTCTAATTGGCGTTCACAGTCTTCGCCTAAATGGACTTGATCTCACGATTGGAGACCTTAACCTACCCACTTATCTGCGGATGGTAAGGCGTTTCCATCTTATGTTTCACACCATATTTCTCAAGAAGGACCTTAAATAGAATATTGCAAAACTGGGAACCACCATTACTAATGGTAGCATGTGGAGTACCAAACCGAGAGAATATATTCTTCTTCAAAAATGTTGTGACACTACAACCCTCATTATTGGTAAGCGCAACCGTTTTCACCCACTTAGAAACATAGTCAACTTCCACCAATATGTACTTCATACTAAGGGTGTCAAAACAAACCCAAATGGAGCTGGACCCGCCAACCCATATTTAATGGGTTAGGTTTAAGTTATTTACTACTGGGTAAATCTCAACCCATTTTTAAATTAGGTTCAATGACCCCAATTCAATCTCTACTTCAACCTATTTAATAGAAAATAATTTTTCTTAATGAAAGAAGGAAAAACAAGCGACAATGTGTCCTCCCACTCTCAAAATCACCTACCTCACCCCAACCCTACTGCACACCAGCTTACACACCCTTACCCCGTTTCCATTAAATAAATTATTTTTATTTCTTAAAAAGCTTTTATAAATTCTTTTCTTGCCCCACCCCACCTCATCCCCAGCCCCATTCCTATCCCGAACTCCCACCCCCACCTCCACCCTAAAAGATTAATTCTTTTAATTTTTTACAAAAATTTAAAAACTTTTTTTACCCCACGATCAAAACCATGATCTCCCCATTTCCCCACATCACCTACCTCTCCCAACAAGATATTTTTTCTAGAAATAATTTTTAAAAATAAATAAATAATATTTTATTAAAAAATAAATGTTACCCCAACCCCCATCTTCCTATTCCCTCTGCATCCGTCACAACCCATCCCCTATACTAAAATATCCCATCCTAAAAAAAAAATATTTTTTTTAAAAAGTTAAATTTCTTTATTTTTTGAGAAGAAAAAACTCTTACCTAAACCCCCATCTCTTCCCTACCCCCATACCCACACCACACTCCAATTTTTTTTGTAAAAATTTATTTTTAAATTTTTTTATTTTTTTTTAATTCTTACCCCACCCCATTACCCCCTAACCCCCAACCCCACCCACCCCTCATGGTATACCCCTTCCCCAAAAAGCTATTTTTTAAAAAAAATTAATTTTCTTTTTTTTAAAAAAATTCTTACCTCAACCCCATCATAAACCCCATCCCTCCTACCCCCAACCACTTACCCAACACCCGTCCCCAAAAATGAAATTTTATTTTTTTTAAAAAAATTAAATTTTAAAATAATATTCTTACCCCACCCTCAAACCCCATCCACATTTGTTTTCTTAAGTTGGTTTTACAAGTGGTAAATATCGATATGTCAATATTTTTTGGACTAAGAGGGTCAAGACCAACTTGATTTTTACCTATTTCAATCCAGCCCATTTCAATCCAAAGTAAATTTGGGCAGGTCATGACCCAACACGATATCTATTCAACCTATTTAATATTTTTAATCTCGACCCAACCGGCCTATTTGAAACCCCTACTTCATACCATAAGAACTCACAAGCTGACCCATGAAATCAATTCCCCATCATCAAACAACTCAAGCTCAAGAATAAGTGTCATGGAGAGCTCATGCTTCCACGAGATAATTTCTTGATGCTGGAATTAGCCACAAGCACGAGCATATTCATGTACATCTTGATAAATAGTCAACCAATAGTAACCACATTGCAAGATTTTGTAGGCTATGCGAGTACCATCATGGTGACCCCTCTAACCGAAGACCAATGACAGGCCTCAAGAATATGCATCATCTCTACATTGAGAATACACCTCTGAATCACACCATACGCACATACCCGAAATAAGTAAGGCTCATCCCATAAAACTTTTATACCTCATGCATAAATCACTTTCGCTATTGAAATGACAAGTTTTATGGGATGAGGTCACTTGCCAAATAATTGGCAAAATTAGAAAACCAGGGGATTCAGTCTTTTAATACTAGCAAGAACTTCTCATTTAGAAAATATCATCAATCTTAATCTCATCCCCTAATTTAAGAATCACCTCATCTTCTAGGCAGTATAGATGGTTTGCAACCTAGTTTTTTGTACCCTTTCGGTCCTTAACCTTAAAGTCAAATTATTCCAGCAATAGTACCCATTGAATTAACCTAGGCTTTGAATTCTTCTTGACTGTAAGGTACCTCAAAGAAGCATGATCAATATACACAATGACTTTGGTCCCAATTAAATAGGACCAAAACTTCTTAAAAGAAAACATCACCGCAATTAAATGCTGCTCAGTCACCACATAATTTTTTGTGTGGGGTTGAGTGATTTTATGGCATAGTAAATGGGGTAAAGCATTTATCGCATCTTTAGCCTATGACAACCCCTAGGTCTATACCACTAGAGTCACACATCTCTTCAAATGGGAGAGTCCAACCTGGAGACACAATAATAAGAGCAGAAATCAACCTCTCTTTTAGGTAGTCAAAGGCCTTGAGACAAGAATCATCAAACACAAACTTCACCTCCTTCTCTAATAATTTGCATAATGGATTTGCAATTTTAGATAAGTCCTTGATAAACCTCCTATAGAACCCTGTATGACTCAAAAAAATCTGAATACCTTTGACAAAAATAGGGGAAGGCAATTTTGTAATCATATCAATTTTAGCCCTGTCAACCTCAATTCCCTTCTTCAAAATCTTATGCCCCAAATCTATTCCCTCTTTAACCAAAAAGTGACACTTCTCCTAATTCAACACCAAGTTGCACTCCTCACATCTTTAAAGTGCGTTAGTCAAATAGGCCAAATAGTCATCAAATGAATCATCTACAATTGAGAAATCATCCATAAAGACCTCTATAGTATCCTCTACCATATAAAAAAATGGACATCATATAACGCTGAAAGATAGTGAGAGTATTTCAATGTTTTAAAGGCATCCATTTGAACACGAATGTACCATATGTATATGTAAAAGTGGTCTTTTCTTTCTCTTCGAGGGCAATCAAAATCTGATTACACCCTAAATAACCATTAAGAAGACAATACCATCCTCTGCCTGCAAGACGGCCTAATATCTGGTCCATGAATGGAATAGGAAAATGATCCTTGCGTGTCCAAGTATTTAGATTCCAATAATACATGTAAAATCTTTAGCTCGTAACCGGTCTCATGGGCACTAACTTATTCTTCTTATTCGAGATCATAGTAATCCCACCCTTCTTAGGCACACACTAAATCAGGCTCACCTACTTCCTGTCAATAATAGGGTAAAGTACACTTGTATCTAGCCATTTGATGATCTCTTTCTTTACCATCTCATGTATATATGGGTTCAAAAGACTTTGATTCTTACTGCCAGGTACACACTCTGGTTCCAACTGAATCTTATGAGTACAAATTCCAAGTGAAATCCCAACAATATCTGTAATAGTCCAACCGATGGCACTTTTAAACCTCTGCAATATAAAGATCAAGGCCTTAACTTTCTTATCCAATAAATCTACAATAATAATAACTAGAAAGGTATTATTATCTCCCAAAAGTGCGTAACGCAAGTGAAAAAGGAAGGACATAAACTCCAAGACTTGTGGCTCTTCAATAGATGGTCGAGCTGGTGGAGTCGCTCTATTCTTCAAATATAAATCCAACTTCTTTGGATCATATATATAAGATCCTCTACTACTAATAACTCTTACCATCTCATCATAATCATTAATAACATCACAGTTAAAGTTCATGATCATAGACGTTAATGCCTCTACACCAAGTCTCTCGTCAATGGGTACATCACTATATCATCCTCCATAATGTCTATCACAAATACCACAAGAATATCTTTTAGTTATCCCTTAGACTGCCCCACATTAAAAGTAACTTGCTCATTATTGAGCCTAATTCTTATATATCCCATCTCCATATAAACCAAAGCCCTGCTCGTGTCTAGGGAAGGACATCCCAAGATAATGGTGACATCAAAATCCACATCACAATTGAGAATTAAAAAATCATCAAGAAATATAAAGGAAGCTACCTTCAAAAAAATATCACACAAAAGACCAATTAGTTTCTTTACAGTTCGGCCAACCTCAATAATCGCATCGACGTTAGCTTTGTAACCCAGCCCCAACTGCTTGTACACAAATAGTAACACCAGATTAATTCTAGCTCCCAAGATACATGATGCTCATATAAAATTCAAGAACCCAAT
Organism: Capsicum annuum; assembly: GCF_002878395.1. Lineage (NCBI taxonomy): Eukaryota > Viridiplantae > Streptophyta > Magnoliopsida > Solanales > Solanaceae > Capsicum > Capsicum annuum. The sequence goes on along the minus strand of NC_061120.1, from coordinate 163,835,308 downwards.
AGTGCATGGATAGTGAAGGCTCTAGGATTCTATTTTTTTAACTAACGATTAAGAAACAATAACACTGCAATGGTGCATATTATCAGTGAGCTCAAAATTCACCATTCAATTCTTCATCACTAAAACTTCATCAACTTGGCATAACCAGGCATTTGTCCCCATGCTTCTACAAGAGGGATATTCACAGACAATTCTTTTTTTCTCCTTAAACTTTTAGAAAAAGATGGGAAGGTTGTGAAATGGTCTTTAAAACTCGTTTGACTTCCTTACTCTTTTATTTATCAATCTCAACTCATTTTTCAACACCCATCAATTTTTTTGATGTCTCAGCATTAGTTACCAACTTCTCAGTTTCAGCTTTGGGTGCATCATCAAGATCAATAGTATCATTCCTTACCTTAGACTGCTGATATAAGAGAATCAATAGTATCCTTACCATTCTGAGTGGTAATTGCTAAATAGTGATTGTCACTCTATGAATTTAGAGTGGTGTTACTTGGAAGGGTAGCCAATTGACATTGATTCAAAATAGCCGATATTTGCTGCTTAATCTACTTAATGATAGTATCATGTGACTCTACCTTCTGGATCAATCCCATAATATCTACCTTAATCTCCTTAAGGCAAATCTTTTGATTCTTTGAACCCTTAACTAACTTTGCAAGCAATGCTTCCATCTTTGAATTAGCATCATGAATTCTTGGTAGAATATACGTACCACTTTTCTCCTCAAATTAGTATCACGAATTCCTAGTGGAATATACGCACCACTTTACTCCTCCAATCACTATCTCTCTCATTGCTCTGATCCTTATACTTATCTCTATAATAGTTTTAACCTTGATTCCTTTGCCTCGAGTTCTAAGAGTCCAGATTGGACCCTTGGACCTTGTCTCAAAAATCCATCATCTCTTTTTCTAAATACTTAGCTTCCTCTTCAGAGTCAGACTCGTCGTGTCTAATAGACTAACCTCACAAGATCATTATATCCACCTTTTGAGCATTCATAGTTGCAACCTTTTTGGTAAGTAACCCTATCTCCATTTGCAGTTGTGCTACCTCTTGAGCCATTGTATCATCTAGGGCTCTCTTCTTACTAGAGGAACAAATATCATAAGTGCCAGCTTATCTTTCCGCCTCTCGGGTATGGCACCCTTGGTTGGTATTAAAAACCCATTATAAGATTTTTGTATCTAACTCCCAACGAAGGCTCATGAAAACCCCACCAGTAATAGTATCAGCAACAACTTTGGTATTTGTATTCAGGGCTCTATCAAATATCTCAAGTAGATTTCTAACTAAAATTTTGTGATTTGGCATAATCATCAACTTCTTCTTGAACCTCAATCAGGTCTCGTACAATGCTTATGAATGAAGTTGCCTGAAATTATAAGTATCATCCTTTAACTGTAACATTCTATAAGGTGAGAAGAATCAATCAAAATTATTTTCATAACTCATTTCAAGTAGTGATGGAATAATGAGGTAGTTCTCCTAACATTAACGTCGTTTTGTCTATAAGAGATAATGAGAGAAAACTAAGTATGAAAGCTTCCTAACTCACCCTAGGTAAATTATACAAAGTGCAAATTCTAACAAAATTTATGATGTGCATGTTTGCATCATTAGTCGAGAAACCTGAAAACACACTCTTCAGATTAAGCAAATCAATCATAACACTCATAATTTCAAACTTCACTTGTTGGGTCAAATAAAGTTGAATGATAGCTCTTATCTCAATAGGATCAACATACACTACATCTTTTTTCAAATGATCAAACACTGGCAAATATTAAAATGCTGGGGGTGGTTGAGCTTTATCCCTTCTAGCTCTATCTCTGTCGAGTGCTGCTCGATATTTTTTTTCTTATATTGCTCTTTTCTCTTATGCTAAAGATAGGCATTAGCTAGCCTCATATTTTCTTTAGTTAATAGTCAAGCAATGATCTGTGCGGTTGTCTCTTAAACACCATACAGAGGTTGCAGATTCAAGATATTTGGGTTATCTTGAGCTCCTTGCTCATGCTCTTCCATCTTATGATTATTTTGTAAGGTTCGTTTCAACTCAATATAAAGTGAGATCAAGGGATTGCCTTGACTCTGAGTACTGGGAATACATTGGCGTACACCTCAAGAGCAATAAAAAACCAAAAACTTATAACCTTAATTAATTAATCCATAAATCTATTTCCTAACAAGACGCAAAAATTTTATACCTCCCAAAATTACACATAATGCGGTCGCTGTCAAATAAAGAACCCAACAAAGGTTGGGGGTCAAATCCACAAGGAAAAGAATGAATCTCTATTAAGAACTTACTGTAGTAGTCGAAAAGTGCAAAAATTAAATGGGGGATTTAGTGAGAACAATAGTAGAAGTAAGAAATCTTAAAAGTATTAGGTTGAAATTAGTATAAGACGAATACTAGGATTGTGTTTCCCCTAATTTCCTCACTCCACAATCTTAGCGTACTCGTCAAATTATCTCAGTACCTTGCATGCAAAATCAAACAAGTTATGTATCACCAACTGTCTCTCCATACCCTTTGGTAAATTTCACCCATCTCCTCTCGGTCTCAGAGTGTCATATTACTAACCTTTGTCCTGGATTCGAAATTAACTATCTCCTCTCAGTCTTAAATTAATTAGATGAAAGTTAATAGCTTGAAATGATTGTTGTAATCTTTTTTACTAATCTCATACTCCCTGTTGAGTTATTATCGAATACAAGTGGGTTCTTAGCATTTACAGTTGCCAAGAAAACAATCAATACAAGGAAAACCATAATACAAGCATAAATATCGATCAAGAAACACTTTGTACTTTTTCTACTTTGTTATTCCATCAGGATTCCCACAACCCTATTTAAGAGATTTAGATGCTCGTGTTTGTACGAATATTTATAGAATTCATATGAACAATGTTACAATATATTAAGAATTAAAAACCAAAATGTCAAACCATAAAAATGAAGAACAAGAATTTCAAGATAAAAATCATATCTCAGAACTCAAAATAATATTGTAAGTATAAAGAGTAGGTAAACAATAACAAAACATTAATGGGGTATTTATATGATACATCAAAAACCTAAAAACTTTAACCAAAACAAGAAGGGAAAACTAAGTCAGCACCTACCTACGGACCCACTTACGGGCCATAGGTACTACCTACAGACCCTAGGTGGGTTTGTAGGTCTTAGAGGAAAATTCTAACTTCAGATAACCTACCTATAGGGTTCCTACGAGGGTCATAGGTTCCACTTACGCCTCGTAGGTTGTCTTCGTAACTCTCAGAGCCAAACTTCAGACTTTTAAAACTTTTTTCTGGCACTTATTGGGAAACTTACGATGGGAGTAAGTGTAACTTAAGGCCCATAAATGGGTCTATACGTGGCTTACCCAGCTACACTTCAAATCTTTTTCTCCTAAACCTATTTTCCAATAAAACAAACACAAAAACATATTACATCTAATAATAAAGACCTAAGTACTTGCATAATTTCCATTTTTAAGCTATTACCAAGCCCATGTCTCTAGGTATACTATTTATCCCATCTTTACAAATATGTATAATAATTTTAAAGAGATGTATTAGTGGAACAATATGATAAGGGATGTTGCAAATTTTGTTATTTAGTGCCCTAACTATCAACAAGTTAAGTTGAACACTTGAGGCCTGGTGGTATGTCCCAAGACCTAGATATTTCTCTATGTAAATGAGAGATAATAAATATGGACTTCATCACCTATCTTCTGTGTTCTTATAACAAATATGATTTTATTTGGGTTATGGTTGATAGAATGACCATTTTTCTCACTTTCTTCCCGTGAGGATGCCTTATTCTAGAGAGGATTATGCTAATCCGTAAATTTATGATATTTTAAAGATGCATGGAGCCTTTGTGTGCATCATATCAAACAGTGGTACACAATTTTCTTCTTAGTTTTGGCAAGCTTTTAAGAAAGGACTAGGCACACAAGTGAATCTTAGCACCACCCTCTATCCTTAAATGGGAAGGCAAGTAGTATGTACCATTCAGACTTTAGAGGAAATACTAAGAGCCCATGTTATTTATTTTAAAGGTAGTTGGGTGGATTACCTATCTCTTATAGTGTTTTTCTATAATAATAGTATCATTCTAGTATTTATATGACACCATTCGATGCTATCTATGGTAGAAAGTGTAGGTCACTTATTGGGTGGCATAAGACAAGTGAAGCTAGACTGTTTGGGCCTGACCTTGTGCACCAAGCAATAGATAATGTTAAGCTTAGTATAGAAAGGCTTAAGATCACTTAATATGCTAATGTAAGGTGAAAAGAGTTAGAGTTTGTTGCTGTAAATTGGGTGTCTTTGAAAGTGTCTCCTATGAATGGAGTGATGAGGTTTGGGAGAAAAGACAAGATCATCCCTTTTTACCTTGGTTTGTATCAGATTTTGAGAAAGGTTTTGAAGGTTTCTTATGAGTTAGAATGACCCATAAGTTTGTCTTTGATTCATCGGGTGCTCCACGTATCTATATATAAAAAGTGTGTGGGTGCTAGTCTCTCATAGTCCCCATAAAGAACATTGGTGTAAAATATTCCTTATACTATGAGGAAGATCCTATAGAAATTTTGGATCATCAAGTTTGAAAGTTTTGGACTAAAGAGATCACTTTGATAAAAGCATTGTGGAGTAATCAGAAGGTAAAAAAGATACTTAGGAATCGGAAGATGATATGATAGATAGATATCCCTTTTTGTTTACATAATTGGGCAAAGCTATGAAAGGTACAAATCTTAAGCTTACTTATTTTCCTTAGTATGTGTCCCTTAGTGTTTTATGAATTCCTATATCGTGCTGATGGTGTCCTTAATCATGATTATCTAAGGATGAATGATCCCAAGAGAGGGATAATGTAATTCCTCTTATGTTCGCTTAATTTGTTAACATCTTAAGAATGAACCTATATGACCCTTAGAATGAGTAGAAAATATTTTGGGATGAGTTTGAGAGTTTTTGGGAAGTTTAGAACGTACAATAGGAACCTACGTCGCACGTTGGAGGGTCATGCTTTAGCCTTGCATCATACGTACCATTGTAAGGGGCTACCTCCTCACCTCACCAATGGTTCTTGAGCTACATAGGGTGCCATCCCGCATTAAGTGTAGGCTACATGACGGTGGACCACATGATGTGGTATACGCCACACCCTCCTATTTCATCGATAGGACTTCATTTTTGAATGTTATTTTAAGGGTATTATGGTACTTTACTTGGTTATAAATCACCCCCACATATTCTAGATGACCCCAAAGCCTTAAATATGATTCTTATTAATTAAAGGCACAATCTACTCTTCCCATTACTCTTGGAAACAAGAACAACTAGAGTTCAATATTCAAGCCTCAAATCTTGAGGTATGTAGAATGACTAACTTCTATTGGGTTATAAAATATGTTTTCCTAAACTCTTAATTATTTATGTACTATGGGTTTTAAACTAATTTCAATAGCCTGTTCCTAAAGTTCCATTGATGCCAAGAATAGTGAATTCAACTAAGGAGGTGGGTTATTTTATGGTTAACGAAACAATTAAGTTTTTGAATGGTTTCTTTATCAGTTTTCATTATTATGGGTTCGAAGAGTATTACTTACATTATAAATTGGTCTTACTTTTCATATAAATATATGGATCTTTGAGAGGACGGATTACAATCTAAAGCTTTAGAGAAATCTTTAATAATGTTAATTTTGAAAGAGAATTCTTATTTGATCCTTAAGTTATCTTTTGTGGTCAATGATTTATTATTTAAAAAGGGGATAAAGAGAAGATAAGACATGACTTATGTGACTTGCAAGTCTTGGTATAATGATACCAAACAAGAGAATGCCCTTAAGAGAATGAAATGACTATCGATAATGAGTATTGTTTTAAAGAGGTTAAAATATAGGCTTAAAGAGTATTAGATGGTTAATCAAGAAGACATGAGTTTGAAAGGCTCATTTCCCAAAATCGTGTTTTACTAAAGTGGGGTTGATTATGTCATGAAATATGTATAATAGTTATATACTTGCCTCATGCTTTGGTATACTAGAGAAGAGAGACTTTAGTCCTTGCGACAAGCTTAGATTGGGGGCTTGGCTGATGAGTTAAAGCCAAACCCATATAGCTCGTGGTGTTTATAGAGATGTCGGGTATACCATCTAGCTCAGGCTAAGGAAAAAAGTTGAATCTATATTTTAAGTTGTTATTTGAAGTCTTTATTTATACCTCTATGATTCAACCTCTATCCTTATGATTATTTTGTATAAATCATATCTTATCATTGGTTGTTCTACATTTTAATACATTCTGCGTATTGTCCATCCTCAGGAAGCTACATCATTTTGTGAAGTAAGTTGAAAAGCACTCTCTTGTGGGTTGGTGAAACATTAGGATCATCAGGTGAGCATCATAATTAGTGAGCCCTCCATCCTTTGGAAAGTAGTTTATTTTAGAGATAATTATTTTTGTGTTGATGGTACCGCTGGGGCCTTGTCCCGGCTTGGACAATTTTTCTTATTTTAGAGGCTTTATAGACTATTTTAGTTGGATAATTTTTGTCATATGTTCAGAGTTTTGGATTATTGTTTTTATCTAAATTGGACAACTTATTTTGGGTCTATTTTTCCACAAGTTTAAGAGTATCAATGTTTTTGATAAAATGCTAATGGATCTTCTTGGGCATTCATTGGTTTGGGATGCTTCCCACGGTCAGGGCTTGGAATCGGATCGTGATATTTTCATAGCTGTTTATGTTGATGACATACTATTGGCTGGGAATAATCTTGCAGATTTGACTAGTTAAAATGTGTTTCTAGATAATCAGTTCAAGATTAAAGAATTAGGATACATTCATTACTTTTTGAGCTTGGAAATTAATTCTACTTCTGAAGGGTTTGTCATCATTAAACACAAATACAGTTAAACCTTCTTTATGAGTTCCATTATCATCATTCTAGTCCTATATCTATACCCTTTGATCCTTTTATCAAATTGTTGGTTGACATGAATGCACCTCCTACTGATCCTAGTCTCTATAGGCTGCTTATTGGGAAATTGAATTATTTGCAACACACACGTCCTGACATTTCATTTTTAGTTCAACACCTTAGTCAGTTTTTGAACAATCCCTATGTCCCTCATATGATGGTTGATTTACATGTGTTGTGTCATCTTTGAATGCTCCTGATTTGGGTATTTTACCCCCAAGCTCCAATTATTTCTCCATCACTGCTTATTTCGACTTCAATTGGGCTAGTTGTGCCAATTCTCATAAGTTAGTCACTAGTTTTATATAGCATTGGGTGGCAATCTTATTTCGTTAAAAGCAACAAACAACCCGTTATTTCTTTGTCTTACGCTGAAGCTGAATACAGGATCTTGCGCATATTTGTTGCTGAACTTTTTTTGGCTTAAACACTCTTTTAGTGATCTTGGTCTTCCTATTTCCTCTCCTATTTCGGTGTAGTGTGACAGTTAGACCGCTATACACATTTCCAAGAATCCCCTCTTTCATGAGCGGACTAAGCATATCAATGTTGATTGTCATTTTGTGCGTGGTTGTTTGTCTGATATACACTACAACAAAATTGATATATAGATATGAAATTATTATCTACGAGATGAAATTCGTCACTAATTGTTCACCTTTTATGACGAAAATTAGATTTCATATCTAAATACATGAAGTACATACTTTTAGTGACAAAACGTAAAATTTCGTAGCAAAGTTTTCCTCTAAAGTTTTCCACCAAAAAATATTTTGACGCCATTTTATTGAGTATCATTAGTGACAAATTTTAAGTTTTCAGTGACACCCTTTTTTATCACCAATAATGGATCCAATTCGTGACAAACTATTTTTTGTCCTGGATTAGTTATAATTCTAGACACAAAAAAAAATTTGTCATAAAAAATAAGTTGTTGCAATAGTGAAAAATTAGAGTTCGTAGTTAAATATTGTAAGTTTTAGCTACAAAATTTGATATTTAATTGTGACCTCAATTTTTGTCACTAATACTATAAACAATTAGTGACGCTCATTTTATTGTCTCTAATAATAGATCCAATTCGTGACAAACTATTTTTTGTCTTGAATTAGTTATAATTTTAGACACAAAATAAAATTCATCATAAAAAATAACTTATCGCAATAGCGACAAATTAGAGTTCGTAGTTAAATATTGTAAGTTTTAGGTACAAAATTTGATATTTAATTGTGACCTCAATTTTGGTCACTAATACTATAAACAATTAGTGACGCTCATTTTATTGTCTCTAATTAATCTATGATTCAGTGACAACATAATTTTTTCACAAAATATGTCATCGTTAAGTAGTGATGATTTAGAATTTGTAGCTGAATAATTTAGTTATTTTTTCTACAAAAAAATTTTGTAGCTAAATATAAATTGATCTTTGGCTATTTTTGTTTATGATTATAGAAAATTAATTGTATATTGATATAGCTATAGAAAACAAGACTCGATCTTATTGTGTCAAGGTTGAAGTGAACTTATTGAATTAATTTTTCGGAAGGTATAAAGTCAGTTTGTTAATCTTGTACATGTGAGAAACATTTAAGTAGACCGACGTTGAATATGATCAAGTAATTAATTAAAGTTTGAAGCTATCATATTGTAAGTTTTAGCCACAAAGGCTTATCTACTCAATTTCTTTTAATAATCACAAAGAGTTCAGTTGAGACTTTCATCAAATCACATTGGACTAATCAAATCATGTTTCTTTAAAGTACTTTGATGATCTTGTTCTTTGTTAGCTGCACCTTTCTTGGCAACTAGCCTCACAAAAAGGACCGGATGTCTTACTTTTACTGTCATATCGGGAGTTCCTCCATATGTTTTGCTCTACATAAAATGGATAGTGGATTCCTCTTTGGAGATTTAGGAAGACGCCAAAGTGATATGTCCACACTGCCTTAATCACATTTGAATAACTCTGAGGAACTGATTCGTCATTCTCATCCGAAGCTTCCTGCATTAGACTTTGTGATCCAATTCGTCTAGGTGATTGCATTCACAACAAATAAATAACAAGACACTACAATATTTTAGTCTTTTGGCCACACTAATTCTAGACCACACTTGTAAAGTGTGACCTATATCATTAAAGACCACACTTTTAAAGCGTAGCCTTTGTTTTTAGCTTTTGGCCACATTAATTTTGGCAACACTTTGAAAGTATGGTCCTTAATGGTATAGGCCACACTTTACAAGCGTTGATAAACCATGATTTAATTGGCAATGCTTATTCACATATAAGATAACACTTTTAAATGTGGTATATATATATATATATATATATATAAACAACACTAAAATCAAGACAAGAAGCCACATGACAGCACAAGAATAAATCAAGACAAGAAGCCACATGACAGCACAAGAATAAGTCTAAGTGATAATTTTAAGACAAAGTCAACAAGTATGTATCAAAAATTTTGAATTGAAAGGTTAAGCATTTGAATGTGAAATACATTATCTCTTTTTCTTTTTAAATATATTATTTTAATAAATAAAATTCTTAATTAAAAAGTCCTTATAGACTCTTACTATTTCAAAGCTATATCTTATAAAATTTAAATATTATGTATATAGTTTATTTACATAATAATAATAATAATATAGTGGAAGTATGTAATAGTAGTACTAATATTGATGGTAATAATAGTAATAAATAATAATAACAGGATGAGGAGCACGTATAGTGGAGTGGATAAAAAAAATAAACGAAAGATAAAAATTAAAAAAATATTATTTATCAATAATAAGAATAAAACTTTATCTAATCTTTGTGAGTTTAATTATTTTTATATTTATTAGAAAGGAAAACAAAAAGAAGACAAAAAAAATAAGAAAAGTAATTAAAAAGAAAAAATAAAGACTCTTATTTGAAAACATAGTAAATTACATGCTTTTTGAAATTTTTTAAATATAAATTAAAATTTAATAATTAAATTCAACGTATATATCTACTTGAAATACCTTTATATATCTAAGTTGTCAATATTTTTTTTTTAAAATTATCAAACAAAAAAAAGAAAGAAATAAAGGAAAGAAAGAAAACAAAAGATAATAAAATAAAAAACGTGCAAAAAAAAAAAGAACATAAACTATCAAAAGATAATTAATACTAATAAATTTTTAATTTTAAATTATAAATAATTATAAAATAAAACTACTTATTAAAAATGGTTACTTATCACATTAGAGTTCTAATTAGACTATTATCAAGTTTTGAATTGAAAAATTAAGCATTTAAATTTGAAATCACTATCCTTTAATTAAAAAGATTTTCATTATCTTAAAAATAGAAACTCATAATTGAAGAGTTCTTATGGATATTTGCTATTTCAAAACTTATCTCTTTAAAATTTAAATATTATAAAATATATTTAAATATAATCTTATATTTCATAAACTTATCTATATAAAATATAATGATAAATATATTATTATTATTGATAAATATAAATAATATATATTTGTGGTAGGTATCTAAAAGTTATTCTTACTTGCGATTATTTAAAAATTTTAAATATAAATTAAAATTTAATAATTAAATTCAACGTATATATCTACTTGAAATGCCTTTACATATCTAAGTTGTCAATTTATTTTTATAAAAAAAATAATTAAAAATAAATAAAAGAAATAAAGAAAGGAAAGAAAAGAAAACAAAAGAAAATAAAATTTTAAAAAACGTGCCAATAAATATAAACTATCAAAGACAATTAAGCCTAATAAATTATTAATTTTAAATTAAAAATAATTATAAAATAAAAATACTTTTTAGAAATAGTTATTTATCACATTAGAATGTTCTAATTGGACTCTTATCAAGTTTTGAATTGAAAGATGAAATATTTGAATTTGAAATACATTATCCTTTTGATAAAATATTTTCATTATCTTAAAAGTAGAAACTCATAATTGAAGAGTTCTAATAGATATTTTGCTATTTCAAACTTATCTCTTTAAAATTTAAATACTATAAAATATATTTAAATATAATTTATTTATATTAATAAAAGATGAAAATTTTATCCAAATAATATTAATAATAACAATAATAATATAAATTAATAATAGTAATAAAAATAAATTATTATTACGATTATTTGTGATTAACATTATTATGATTTTTTTAAAAAAATAATTAAAGAAATAGTTAAATATAAGAACACGTTTGAACAAATGTCTTCTTTTTTATTTATTTTTATTTAAATCAATTAAATAAGGTAGAGTTCCTAATAAAATGCTACCTATGTAGTTTTCAAGTTTGAATGTAAATTCTCAAATAATTTTTTATTTTTTTAACTTTAAAATTATAAATTATTAGATAATGATAATTTAGAATATAATCTTATTTTTTCTAACAAACTGATATATTTAAATTTTGAATTTGATTAAAATTTTGGTTGACATAAATATCTGTATTTGTAACCTCCTATATATGTCCCCTTGAAACATATATCATTTAAGTTTTCTTCATTTCTTCTTCTTCTTTTTTTCTGTCAGTTACAATTATTTTCATATTTAGATTGTGTTTATCTCAGAAAAAGTTATATGATTATTTTATTCACAAGATATTGGTATAATAATATCATAAAATAATTTCTACATTATTATTGTTAAAATTATCTTTCAATAACTATCAAAGTATGTTGATACTTAACTTAGCTTTTAAATTTTTTTATTGTTATTTATGATTAACATTATATTTATTTTTTTGAAACAATGTATCCACTATGGATTAAAAAATTATAGGCAATGCTCATCAAATAAAGAAATAAAATGATCTATGAATCAGATTGTTACTTTAACTTTTTTTTTTCATTCTGAGGTTTAGATGATTAAATATTTTTGTGGTTCGGTGAGGGCTTTGACCAACTGTTGATTCAGGCTTCTCTTGACTTTTTCATTCTTCTTTGTGATGCAAAAAGTTTTCCTACAAGAGGGGTGAGGGAAAAGAGTTTCTGGTTATTTGAATATTGGTAAAACATTATGGTTACTTATTAGTATACGTTTTTTTTCTTTTTCTATAATCCTTCTACATACTAGCGATAGAATGCACTCTCGGGACATTCCTACTGTTTCCCCCCTCCGAAGTACGCTATAAATCATCTGAAAAAATTTTAATTTGTTTAATTCATTTTCATGTTGAATAATGCATTGCATTTTTTCTTACACTCTTAAAATTGCCGTAAGAAACTATTGAGGAACATTATTGTGAAAACATTTTGTGGTCATATCTCTTGAACAGATTTGAGTCTAAAATGAAAATAAGCACTTTTCAATGTATTTCGGAACATAATTTCTATGGTCTTGAGACTATCTATTTACTTTCCTTGGGAATTGTAGATTTAATGACTGTAAAAAAATTCTTATGATGCCACTGGAGATCTGTGATTGGTCTAACACTTAGTTTAAGCTTACAATACTAATTGTCAAAAAAAAAATAACAGACTTAAGTTTAATCTTCATAGGACAACTACTAAGAGCAGTAAAAAGATGTGAACAAATATATTTACTCAGTTTTAAATGTGCATCTTTGGACGACCATGACGCTTATAGAAGCTTTAATAGCTCAACTGTGTGAAGAAATCTTTAGTTTATAGTTATTTTTCTCATTATTCTATTAATGTATTTTCTCCTTCTATAGTTCAGTTGTCCTAATGTATCATTGTGGCGATGATTTTTAAGAAAATTTATGATTGTTGAGCTCTAATTATGGAATTACGATTTGATAGGGTCAAAATATATAGTGTTTCATGGTTCTTGCGTCACTTGGGTTCAAGAAGAGTTATTTAGAAGCTTTCCTGGTGCACTTTGGCTCCTAAATACTTGAAAGTTCTCGTTCTCGGAAAGAAGAGAATCTTTTCATTTTTGTTGTTTTTTCTTTCCCACCAACCTTCTAAGTATCATGTAACTCCTGTAATATGCCATTATTATGTACTAATTACTATTCTTTGGATGTTAGCTTGAAATTACTTTGTAAATAATTTCTGTATAAAGCGTTGGCCTGAGCTAGACCCTCATCGCTGCACCAGTTACATTCTTTTGACTTGAAGATTCTTTTTTTCATGACTAATGTGCAACTTGAATCATGAAGTTCCTATTTCTACTGGCATGGTTATGCATACATTTTACCCAAATGATTCATATTTTTCTCCTCCAACGTTCAATGATTAATCTGTGTCTAGCTTTTACTATGAACTTGGAGGATGATTGTGATTACAAGTTACAACAAATTATTCATTGAAATTCCTCAAGTGGGGTTTTGGAAGGGTAATGTATACACCTTACCTCCTTATCTTATGAGGGTAGAGAGGATGATTATGATCGAGGATTGAAATTATATTTCTGTTCCTCTAAGTTTTGCTCTGGTTGGACTGCATTTCTCAATTTTCTGCATTATCTGTGAAACATCCATCTTGAAATTAGATTGTTGTATGTAGTTGTTTGACTGACTATTTCGTTTTGAGTTTCAAGTTTTCTGCACTGATGATAAGTATTTATATTATTAGATTACTTAATTGCAGGTAAGTCTATGTAATATATATTGCTCTATAACCTAAAATAAATTGCAAATATTATGTAATATAAACTAAATTACATGAACGATATAAATGATTCATGCATGAGAAAATCTAATCTTCCATACAAATGCTTTCCTTTGTTTTGTACCATGGGAAAGTTGAGCAAATGTTATCTTATTGTTTATTTATCAAACAAAAATAGAATGAATATTATCTCCCTGGAAGATGCAGTATTTATCTGGAGATTCGCCTGGGTGTATTAGATAGAGTGTCTACTTACCTAATGTCCTTTATTTACATCCCTTATTCTGTGTAGAAAAGATTCAATAAGCTTAGATATTATTCATTTTAGAAAGGAAATTCTAACTGGAGAAAGTTGTATTTAGTTTGGTGGACTCTGACTGAAGAAAGTTGTATTTAGTTAGGTGGTCAAATGTGGTATTCAATATACAAGATGGTGGTTATGAGTGTGAAGATTTATAAGCTCCAAAGCAAAAGACTCTGAATAATGATTTGGATGACTTATGTATCTCCTAAAGTTGCCTGTTTTGGTTAGGTTGCAGCTAGGGATGATTTTTGTTTCATTATAAACTTCAAATGTTATTGGAGAAATATTTTCTTTCAACAAGTAATAAAAGAAATGCAAAGCTAACAGCTCCTTGGACTCTAGAACCAATTCATGGTTGAATCTATATTCCCTAGTTAAACAAATGAACTGCTAGTCTATGTCTAGGTAGGAGAAAAATTCTATCTATTTAGAGATTGTTTCTTGTGAAAATGTTGATAATACTTTTTATTGTGAATCACTAGATGAATTTCTTCTTGCTTTTACATAGTCCTAAGATAAAATTATCATGTAGGTAGGCATATGCAATTTTTGGATACTCTGTTTCTTTTTTCATAACTTATAAGATAGTTTATATTTCTCAATATTGAGTTATCAGGCTCATCTAAAGAAATTCATTATAACTTCCTCTCCAATTGTAAATTTCAGATGATGTTATCCATACCCCTTCTTTTTTTTTTAGAGGCAATTGAACTAGAATAATGAACTGGAGGTTTCTCACATCGCTAGCTTGAGCCTTGAGCAGAAAAAAGAAAACCTCAACAATATTGACAATCTAGTGTTAAAATAAAGAGTAGGTGTTGGGTTTATGGAAGAGGGAGCCAGGCCTTTTAGTTTTTCGGTCTTGAGGATTCTCTTTTCTGATATGTAGTGGGGAATATTGTCTATGTCAGTGAGCTGATGGTTTTGTGTTGGTAAATGTCTTGTGTTATTTCTACAGAGGAGATCGTTGGTATTTTTTTCCTTTTGAAGTGAGTTCCTGATGAAGTTTCTTGTTTCAGAAGGAGATAGTTTATTTTTGGAGTGGGGATAATATATGACAGTTTGTTTAGGTCAGTAACTTATGGAAAGTCTACACACTTTGCCCTCTCGAAATCACACTTTGTGGGAATATATAGGGTATGTTATTGTTGTTGTTATAGAAGTTTGATGCGTTTACTGGATAATATTTATCTAGTTTTTGGGTAGCCTAACTTTTCATAATTACATGTTTAATGGATTCTAGTTGTGACTTGAAGCAACAATAGCATGTAGTCATTTTGACTATCAAATCTGAAAGCATCATCATCAATCTTAATTTTCTTCTCTTTTTCACAGGTGTAAAACTGATGATGACCTCTTCCTTTGTGCCATTTATACTAAGGTTTTCATATTCAACACAAATGACCCGTGGGTATACTCTAAGTTTGTCCCACCTCGGCATGGCATGTGATGTGTTTATTTTGCTAATCCTAACCCTCATGTCATGAGGATATTTTGCTTATTTTTCCTTCTTTGATTTTGCAAGGAGAGGATTTAAGGTTGAATCCTTTTTTTCAAGAAGGGGAGGATGATACGAGATTGACCATAGAGATGGACATATGTGAGATGTACTGAAATCGAGACTTGAAGCGTGCAAGTGAAGTGCAAAGGAGGGCCTAAATAGGCTCCAAAATAGTCCACAAACTATACTCCAAGGGCACCTAAAGTAAAGCATTCGACTAAGGGGTCTTTTGGATATTTCACACTATTTTTGTAACCTACTATAAATAGAATATGTTAGGTCATTTACTAGGGAGACTTGGATGATATTTGTAAGTTGTATAACACTTTGAAAGACAATTCCTCTCTTCTCTTTATGAGGCAACCGGAAACTAGGGTGATACTAGTATGGAATCACTAGTGTTGCATTCATGGATTGAGACGTTGGTGTTTAGAGGAGGTAAAATCCTTCTTGTGTCAACATAGGAATTAGGTTAACATTTGTGTGTAGTGTTAAGGGTCCAAGAGTATCAAATGTTCTTGGGTTCTTACGATTATACCAACCAAGGTCTAACTATTTATCCTTTGTTCATCCTATTCTTGTAATAGTTTATACTAGTTTGTTCTTGATTCAAGGGAAGCCGTGAGTTGTTGTTTCAATATTGTTGTGATGTTCTTTTTGTTTTGTAACTTAGTTTGGTTGTTGGTTGCCTTGGTGTGTTAAACAGCTTGTAATCTCTTCATTCTTGCTCTTATTTATTGAATCCGAGAGTGGTCTCCAATAAGGTCCTTAGATTCTTAAGATTAGTGAACTGATTTGGAGTGTGTTTTGATACTTCCTTGTTTGTCTTGTATCAATAAATAAGCCTTCTTTTGTGCAATGGATAATTAAGTAAAGATCTACAGATATAAACATGGAATTTATTATGATCTAAAGCAAATTATTTGTATTTTTGTTGGTCTGTAAACATGAGCAATATCTGTTTTAAAAAATAGATTTGTACACGCCTCAAACTCATTTCTTCTTCCATTATGTTTCCTATTTTTCTAACTCAACTTTCCTTGGTGATAACTTTACTTCAGTTTGCAGTCCATTAAGAAGTCATGTCTGCAGTTCTTTTGCTTAATAATTTAAAGCACTCTTTTTTTTGCTGAAATAATCCATAGATTTATATATAAAGGGAAACAAACCAAGTTATAGCAGATCATACATAACATTAACCTACACACCGCGGTAAAGAACAGGCTCCTTGTATTATTTAAGTACTGTACATAAGAAGGGAGGAGGGGATAGGTACGTTCTAGAAAGATAATCTGCATCATAGGCTAATTGCTTTCCATGTTTTGTGAATAGATCGTCCACGTAGTTGGTAGAGCGAGGCCAATGACAGAGCTGATAATCCAGTTATTTAGTCAAGAGGCCCTGCAAACATTAAGCATTGTTACATATTTGGGAGAAGGATTAGTTAGAAGGGTTTTTTTTCCTAAAAGGCTACTTTCAAAACTTAATTGTGCATACAACCACAAGTTTGAAAACTTTAGGAGGATAGCCACCAATCATCACATCATAAATTTCTTTTTTCGCTATTATACATTTTTGGTCTCAAAGTTTACAACAATAAAAACAATTCCCCTCCATCATCCACCCATTAATACACTTTTGTTCTATAAAAAACAAAATCAAAGCAAAAGCCAAAAGAAATTGATCAAAAAGGAGCAGCTGTTGCTGCTAAAAAAAGCTCTTCTTGCACCAAAAATACACCGATCAGTGAGATATTTTTTCCAAATTTCAACCTTTTATTGTCAAATCTGGTCTTTGGAAGCCATTGTCAACCCAAGCTTTTAAGATTTTCATCAATAGAGTTAGTTTTACCCCAAAACTTTATGTTCTCCATTATTGCAAAAGCTTCATCTTTTCCAATTTCTTCTCCAATAGGTATATCCTACAATTGCTAAACTAATCTATTTATACTTGAGGCTCCATTGTTGCAGCTGAGGTCACTTTTGATATGCCACAATTTTATCCTAGTTTTTAAACTTTATCAACCCGTTGGGAAGTCATGGACCTAGGAATTGAATGATGTGTTCATTATGTCAATTGCAAAGTATGTTCTGGTTGGTGGTAATTTCACGAGTGAATGAAAGAAGACCCTAAAATATTTTCTTGGAATTCTTAGTCCAAACACACCATACTCGTTTCCCTACGTTGCAATAATTTGTTCGACAGGATGATTGCTAGTTTAATTGAATATGGGAAATTAAGTTACAATTCTACGAACGTTTTCATTATTTAATTGATGAATGAAAGGGAAAAATATATCCATTATTCATAAGGAATGACAATGTATATGTATGATATTAGCATTGATAGTTATAGGCCTTTTTAAGGATAAATGTTAAGGAGAGGTGTGATGGAAAAGCTTTGACATCAGTCGCACCACTCCTACCTCTCCCACAATCTCCAATCTATGACAATTCATTAGAGATGTCAGGGTAAATAGCTGGATCATTGATCAAGCATAAGATGTTGATGATTTTGGATATTTGAAAGAAAAGGATAAAGGTAGTGGTGTTGAGAAACAACCCGCATCACAACCTATCCACTCCTTTGATGGAGTTGGATTTGTGGTCCATCAAGAAATTGATAATAAGGAATCTTTGAAATCATAATATACTTATGTTTTAGTGAGGAAGTCCTATTTTGAAACAATTAGAAGTTGTACAATAATTTACAAGGTGAGATGTAGGAGTCATAATAGTGGATTGATGTTGCATACTAGAAAGTACAAGAGTTCGAATATATTTTGCATCTACAAGTACATAGGTGATAACACTTTTGGTGTTGAACATGTCACGAGCAAGTATAAAAATATCTTATGAACTCTAATTGCATCACTCTTGACAAATGAAAACATTGACAACAAGGGACCAATTCCAAAGAAAATAAAAATTGTTGTATTCAAAGAGTTCCATTGCAAAACAAGCTACTAGAGATGCTGGTTTAGAGATGTAATGGCCAAGAACAAGGATAGTGGTACTCCAAAGCACAGATATTCTTACTTACCAACTTTTTCCCATATATTATAAAAGCTAAATCCCGGCACTATAATCTCCTTCAGATTTACTACTGATGATAGGAGGTTCATGTACTACTTTATTGCTTTTGGAGCTTGCATGTGGGATATTCTTATGTATAAATGGTAATTGTTATAGATGACACACATATGGTATGGTAAATATGAGAGTGTATTATTGAGTGTTATTTCTTAATATGAAAAAAGACATTTATTCAATTGATTTTTGTGTGGAGGACAAGGAATGCGATGGGTCACAAACCTTCTTTTTTAAGGAGTTGCAGTGTATTGTGATCGATGAACTAGACATGTGTATCATCTTAAATAGGCATGCGACCATAGACAATAGCATTTTCAATATTTATAGGTTTGCTCATTATAGACTTTACATGAGGAATCTTGGATAAAACCTCCAAAAGAAAAGATTGAGATTAGCTGTATTTGTACTAGAATACAACAAAGGCATATAGATATAGTGAGGTTGCTGGACATTTTTTGAAGCTCAAGCAAAAATGCCATAAGTTGTCGAGTGGCTTAAGGTTGATATTTGATTTTAAAAGTGGAGCAAAGCATAATTTTTTGAGAATAGATTTAATGTGATGACCATATATATCCTGGATTCACTCAATGTAGTATTGACAGATGAAAAAGAGTTTCCCCTTACTGCCATATTCAATTAAATTATGAAGAAGTTTGATGAAAAATTTAGAGAGAGGCATGCAGAGTTTATAAGGTTGAAAATCATAGGAGAAAATATAACTGTGGGTGATAAGTTACATATGAGTAATATAAAAAGGGATGCGTATGAGTAGCATAATCAAAAGTGATGCTACCGTCGAAGTCAATCTACTAGAAAGAACATGGTCATGTACAAAGTTTGACTTGGTAAAAATCTTAGTTCTCATTCTATGGCAGTGAGGTTGAAGTTCAGAGATAAATACGATGCAAGAATTTATGAATTTACTTCTCCTACCTATCTAGTTGAAAATTACACCAGTGTATATAGTGTCACTCTCAATGTAGTGCCTCTGGAGTCAGAATGGACTATTCCCAAACATTTACTAGATATAAAGATATTACCATCCTATTAGGTGCCCAAACATGGATGTAATAAAGTCAAACGTGTTCTTGATATCTTGAAACTTTCTAGGAGGTAAGAAAAATGAAAAATTGCTTAATGTGCAAGAAAAGTGACCATAAAAGAATAACTTGCAGCTTGAGCAGAAGTTAGTGCTTTTTGTTTTGCATCTAAAAGTACCTTGAAATTTCTTAATGCTAATGTAATTAAAATTTTCACATTAATGCTAATTTTTGTATATCTTTATTTTTTAGTTGAAATTTCTCAATGCATGACGGTATTGAATTTTCCAAATTACTACAAGTTTATTTTAGTATAATATAATAAAATTATGTTATAATACACTACTATTAATTACTGCTAGTAAGAAATTAACAATATGAAAAATAAATTATACAATATGATTAGAATATATGTTGTATATTAGATGATTTGGTTTATTATCCACCAGTGAATTGTACGTAGATAAAATATGAAAGGGCTTAATAATATTAAGTACAAAAAGGCTTTTAAGATGTCAATTTCATGTATCAAAGTTATTATTACTAGTCGATATCAATGTTGTAGGTTTCAAGAGACGCCATCAGTATGCCATGCATCAATTATTTATGGTGGCATTTTAAATCATCCAAATGGGTCTATTAGATCAAGTCAGTGCTACCATTTATTTCATCTTACACTATTCACTCTCACTAGACTTTATTTCCTTCATCTTCTTTGTTTTTACTTTCCTTAAGAAAATGACAAGATCAGTCAACAGTGTCGTGTCAATCAGCGACTTCCCTCTCCTACTGAGTGAAGTAAAATATCTTTATTCTCTAAAAGGACATGAATCATCTTTTCTATCATTTAGCATAAGATCGAGAGAGGGTTAATCAAAATATGTGCAGGATCGCTGAAACACCCTAGTTTCTGGACCTTAGAAAATTTCCTAAAATTTTGGTCTATGGACCCAATATGACTCATGGGTATGATCCATATGTTAGGGTACGAACGGTAAGGTCTAGTCGTATGCTGACCAATGTTAGTAGGTGGAATGGATTTTGGTTACTGGAATGGGTATGACTTAAATGGTATGAGTCATATGGTTGAATACAGATTATTTGGTTTGGGTTTTACTTAGATTAATCTTAGACTTGATTGCTTAAGGTGGATCTGAGTACGAGTGGCTCACCGTGAGCCGTAAGTCAGGGTACAAATCATACTAGGAGCTTGTATGGTGGACAATGTTCAATCCTCATAGGATTTAATTCTGCCAGGGGTATGGTTTATGGGTACCAGTTGTACACTTGTATACAACTTGATTTTGATAAATCATACCTTGTACAGTGTTGGGTCCAATGGGGAGACAAAGGGTATGAGTGGTGGGTACCACTCGTACAGGGTACAACTCGTAAGGGTCGATCGTATCTCTGGTATAAGATTTTTGTGCAACTTAAGCAGGGATATTCTGGATATTTTTTCATTTATCCTAATAAGGTTTCATGAGTTATATTTCTCTTGGGAGGTTATTTGCCTTATTATTCTATTCTTAAACAGTTGGAAAACACTCTTAAATCCTCTTTAAAGTTTTTGGGGCAAAAAAAGCTAGGGTTTCATCTTAAGGAGTAAACCATTATCATCTTGGTTTAAGGAATATTATCTTACCTCATTGTTAGTTCCAATTAAAGGCATGTCTTTATACCATGTTTTTATGATTTGAATGTTGTATGATTTTGGGTTTTCAAATATGATTTAGGGGTTTTGGTTATAAATGCTTGGTTATAGTTTTCCCATATTTTAACTATGCTTTTATATGCATTAATGGTGGTTTTGGATAATTGGTTGCATGAGAATGGTTCTTTGGTAATGGACTTTGGTTTTGGAAATACTACGCCCCTAATGTGTTTGATAAAATGCCTATAACAATGTTTTTACTATAATATTGGTTTTGCAATGGAAATTATGGATGCTTTAAACTTTGTAATGGAATCCTTAATGATATGAATGGTTTAAATGGTTTTAAATAGATTGGAAAGGCCTTGGTGGCCATGGTTTTGGTTGAATATGATCTATGGGTACATGGAAATCCTTTGATCTTAAAAAGGTTTGGCTAAGGACAATACTTGCAAGTTATATTTGGTATGGCGTTACCACTATCTAATATCCTTGGTTAATAAATGGTTAATGATTTGGTTTGTTGCTTGATAATGGTTTTAATTATGCTTAAATGAGAGATGTGTAGAAAATTTGTGGAAGGTGGAGATCCCAGAGGGATCTAAACTGGAAACACATATTTATCGATATGAGGTTTGGTCCTAGGGACCATGTGCATGATGTCACACTATATATTTTAGGGGATGTACTAGTTATCCCAGGTTCTCTTCCCTAGTTGTGTGAATTTACATAGTAGGGCCATTTCAGCAGGGAGAGCTAAACCTATATAGCCTGTGCGTGGTTTAGGACGGCAGAGCTACATCACCCAGGTAAAGGTTTTAATGGCATGCTAAACCCAGTACCCTTTCCTAGCATGGTTATATATATGGATGGTACTTACTTCATTTTATAAATGATATTATTTTATCCTTATTTTGAGTTCATGCTAGAGTTCACCTGCTAACCCATCTTAGGGTGCTGTATCCCCACGCGATGTAGGAACTGGCTATTCCACTTTTCTTTCTTAGCGCTTCAAACTTTGGGGTCAGCATTTGGATTGAAGTTTTTAGCTTTCATCTATTCAGAAGGCTTCATTTCATGGATGTTATTTTATACTTTTGCTTATTTGTGGATATTGGTTTTGGATATGGTTGGGGGCATGTCTCAACTAAATTTTTGTATTGTTTTGGTTAGAGGCTTTGTGGTACTGCTATGGGTTTGTATGGGTGGGACCGGTATTGGTGTCGGCCTTACTATTGACATTAGTATTAGGGATGACATCATTGGACATTATTTCTCACTGTTCCATCGTATTTCATTTTGGTATTCATCATATTATGTTTTGGATCTCCTTTTGTTATAACCTGGTTTATGACCCTTGGTTCGGTATTGATTTAACTTGGTGGTTTGGTTGGTATGTTTGGATGGACGGGATGACTTGGTAGGGCTTCTCTAGGAATATGCCTATCCTAACGTTAGTCCTTGTCCAATTATGCTATTTTGTTATATGTTCGAAGTTCATCCAATTCAGGAAGGCGGCTGGAGTTTGGGATGGGTAACGAGGGTAGTCTCCAATCCTGATTAGACCTGGGACGCCCATTACCATAAGGCCCCCAGTGTTGGGTTTGATCCAGTTAGTATCAGAGCTCTGGAATCATGGTCAATTGGGAGTCCATAAAGCCGTGTCGAGTAGAGTCTCTTTTAAGGATGTGTAGTATGCCACACTCATAAGAAAGGCTACAAGACATTTAGGAATATTTCACTTTCTTGGTATTCTATTTTCAAGCTTGGAGTCTATGTCTTGGAATTCCTATCTAATCTTCTGTTGTTCACTTTTCAGATCATGCCTTGATGATCTAGAATAGAAGAAAACTCTTTAGTCTCATCTGAGGATAATGTTGATGGAGTACATCCTACATCTGGAGTTCATTTTCGATCTTAGAGTCCTATCCCTAATTATTTTGGAGTTCCTCATGTTGATACTAGTCCTCCTCAGAGTGAGGTGACTAATCCAATTTCACCAGCCTATTCATACAATTACTTAGTTGATTTCTGCTCAGTGTAAGTGGGATGCATTTTGTAGATTATCTACTGAGGCCACAAGGGTTGTCTAGTTTATGAAACTGAATCCTCCTACTTTTACTTGTGTGAAGGTGGCGGAAGATCCTTAGGGTTTCTGTGAGAAATGGAGAAGATATTCAGGGTGATATAGGCCACAAATGTGGAAGGTTTAAACTTTGTAGCTTATTAGCTTAAAGATGTTGTGTACTAGTGGTATGAAGAGTGGGATAAAGATAGAGGTGATTTGGAGGAGCTATCCTTATGGGATGCTTTTTCTAGTGCTTTTCTGGATCGTTTCTTTCCTCAAGAGTTGAGGGAAGCGAAGATAGAGGAGTTTGTAAATCTTAAGAAAGGGAGAATGTCTGTCAAGGAATATGCCTTGAAGTTTCATCAGCTGTCAAGGTATGCTCCTGCTGTGGTGGCTGATATGAGAGCGAGAATGAGAAAGTTTTCTTCTAGGTTGAATCGATATCTAATACTGGAAAGCAAGACCGCTTTGCTGATCAAAGATATGGATATTTCTAGGTTGACTTTTCATATACAATAGGTAGAGGATGAGAAGAGAAAACAGGCAGAGTTCAAAGATAGGCAGGGTGAGAGGAGCAGGTTTACAAACTAGGGAGGTGCTCAGTCATAAGGTGGTTAGGATAGAGGTAAATGGCTAAAAAAAGTAGGGGAGTTCTAGTTTCTTCTCTACTGCTATCTCTCCTTAATCGAGGCAGACGGGTGATAGACGTCAACAGGGTGGTGATAATTTTCAGGCACAGGGTGCCCAATCTCAGGCGAGTGGGGACCAATCAGTTTCTTTATACCCTTCTTATAGGTTCAATGGTCATCTTCATTAGGGTTATTATGATGAAGGTAGGGATAAGTGTTTTAAATGTGACCAGCTAGGCCATACACTCAAGAATTTTTTGGTTGGTAAGCATACTTCAGGAGTTGTCAAAGCTCCAATTTCTTTATTTTCTACTCTTGCTCTTAGTGGTGCGGCTTCGGTGTCTGCTCCTGCTTCTAGTATTGGCATTGACCGAAATAGATTGTATGCTTTTGTATCTCGATAGGAATATGAGGCATTACCTGATGTCGTTACTGGTACATTACAACTCTTTTCTCATGATGTATATGATCTGCTTAATGTGGAGTTCACTCTTTCTTATGTGACCCCATTTATGGTAGTATGTATTGGTTTTGATCCTGAGGTCGTTTCAGATCCTTTTTCATTTTCTAACTTTATAGGTGACTCGTTGTTGCTGAGAAAGTCTATAGGGTTGTGTGGTATCTGTTGATGGTAGGAAGACTTTGGTGAAATTGTTTGAACTTGATATGGTGGATTTTGATGTTATTCTGGGAATGGATTAGTTACACTCTTCTTTCGCATCCTTTGATTGTCGGACCCGTAAGGTTGTCTTTAGGTTCCCTGGTGAGTCAGTTATAGAGTGGGTGGATGGTTACCTAGCTCCTACGGGGAGGTTTATTTCTTATCTTAGAGCTCAAAGGTTAATCTCTAAAGGTTGTCTTTATCACTTAGTCTAGGTTAAACATTCTAACTTGAAAGGTCCTTCTTTACAGTCAGTTCCGATGGTAAATGAGTTTCCTAAGGTCTTTTCGGATGATCTTCTCGGTGTTCCTTCAGATAGGGAAATAGAGTTTGGTATTAATCTAGTTCTGGACACTCGTTCAATTTCTATTCCTCCTTATAGAATAGCTCCGACTAAGTTGAGGGAACTCAAGGAGCAACTTAAGGATCTTTTGGATAAGGGGCTTATTTATCCTAGTGTATCCCCATGGGGTGCACCAGTATTGTGCGAGTACAAGAAGGATGGTTCCCTTCGAATGCTCAATGACTATCAGCAGTTGAATAAGGTAACGATCAAGAATAAATATCCTCTTTAAATGATAGATGACTTGTTTGATTAGTTGCAAGGTGCCAAGTTCTTTTCTAAGATAGATCTTCAGTCTAGGTATCATCAGCTTAAGATTAGGCATGAGGATATACCTAAGACAACTTTTCGTACTTGGTATGGGCACTTTGAATTCTTGGTGATGTCATTTGGTTTGCGTAATGTCCCGATGATATTTATGGACATGATGAATAGGGTTTTCAGGTAGTTCTTGGATCTCTTCATCATTATGTTTATTGATGACATTCTGGTTTATTCCAAAAGTGAAGTGGATCATGCTAATCACCTCTGTGTGATATTGTAGACCTTTAAGGAATAGCAGTTGTATGCCAAGTTCTCAAAGAGTGAGTTTGGTTGAACGCTGTGACTTTTCTTGGTCATATTATTTCAAGCGAGGGGATTATGGTGGATCCACAAAAGGTGGTTATAGTTAAAAGGTGGCCTAGACTGACAAATCCAACTGATAATCGGAGCTTCTTGGATTTGGTTGGGTATTATCAGCAGTTTGTGGAGAGCTTTTTGATGATAGTTTCTCATTTAACTGAGTTGACTGCAAAAAAGGTGAAGTTTTCTAGTTCAAATTCTTGTGAGGGGAGTTTCGAGAAATTAAAGATAAGCTACATACATTAAATTGTGGAAATATTTCAAACATGCTATAAAAATGAGGATATGAGTTATTTGAGAAAATATGCATTTGAAACTTGACTATACGTGAAAACTGTAAATCATAGAGAATTTATAAATCATGAGCTGTAAACAATCCTGTAAGCTAGGAGCCGGTGGAAATATAAATGCTGTAAGCCATTCTCTTGTAAGGCTGAATATGCTGTAAAAGCTATACTGAGGATGACATATGAATACTGGGTTTGAAACTATGTGGTGGAAACTGAATTAACACAAGGATCTAAATATACAAATATAATAAGCATGAACGAATAAACATACAAAACCAACAAACATTTACTAAGTAGATCTGATTAACTGAATGACAAATGTCTGCGTGACCAAACAACTAAAATTTTAGTAAGGGATAACTAACATTGATATGCTCAGTAGCGGATATATAAATACTGATAATGTAAAAGTAAACTGTACTTAGTCTGAGTAACTGTACTAAAACTATGGGGTATTGCGCATATGAGATAAGAAATAACTGAACAACATGAGATAACTGAACATGAATGCATGAAAATTGTAACATCCGTGAATGCAAGACCAAGCATATACATGTTTCTAAAATAATCTATAAGCTGAAAGACTAGAATCTATATAACTGAATAACTGTAAATCTGTATGCTTTGGTCAAGCAAACCTGAAATCAAAATACACTGAATACTATATTGAAACTATGGGAGCTATCATGTAATCGACAAAAATCATGTAAGCGATCATGGAGTCCAACGTCTGACCCATGTTGAGGAGCGCTATTCTATCATTGCCATAGGAATAAAATCTGAAATATAGTGATCACTAGACTAATATCTCGAAGGAAGAGGGTGTCATGCCTAACTAGTGGGGGACCCCTTATAATCTATGGGGGCACCGTAGGTATAGAACTTAGGGACTACTACTAACGTCTCATGTGTAACTGATGGGGGATACGCCATCGCTACGCTCACTCAGTGCTAAATCCTACTCGCAGTTGAAAGACACTGAAATACTAACTGCTGCATGCACAGATAACTGATAATTGATAAGCTCAGGTCATGGTATTCTGAAAATAACAGTGCATACGGATTATGAGATAATTATTAACATATAAACTAATAATGCTCAGCATGATCATGGTGTTCTGAATATGATATTAAAAATCATGGTCTGACTAACTCATTACTTGAAAAAAGAAATCATGTAAAAAAACATAGGCATCGGGTGTTCATAACCCACCAGCACCAAATGATCATTAAAATATGAAATTTAAACTCAAATAGTATTAAATCATGGTTCAACTCAAGAAATGGGCATTTCATCAAACATGGGGAAAACATGAATTTAAAACTTGGGAATGTCACTAAAAATCATGAGTTTAAGATCTATCATGGAATTCACTTGAATAAATGATGGGAAACTTAAATTCATAGCAGGAAGAAGTCAAAATCTTGTATGGGATCATACATGGGCTAAATTGAATTAAAATCACCATGAAAACATGAAATTCAATCTTTCTCGAAAATATAAAATATCATAATGATAGAAAATTCACTCTTTAATTGAAAGAAAAGGGTTTTTCGGCTCCATGGGAGAAAAGGGACCCATAAATGAATACCCCACATACCTTAAGCCTTTAACTTGAGAGGAAAACACAATTCTTGAAGCTTTCTTGAAGGTTCTTGAACTTGGGGGAACTTGAAGTCTTGGGGAAAAAGGATTGAATTCTTGTTCTTGGGGGAAGAAAATGGTTTTCTTGAGAGGAAAATTAGAGAAGAAGGGCTAAATTATGCCCTAACTAATGCCCAAGTCGTGTTATGAATGATTGGGTCGAGGGGGAAAAGACTAAATTGCCCTTCAGTCATTTAAATTAAAAAACTGGACACAACTATGTCACTGCGATGCGGTCTTATTGCGGTATATTACTAGTTTTGTTATCCAAACTTGCCCCAAACCTTGTCTAAAAAATTTGAAACTTCTCTGAGACACACTTTATACATCCTGAAATATGAATTAACTTAACAGCTAATGTCTTGGGGTCGGGAAGGTCAAAATAAAAATTCTCAAAATTTAGGAGTCTTGAAGATGACTAAGTCCCCAATACTTAGTGAAAATTTCAAGCCTTAATCCCCTTAATCATGCAACTAAGAGATGAATCGACCTAAGATTTGCATGGCGTATTACATCCGTAAAGTCTAGGGGTCTTAAAAGTAACTAAGTCCTCAACTTAGTGAAATGTTCAAGTCTTATACCCCTTAAACATGCAACTGAGAGCTGAATTGAGCTAAAACTTTTACGGCGTATTACAATATCTCCCCCTTAGGAACATTCATCCTCGAATGAGACTGGTTAGCTAAGAATACTGGCAAAACTAAGATCATATACTGAATATGCATGACTAAAAACATGATTATATAACTGAGTCTGAAACATAATACATGAACTGAATTAATTTCGTGAATACATGCAATGACATAAGAGTTATTATAAGGCTGAGATCGAAAAGAGCGAGTTAACTTATGACTTACCATTACCACAAATTGGATCTGGTTTCATTAGAAAAGATGAGAGGTTTAGGACATGAAAACTAGGGGTATTACAGCATTTTCCCCTTGGGATATTTCATCCTCCAAATGATACTAACTTGGACGAAATACTAAGGAAAGAATTAGATGATGCACGGGACACTTACAAACTGCATTATGACTGAATATCTGGAAATTGAAACTGATGCATGATGCATGAGCTAAGCTGAATTCCCAAATTACATGGATGCGAACAATTTACCTATTGGAATAGCCATATCGATAAGACTTTAGATAGTATAACTAGATGGAAAGATGGAAAACTATAGGAACTGCTCTGTCTGATTGCTAAAATGAATTGTTGGCTATACGAACTAACTTATACTGAAAGCTTATATTCATCTGAAGTATTTCTTCAATGCTCTTTCTTTAAAGTTCTAATAACATTAGCGAGCAAAGAATCTTGGGCACGATCTGAATTAGATATCTTATTAAAGGAATCACAACATGGCTATAATTCTATAACATGGAACATAGGCTTATTAAACATAAGCTAGAATAGAATTGTTGTGCCTTAGACCATGCAACAACTACTTTCAAGCTGAGACATACTCCTAAAATTCTCCATAAATTATACATTCTACTTCAATACTGCACCTCTTTTGATGCTACTTAAAATCTTTACATGGGCACTGATGGCTCTATTTACTGAAGTCTGAGCTGAACTAAATTCTCTCACTATGTTCAAGCCTACTCGAATATACAAAGTGCAAACATAACACTATAATACTAGGAATTTACTAACGCGTAATATATTCATCCACTTATACACCAACATAACATTCAAGCCTATAATTATAACTACATATGAACTTCTGAACAAACACCCATAAAAGTATCTTTCTCATATTCTCGTATACCTCTATCAATAATAACTTTCCTACATTATCCCCAATAAAACACATATAGAATTCTCATCTAACCATGACATATGTTTAATGATCCACATCAATATTTCTTCAAACTTATTGCCTTGTATAAAACAAGCATTAAAAAATATTTCCCCAATATGAAACACTTACTCTCTCCCATTTAAACAACTACTCATCGCCACTATCATTTCACAAGGAGAGCCCACTGAATGGTTAAAACATAAGGACCTAAAACATGAAAGAATACTATGCATAACTTTGATACTTAACTAAGACTTGAGGAATAGGATATAAATATCATGGATTTAACAAAGAGATCTTATCTAAGAACATACATGACAAAATCTAAATTTCATTGGTCATTAAGAGTGTAGCATGAGTTATGGGGACTGAGCATACTATAAAACATGATTACATGAGTCATGGGCTGTATGACCTGAGTTTGGAGTTCATGATTGAATAGAATATGATTCATATTGCTGAGAAAACTAGAACACCTTATACTAGGGACTGGAAGAGCATAAGATTCTCTATGATGTGTATGAACATAAACTATGATCATGGAGCTGATATGTAAGGCATGAGTAGATATCACGATGACTGAAGTACAAAACTTTGCACTGAGATGAGAATGGGTGAAGAATCTTCCTCCCCTACTGATGTTCTACAATAAACTGGCGTCACTACTAGAATTTGAGAGCCTGACTTGGTTACTGGTCTATCATCTCCTCCTTAGCTTAAAGCCATCATTCTAAGTTTGTGGAACCCTTTTAAATAATTCCAAACTGAACTACAACCACTCTATTCTAGAGTTCTTACTATCCTTATTTACACTTGGAAACTCAAGGGTACTATCTAAGAATACCCACACCATAATACTTAACTTAAATTCTTGCATACACTATTTCAAGACTACTGAATCACTTTTCATACAACTAGCCCCATGGATACATAATCTACTAATTACTGATAAATGCTATCCTTACTTTACTACTTCAAAACTTCTGGATTCATGCTTTTAACTCTAGATCACATGCTATCATAGAATTCTGAGAAGGGATCTAAGGGCACATTCGACTTTGGCTGAATACACGATTTTTATAAACATGAATGAAGTTCTTTAAACTTTAGACAATTACAACACCCTGAGTCTGGTACCCTGGACACTACACGGTGCTAACAATCCTGAAGGACCACTAGCTAACCCATGACTTATATCTGTAACTGAGCACTGGATAATAGTAATATTGTAATAATAATATAACTGAAATATATACAAAAATTTTGGTGGAAAACTTGCCGTAATGTTCAAAATACTAAACAATACTGAATAAAATAAAGTCTAAACAAGGTATGATGATACCGAGACTGAAATAACTGTCTGAAAGCCTCTAAACTATCTGAATAAGGAGTTGATGGGACATTTCCCTAACTAACTCCATCTACTGAAAATGACTAAGTACTGAAATACTGAAAGAATGAAATAATTATGTCCTCAAAATATAAGGACTCACTACTAACTCTGGCAACTGATATCTGAGTTGCTAAGTGCAATTGAGAACCTGAGTGTCCAAACCTATGGTATAAAACACCATAGCGTAAAAAAAGTATGCATCAGTACATATGCATGTAATGGTACGCAAAGTAAGGTAAGGCTGAATGCAAGAGTTCATATGCATGAATTAAACTAATTGAATATCATAAACATGACTACGTGAGGATACATGGATGAATACATAACTATGACTGAAATCATAAGGATTCTGAATACTGAGATTACTGATAACATGGATTACTGATAACTGATATAATGGATGACTGAGTGAATGTGTCTGACAGTCCTGATTTTCATAAAACTAGCTGAGTTACATATTAAGCTAAGTGACTGTATCTAACAGTCATGAAATATATAGAACTATCTGAGTTCTTTACTGAAGACTGAGTTTGAGACTATGGGAGGTAGTCATCTAACCGACATACCCCTAATAAGATATTATAACTGATTTGGGGTCCAATCTATAACCCCAATTGAAAGGGTGTCAATACCACGCCACTGGTAAGGATAAGCTGTGAGTGGCCCTCATCTGTTAGGTACTCTAATAAGAATGGCGGGACCCTCATCTGACAGGTTAAGCTACCTCATCAACCCTCATCTGGCAGGTTTTAATGTCTTAACCTACGCTGGTTATGTAGTTCTAGAATGCTAGGATTGCTTCTAAGAATCACACCCTCTGCTAGAAGGTGAGTCCCTATCCTTGGGTTTACTCGGTGATGAATTCTACTCCTAACTGAATAGACACTGAACTGAGTATACTAGACTTAACGGGACTGAGTTCATTGAATTTCATTAACTGATGAAATATTATTGAATTCTATTAACTGACTGAGTTACTGAGGATTGAACTGAATACTACTAAGTTTTCTTGAGTTCTGAGACTGACTGAATTCTATTGATCGTGGCTTGACTGAGGTTATCTTGAAAACTTACATTGGCTTTAGGCACACAGCTAAATTATCGGGTATTAAATTCCCCCAGGACTCGATAGCATGAAAATAAATGAGACATGACACTACTTGAACACATGACCATAGTCAACAATTTATAATACTATCATTGAGGGATTTCATGAAGCATTCACAAGTCATAAGCTTACACATGAATGGGAATGCATGCTAATATATCATAGTTTCACAAATCCATACTTATGAACATTCCATCAAATCATTACAAGACATAGACTTTAGCATGAGAGTCATTTTAAACATGTAGGTATATTATAAGTTGATCATATAACTCACAAATAGGTCATAATGCACAATTCTTAATTACTTAGGCATTTTAATAAATACATGGAAGGCATAATCTTTTCAAGGGCATGGGTCAACAGCTAATACATCATGGCTATATCAAGCACTTTATTTTAAGGATTCCAATCCACATACTTAACATAAAGTCATGAGATTTTAATAAAGATTCAATTGTGGAAATCATATCACAACATAAACATGTGTACAATCAAACCCACAACATGGAATTCAAAATTCATATTTTGAAAAGGGTTTCTTCAGCTCCAAGGGTGAAAGGGACCCTTGGATGAACACTTTACATACCTTGGATGACAATTTTTTGAAGATTGATGGAATAAAGTTTGAGTTCTTGAATTGAAATTAATCACCTAGGGTTTCTTGTTCTTGAGCACCCGAGAAATAATGAATGTATTTAACCAAAAGAGGGATAAATTTTGTGTTATAAGGGTTGAAGGTCGGGGAAAAATAGCCAAATTACCCTTAAGTACACGGGTTTAAAATATAGAAAAATGTGCCCAGCGATGCTGCATTTGACGCGGCGCATTAAGGGCATTACCATTTGTCATCAGTGTTAGGAAACGAGTACCAAAAGAATAAAGGAAGCTAACGACATTTGGGATAAGTCGTCAGCCTCCTGATAGGCTATCACAAATAGCGTCACCTAAATTATGGGATCTAAGGGTAGGTCTAGATAAGGTGCTGAGTGTTCAAGATTTGAAAGGTGGTAGACTCCTTGATAATTCTGATGTTTTAATTATTGTGTATTGGTTGCAAACAATAGATAACACCTTCTTTGATTTTCTTGAGAAAGAAATCCAATATAGTGGGAAGTGATTATCAATAGTGACTTGGAAACACTAAACTTCCGTTTAATAATCAGCGCTGTAACAAGGTTGGTTAAACTGAGGTAAAATCTGGGCAGTGAATATAAATTTCCTAAGTCTGAGAGGATTAGGTAATTAAATTCTTAAGTAGGTCGAGAGATATTTAAGTATAACTTCGCTAAAGATAACTTGTTGTCCTACCTACCGTAAGAATCTTGAACCACTAGTAGCATCTGTAAAGTACTAAAACCCCTAGTAAATATAATTATGGTTTTTCATAAACTCTTGATTACAAATATTTAAACTAAAGTGACCAATAATTACTTGTTAACTAAACCCCCTTTTTTTGGAAACATCCAACTATCAGTTGATTAAATCAAAAATGACTTACGTTCACACCATATTACCTGTGGGATTTGACCCTAACCTATTTGAGTTTTATATTATAAATGATCGCGTACATTCTCGTTGAGAGGTATAGTTTGAGCATTATCAAAAATGGCGCCATTGCTGGGGAATACGATTGAAAAATAAAGTTTGTGTGCACAAATTGACTTTTAGTCAAGTTTCTTAGTTTTATGTTTATTTGTTGTTTTTTGTTTATTTGTAGGATATTTATTATGTATGCCAAGAACAAGAAGTTCTAGACAACCGTTGTTACCACCTAATCCAGAACCGCAATGAATTGGAAGAATGACAGAACAACAAGAGGCTGACAGATTGACAGCCTTAGCTAGAGCTCAGGTGAATGTGAAAAATGTCGGGCAACAAGTGCGACATCCAAATCTTGAGGGCAAAGATTTGGGAGATGAGGAGTTGCTGATTCTTGGTAACCCAAGGCGTGTAAAGAAAATAGCTGCACCAGTATGGCGTAATGTTAATAGGAACCATCCATTTTGGGAAAGGCAAGAGTACCAGCCGGTCCAGTATTATCTCGATGATGATAATGATAGAATGGACTGAGCAGGTGCAATAGCTACAATTTTTCCTCCACCATTGGCACCTAGGGGAAAACACAACCTTATGAGTACTATGGTTCAACTCCTAAATCTTAAGGAGTTGTTTGGTGGCCTTCCTAGGGATGACTCAAACTTGCATCTGGTGAATTTTGTCACCATCTGCAAATCTTTTGATAACCCAGAAGTGGGCTAGAATGCTATCCGGTTGAGATTGTTTTGTTTGTCTCTATCTGGTGAGGCAACATTGTAGCTAAATGAGCTGACACCCAATTCTATAACTAATTGGAGGCAGTTGAAAGGAGCTTGCCTTGAAAGGTTCTTTTCGCCTTCCAGGAGGGTACAGTTGAAGGACAAGATCAGAAACTTTAGGCAACTCTTGATTAAAGCCTTGTATGAATCTTGGGAAAGATTCAAGAAAAAGCTGACACAGTGTTCGAACCACAATATGAAGGACATACATTTGATGGAGACTTTGTACAGGGATCTTAACTCTGTTACAAAGACAATTGTAGACAATTCTGGTGGTGGTTTGTTTGTTGATATTACATTCCCAGAGGTTTCAAAGATGCTAGACAGAATGACCAAAAAGAGTCGGGCATGGAATACCAGAGACTCTGTGGTGTCTATCCCCACTGCTTCTGTAGTTATTACTGTGGAACAACGCAAAAGAGAAGAGGAGAGTGACCAAAACATGGATCACCTTAAAACACAGATGGACTTACTAATCAAGGAATTTCTATCAGGAAAGATTGAAAAGGTAAAAGCTGTGGGATCTTAGGATAGAAGTGAGGCTGATGCAGATAAAAAGGCTAACTATATTAATAATCAAGGTTTTTTTTATGGAAATAACCAAGGGAATCAAGGTCGGAATTACTATGATAAGCCTAGTTATAAAGATAGAGAGCAAGGAAATTAGAGGAATAACAATGACAAGAGCGGGCTATATGTTCCTCCTGGAAATCGTGAGGCTGCTTTAACAAGTTCTGAAAACATGTCCATAGTGGACATGATGGCTAAGTTGTTGAAGGGAGTGGAAGCTACCAAATTTGGTATGACCACCATAAAGACCGATCTGACATCTATCAGTCATTTGGTGCACTCACACTCCACCGCAATCAAATAGTTGAAGCAACAGATGAGCCAACTCACTGCAGCATTCAACCAGAAGAAGAGCAGAATGTTACCAAGTGATACAATCCAAAATCCTCAAAATGATGGCTCATGTTTGGCTATTACCACTAGATGTGGTAAGATACTAGCTAGCCCTTCTGTGGGCAAACCTGTAGTTGATGAGGTAGTTGATGTTGAATTGAAAGAAAGTGGTCCCGTTGAGTTTGAGAAGCTGGATAATTCTTATGATGCTTCGAATAAAGACAAAGAGAAGGAGAAGGAGGTATTTCTGAAAACTATCCTAAGACCACCACCTCCATTTCCTCAGTGGTTAAAGAAAAAGGTTCATGATGCAAAATTTAGCAAATTCATGGCAATGCTCAAGAAATTAACAATAAATGTGCCTTTGGTTGAGACACTTGAGCAAATGCCAGGATATACGAAGATCATGAAAGACCTTGTGACTAAGAAATGGAAGTTTATCCATGAGCCGGAGGACAATCTCTTTAATTATGGCGCTATCTCTACAAGGTCTTTAGCGCAGAAAAAGGTAGATCTGGGAGCGTTTACCATCTCGTGTACTATTAGGTCCCTGAATTTCACAAAAGCACTATGCAATTTAGGAGCCAATATAAACCTAATGCCACTCGTTGTGTACAAAAAATTGGGTTTGGGGGATCCTACCCCAGCAAACATGCAATTGGTGATGGCAGATAGGTCTGTAAAGTGGCCAGTGGGTATATTACACTATGTATTGGTAAAGGTGGCTGACATTATTCTACTGATTGATTTTGTAGTCCTGGACTATGAGGTAGACTTTGAAGTGCCCATCATTTTGGGTAGACAATTCCTTGCAACTGGGAGAGTGATAGTAGATATGGAGCTGAATGAGCTGAATTTCAGGTTCAATGATAAGAAAAAAAGATTCAAAATACCCTTATCCGTGACACCGGCAAAAGAGATGAGTGTTTTCTCAATTGTGGACATATTCTATGAAGATGGTAAATGGGTATCAACAGGTTGTCTTGGCGAAGTCTGAGTAGTCAAGATAACCAAGTCATGCCGCAATAGTAAATTAGGCGCTATTGGGAGGCATCCCAAAATTTTTATATTCTAGCAAATTATTTATTTTTGTAATTAGGTTCTAGTTCAAAGAAGGTGGAATCGATATATCCAGCCAAGTGCTCCTGATGACATTTTTGATAGGCAGTCACAATTGTGATAAGCCGTCAGGTTTGTCATTAAAAATACCAGCTCTGAGGTAATTTTTGTTAAGGCTGACGACATTTGTGATAAGCTATCAAAATTATGACGGCTTATCAGAAATGTCGTCACAAAAAGCCCAACATTAGCTGAAACTGTGGGCCAACTTAAAAAGACCCAACCCAGCCCACAGCTTGGCCTTTCCACCTTCCCACTTAATTTTTATTTCCTTTAAGTTTTTGTGTTTCTATCTTTGGTTTATTTTCTTCCCTTTTCAAAGTCTCTCCAACTAAAACAAAAGAAAGTTTCCTTGTATGTGTGGGTTTGCAATCAAAATCAAGAACCTCTCTTTATTTTCTCTTGCTTGTGTAACCACATTGAAGGCTTTTATCAGTTATTCTCAAAACCTAGCTTTTCTTTTCAAGTGGTAAGTGATAAATTGATGAAAACTCAAGTTCCCAAGAATCTTGAGAACCAAGTTTAGCTTGCAAAAATGGATAAAATCAGGACTAGGGTTTGCTGTGCAAGCTTAAGGTTTAGAAGTTTAGCTCAACGAAAATCAAGTGGATTTTAAGAAAAAAATGGGACAAAAAATTGAGTTAAAATCAAGTTGGGGTTCTGTTTATAGCTGACAACATTCGTGATAAGCTATCACAACTATGACGGCTTGTCAGAAATGTCGTCATAAGTCAATAAGAATTTTGTGGGTTTTATTTAGGGTTGACGACATTCATGATAAGCTATCACAACTGTAATGGCTTATCAGAAATGTCATCACACCTGGCACCTGAAGTATTACTAAATCCTTTTAAGGGGTGTGAAATTTCAATGATCGATGTATTTGTGTTTATACTCTTGAGGGTCAACTAATGGTTTTTCTTTTGCTAAAGGTCTTAAAATGGCACCCAACGGAAATAACTCAAAATCCACAAAGAAAGTAACTAAGGGAAGTGTACCTCAGAGACTCTTTAATGAAGAGTCTAATTATGAAGAGGAAGAGCTCTGCTCAGGGAGCAAAAGAAGAAACAAATCCCTTAAGAAACTCCACCACCCCTACCAATTGAGGTGGAAGAGAGTGAGAAAAGTGACACTGATCCAACAATATACGAGCATACAACTTTTTAGAAGATGGTCTCTAAGCAATAAAAGTCTGAACATGCTGAATCTGAAGAGCATGATTCAGATCATCCTGATTTCGAGAGGTATGAGTCTGAGGGACCATCAACTGAGTCCCCTTCTGCTGAGCCACAAGATGATGAAGGCTTTTTGATTCGGGAAACTATGTTCAAATGCAAGAATCCTGAAGTTTGAGATGACACTAGATAAAAGATTCCTAAAGCTTAGAAAATCTTCTTTGATGGGCTTCACAAAACCAATAGAAGAGCTGTCAAGAGACCAATATTTAAGGAGAAGAGAATCATCACCAAGGGGTTGAGCAGGTACCTAGAGGTGGAGAAGAAATTTCATGGCTATGATTTGGAAAGGACTACACGAGGAGGAAATTTATTTTGCCCTACACTAGCTAGGGAGTTATATGCAAACTACCACGCTCGCTTGGAAAATATGTGTAGAGAAGGAGAGAAAGAAGCTTACCAACCTTTGTTGGATAAAGTTCCGGTTTGGGGCATAATGGTGGATGTTTCTGAAGCAAAAATCAACAGGTTCCTTTATGGCCCAAACTTCACTCCTCAGGCTACTTCACCTACTTTCTATGCCCGATTGAAGCAACAAAAAAATCAGTGGAATTAGTTAGCCACACTCATAGCTGATGAAGAATCTGAATGGCTAACAAATCTAAGTAAAAGGATCTTCAAGGCCTCCCTGACTTTAGAGGAAAGATTTTGGCGGGGTATTATACGTATGTAGTTGATGCCCACAGATGCTGATAATATCCTCGGGGATGATAGAGCAATATAAGTCACAAGTTTTGTGGCTAACCTTAAATTGAATATTGGAGAGATTATCACCGAAGAGATAAAAATTCGGGTCTTGAGGTCTGATACAGCATATCCTTTGCCTTGTTTCATTACAAGGTTGTGTAGGGTAGCAAATATGCCAAAGATTGTAGGGTTAGAAGAAGAAATATTTGTCAGGAAGACCCACAATCTGATCCGAAATGAGGAAAATCAGCAAAGGCTAATGCTTCACAGGGGCGCAGAGATCCCAACTGATCCACCGGTTATAGGTACTAGTTCAGCACCTAATGTAGAGGTGCCTAATTTTGAAGATGTATGTCTAACATCTGCAACAATGGCAGAATCATCAGTGCATAGAACTGAGACAATTCCTCCTGCTGTAGTGCCTACAACAAAATTTTCCTTCAACCCTATGAATTTTAGGAGAGTAGCAAAGCAATGCAAGTGGTGTGAGGCTTAGCTTAAACTCTTTTCCAAGCGATTCCCAGCTGTAGTTGACAAAAGAGTTAAGGCTGTACTTGAGCCTTACAAGGCTCTACAAGGCCGTATTGATGAATTAGAGAACCGCTTCAATGCATAGTCAAGAGAGATGTCAGCTTCAGAGATGGCATTATTCAGATCAAACCTAGACAAAGTAAAGACGGAGGTTGGAAAGCTACAACAGCACCACTTTATGGTGTCAGTAGATCCAGTAGTTAAGGAGTATGAGGGAGAAATCCTGATGCTTGATCTCACAGAGGAGCTAGTGAAGAAAAAGAATAAGAAAAGTGAGAAGAAAGAAAAAGAAAAGAGAGAGAGGCTCGACAGTAATGATGAAAGAAAAGTAGAAAAGAGGATAAGAAAGAATTCTGAAAAGGAGGAGATGAAAAAGGTGAGAATTGAGTCCTTAATGGATAATGAGAGATGGGAGAAAGCCATCCGAGCAAGAGCCACAAGTACCTCGACTAGTACTCCTTCAGAGACTGATAGACCACCTATACTAGAATAGAGAGAGGCTCTCGATGGAGATGTGAAATCAGGGTTAGGAACCCATGACCCCCAGGATTGATCTATTCCAGGTATACTCTAACCCTTAGTTTAGATTTTCCTTGATTTTATGTTGAGGGTGTAGGGTAAATTTGTTTTTGTAAAATTTTGTAGTAAACTAGAAGAAATACTTGTACTTGAGGCAGTTGAATTGTTTTTGTGATTTTTGTACACCTGTTCAAGTGGTCTACTACTTTAAACTGAGTGATTTGCATTTAAGTGTAACCACCGTGTATCTTTGTATAACAT
The DNA here is from genome assembly GCF_002878395.1 of Capsicum annuum. Lineage (NCBI taxonomy): Eukaryota > Viridiplantae > Streptophyta > Magnoliopsida > Solanales > Solanaceae > Capsicum > Capsicum annuum. The sequence goes on along the minus strand of NC_061120.1, from coordinate 163,795,962 downwards.
TAGTTCTAGTAACATAATAATTATTGCTAAACAGATGCACGAACTAAATAAGTAGTCGAGTGTGAGATACCTGTGCGCCAAGTATATGTGTGAGATGTTACTCAGTTCCCTCTGTATGCTGAAGCCAGAACTTGTCCAGTTAGTCTTACCTAGGTTGAAAGATAGGGGTTAGGAAAGGATCATTGGCCGTTTTAATATTAGTTCACTTTATCCTAAATGACCTTCCCTATGTGTATAATATCCCTTGATCCTTGTTTTGAGCCTAACTAGCCTATTTCTTTGTATGAAACCTATCACCTTCTCATTTAGATCATATTGAACCTATTTTGGCCCTGGTCCTCCTTGGGCACTATGCACCTTGACTTAGGCAAATGTCCTAAGTTGAGGGTGGCTATCATAGAGGTGCATGATATAGAATGAGTATGAAGAAAGGTAGCATAAAAGAAAATAATAAAAAGTTGGGTGCAGAGAAAAAGAGCAAGAAAAAGAAAAATTGTGAAAAAAAAAAGTAATTGAGAAAAGACTACACCCATCCTAAATAATTGTGATCAAGAAAAGAGAAGAGCGGAAAAGGCTAATGAGTGAAACCCCCAAAAGCTAGTGTAGTGTCAAGGAGGATTAGTCACTTTAAATACCATCGAGTATCATACCATCCCTTAGCCTACATTACAAGCCTAAGAGAAGTCCTATAGTAATCCTACCTAACCTATCTGAAGATCTGGGTAATGAAAATAAGGGCAATTCTATGGTACTTAGCATACACTGATTGGAACTTCGTTCTGAGAGTAAGTGTTTTGATTGTCCCTATGGCTACATATATAATTCTTAATATGAGATAAGGGGGATTTCTTTTTTATGAGGGCACACTGGTTACATTTCTAGTTACTAACTTGTTCGGGTAGTGTAATACTGGTCTATGTATGATTGTTATAGCTTAATTGATGCCATATCTTGATTCCTGTTTGTTGCATTGGTGTTCTTCATTATACTTAAATTGACTGACTTTGGAGATGGTCAAAGTGTTTTGAGATGATATGGATGATTGACTGCCAAATTTGCTTTGTATTCTTTTAGTTGTACTGAGTTGTTTGAGGACAAACAATTGTTTTAAGTTGAGGGTTTTGATGTGTGAGCTAATTCTAACATATTTAAGGATTTTAACTAAGAATAATTGCGAAGTCTTAAGCAACTTTTGTCGTTTATGATTGCTTTATGTTTGATTTTGCAGTAGAAGGTAAGATGTTAGAGAACCAATAAGAATGGAAGAAAATGAGCTGAAGTCTGAAGTAAATAAAGGCGAAGTATGGCTGACGACATTTGCGATAAATCGTCAGCCCTATGATAAGCTATCAGCTTCATCGTCAGTAGTAGATAGAGAATTCGCCTAAGTTGAAAGCTGTGATGACATTTTGTGATAGGACATCAAGGAGCTGATAAGTCATTAAGCTTGCCGTCAGCCTAAGGCAGAACATTAGAGCTGAGGAAAAGCCTTGATGATATTTGTGATAGGTCGTTAAGAAGATGATAGGGCATCACTGTTTGTCGTCAACATTAGGCAGTGAGTACGAAAAACATAAAGAAAGCTGACGATATTTTTGATAAGTCATCAGCCTCCTGATAGGCTATCACCAATGGCATCACCTAATCCGAGGAGTTTTTAAATTTTATTATTTTTTCCATAATTAGGGTGAACTATTTGAAGCCTTTTTAGGGTTTTCTTAAGGGTTCCGAACCTTGAGTTTTGAGAGACGATACTTTGATATTTTTCTCCCTCTTTTTTTGGCTTGAGAAAGCAATTACTTTAAAGATACTATCATCATTATTTTGGGATTTTCTTTGGTGATTTAATATGAGAATCTCTAGTTTCTATTCATCTTTTGGTAAGTTCATCTTTCAAAGCATAAATTCATCTAGTTTCTTGATAAGGTATTGAGTGTTCAAGATTCAAAAGGTGGTAAGACTCCTTAATAATTTTGATGTTTTAATTATTGTCTGTTGATTGCAAATGATAGATAACACCTGCTTTGATTTGATTGAGAAAGAAATCAAATATAGTGGGAAGTGAATTATCAACAGGGACTTGGAAACTCTAAACTTCCATTTAATAATCAGCGCTGTAAAAAGGTTGGTTAACTTGAGGTAAAATCTGAGCAGTGAATATAAATTCCCTAGGTCCGAGAGGATTACATAATTAAATGCTTAAGTAGGTTGAGAGAAATTTAAGCATAACTTTGCTAAAGATAACTTGTTGTCCTACCTATCGTGAGAATCTTGAACCTCTAGTAGCATCTGTCAAGTACCGAAACCCTTAGTGAATATAATTTTGTTTTTTCATAAACTCTTGATTACAAATATTTAAACTAAAGTGGCCAAGAATTACTTGTTAACTAAAACCCCCTTTTTTCTAGAAACATCCAACTATCAGTTGATTAAATCGTAAATGACTTACATTCACACCATATTCCCTGTGGGATTTAACCCTAACCTAGTTGGGTTTTATATTGACAATGATCGCTTACATTCTCTTTGAGAGGTGTAGTTTGAGCGTTATCAACCATCTAGAAGAGTCAAAACTGAAGTTGAGGTGAGTCGAGTCTTTAATTCCTAAAAACTCTTCTCGTAATAGATGCAATAGACAAAAATACCTTAACAAACCATCTATAATAGCCAGCCAAACCCAAAAAACTTTTAATAACTGATGGAGTGATGGTCTAGGCCAATTTCTCATTGCTTCAGTCTTTTGAGGATCAACTCTAATACCATCACCGGAAACTACATGACCATGGAATGCTACTGACCTTATCCAAAATTTGTACTTACTGAATTTGGTGAATAACTTATGATTTTTGAGAGTCTTCATTACTGTTCTGAGATGGTCTTCATGATCATATTCACTGCGGGAATAGAAAAGAATGTCATCTATGAAGACAATGACGAACATGTCTAAGTACTGCTTGAACACATAGTTCATTAAGTCCATGAAAGCTGTTGGGGCATTGGTAAAACCAAATGACATGACTAAGAGTTCAAAGTGACTATACTGAGTACGAAAGGCTATTTTTAGAATGTCACATTCTCTGTCTCTGAGCTGATGATAGCCTGATCTAAGGTCTATCTTAGAGAAGTAACTGTCACCCTGGATTTGGTTAAACAAGTCATCGACTCTGGGAAGTGGATACTTGTTATTGACTGTGACCTTATTGAGTTGACGGTAGTCTATGAACATTCTGAGAGAATCATTTTTCTTTCGCATGAATAGAACTGGTGCAACCCACAGGGACATACTGGGTCTGATGAATCCCTTATCTAGGAGATCCTTCAACTACTCTTTTAATTCTCTGAGTTTAGCTGGTGCCATTCTATATGGAGGAATAGTTATGGGTTGAGTATCTGGGAGAAGATTGATGCCGAAGTTTATTTCCCTTTCTGGAGGAATTCTGGGAAGATCCTCTAGAAACACATCTTAATATTCATTCACTACTAGAACTGATTCAATACTAGGAGTTTTGGAAATAGAGTCCTTAACCTGAGCAAGATGATAGACACATCCCTTAGATATCATTTTTCTTGCCCTTAGGTAGGAAATAAGTTAACCCCTGAAGGCTAAAATATTACCCCTCCACTCTAGGATGGGTTTATTCAAAAATTGAAATTAGACAATTATGTTTCTACAGTCGACTGTTCCATAGCAGGAATGAAGCCAATCTATATCGAGAATGACATCAAAATCAATCATCTCTAATTTGACTAAGTCTGCTGAAGTGATTTTCTGGAATACCATAATCGGATAGTTCCTGTATACTTTTCAGGATATGATAGTTTTACCCACTGGGGTAGAGATTGAGAAGGGCTCTGCTAGAATTTCAGGACTGACTCCGAAATCAACTACTATATAAGAAGTAACAAAAGACAAGAAAGCTCCTAGATCTAGCAAAGAATAAACATGCATATGAAAGATCTGTAACGTACCAGTGACTATATTAGGAGAATTTTCCTGGTCTTGTCAGGACTGAAGAGCATAAAGTCTGTTTGGGCATTGCCCACTGATGGTGTTGGAAGTGGAACCCTGCTGATTCAGGTGACCAGACTGAGTCAAGGAACGGTTAGGCTGACCTAAAAACCTAACTGGGGATAATCTATTAATCTGTGGCCTGGCTTGCCACATCCGAAACAAACATCACTATCATATCTGAAAATACCCTGATGGTGCTTTCCACAGTCTGACAAAGAGGATGAGTTCGGGCACTGCTAAAGCTGCTCTGAGACTTAGAGCTTAGATCCCTATCTTTGTTACCATTTTTGAACTTTGAAACTGAGCACTGGCTAAGGAAGGAGCTGGAACTGAGGACTTTGGGAAAAACTGAGAATGATTCCCACCCTCAAACTTAGGCTGACTGAAATTGAAGCTACGTATTCTAGCTCTCTTATTCTGCTTTTCTCTCTCCTTATTCTTATGCTCCTCTATCTACTGAGAATGGATCATGAGCCTAGCCAAGTCTATCTCACTAATCAACATTGCAGTCCTGCACTACTTGACCATACTATCATTCACTCCAGACACAAACTTACTCATTCGAGATCTACTATCGACCACCACATAAGAGCATATCTAGCTAATTAAGTAAACTTGAGAGAATACTCTTTCACTGTTATGTTGCCCTACCTGAGGTTAGTAAATTCTAACACCTTAGCTTTTCTTAGCTCTAGGGGAAAGAATCTATCTAGAAAAGCAGTGGCAAAGTCCTCCCAATCAATAGGCCTTGCATCTATAGCCCTCTTTGCTTTCCATTATTTGAACCAAGTGTGCACAAAATCCTACAACTGATATGCAGCTAGCTCAACACTCTGGCTAGTAGTCACTCCCATAATATAGTAATCTTTTGCACTTGATAAGAATACTCCTGAGGGTCCTCATCTGTCTTAGACCCAGAAAAAGAAGGAGGATTCATTCGGGTGAAGTCTCGAATCCTAGCTGCAGCATAATTAGCCATTGGGTTGGCTGAAATGATAGCTAGACATTCATTATGGGCGGTAATTGAATGAGAAAGAGTAGTGAATGTAGTTCTAAATTCTACCTGGGAGGTATGTTCGCCTAAAGGATTAGGCTGATCAGGCTGAGGGGCTGGCTGATCCCCTGTTCCTTTTCCCTGAGCCCTCTTTAGAGGTATTTTTTTTGTAGATGGAAGAGAAAAAAAGATTAGACTAAGTGTTTAACTAGAGCTCATGCTAACTTACACTACAAAGACATTAAAAGAAGGGAAACTGTTCTTAAAATATCTCATAGCCTCATGCATATAAATGTGGTGCGCAACACAACCATGTATAAGACTCTACTAGATACGACTTTCAGACTTCCTAGGACTCTATTGAACCTTTAGCTCTAATACCAAGTTTGTAACGCCTCATTTTTGGTACCCCGGATGCTACACAGTGCTAACAATCTCGAAGGACTACTAGCTAACCCATGACTGATATCTGTAACTGAGCATGGGATAATAATAATATTATAATAACAATATAACTGAAATAAATGTAGAAAATCTGGCAGAAATCTTTCCATAATGTTCAAAATACAAAACAATACTGAATAAAACGTCTGAACAAGGTATGATAATATCAAGATTGATATAACTGTCTGAATATGCTATAGTCTAAAAGCCTCTAAACTATCTGTATAAGGAGTTAATAGGACATGTACCCAACTAACTCCATCTATTGAAAATAACTAAGTATTGAAATACTGAAAGAATGAAATAATCATGTCCTTAAATTATAAGGACTCGCCACTGACTCTAACTATTGATATCTGAGTTGCTAAGTTTGATCAGGAACCTAAGTGTTCGAACCTATAGTATAAAACACCATAGCACAAAATTAAAGTATGCGTTAGTACGTATGAGTGTACTAGTACACAAATTGAGGTAAGACTGAATGCAAGGGTTCATATGCATGAATTAAACTAACTGAATAATATGAACATGACTACGTGAGGATACATGCATGAATACATAACTATAACTGAAATCATAAGGATTCTAAATACTGAGTTTACAGATAACATGGATTACTGATAACTGATATAACTGATGACTGAGTGACAGTGTTTGACAGTCCTAATTCTAATTAAACTCGCTGAGTTCCATATTTAGCTAAGTGACTATATCCGACAATCCTGAATTCTGTAGAACTATCTAAGTTCTTTACTAAAGACTAAGACTAAGACTGTGAGAGGTAGTCATCTAACCGACATGACCCTCATAAGATATTATAACTGAGTTGGGGTTCAATATGTAACCCCAATAGTAAGGATGTTAATACCACACCACTGGTAAGGACAAGCTGTGAGTGACCCTAATCTATCAGGTACTCTAACGAGAATGGTGGGACCCTCATCTGACAGGTTAAGCCACCTCATCAACCCTGATCTGATAGGTTTTGATGCCTTAACCTACGCTGCTATGTAGTTCTAAAATGTAAGGACTACTTCTAAGAATCACACCCTCTGCTGGAAAGTGAGTCCCCATCCTTGGGTTTACTCGGTGCTGAATTCTACTCCCAACTGAATAGATACTGAACTGAGTATACTAGACTAAACTGGGCTGAGTTCACCAAATTTCATTGACTGACATGATATTACTAAATTCTGTTAACTGACTGAGTTACTGAGGACTGAACTGAATACTACTAAGTTTTTAGAATGACTGAATTCTACTGATCGTGGCTTGACTGAGGTTATCTTGAAAACTGATATTGGCTCTAGGCACACAGCTAATTTGTCAGGTATTAAATACCCTCAGGACTCGATAGCATGAAAATAAATTAGACATGACACTACTTGAACACATGACCATAGTTAAAAATTCATAACACTATCATTAAGGGATTTTATGAAGCATTTGCAAGTCATAAGCTTACACATGAATTGGAATACATGATAACATATCATAATTTCACACATTCATACTTATGAGAATTCCACCAAATCATTACAAGACATAGATTTTAGCATGCGAGTCACTTTGAACATGTGGGTACATCATAAGTTCATCATATAACTCACAAATAGGTCATAATGCATAATTCTTAATCACTTAGGCATTTTAACAAACATATGGAAGGCATAACCTTTTCTAGGGCATGGTTCAGCACTTAATACATCATGGCTATATCAAGCACTTCAATTTAAGGATTTTAATCCACATACTTAACATAAAGTCATGAGAATTCAATAAAGATTCAATCTTGGAAATCATATAACAACATAAACATGTGTACAATCAAACCCACAACATGGAATTCAAAATTCATATTTTGAAAAGGATTTGTTGAGCTCCAAGAGTTAAAGGGACCGTTGGATGAACACTTTACATACCTTTGTTGACAATTTCTTCAAGATTGGTAGAAGAAATCTTGAGTTCTTGAATTGTAATTAATCACCTAGGGTTTCTTATTCTTGAGCACTTGTGAAATAATGAATGTATTTAGACAAAAGAGGGCTAAATTTCGTGTTATGAGGGCTGAAGGTTGGAGGAAAATGACCTAATTACCCTTAAGGATGCTAGTTTAAAAGACAGAAAAATGTGCCCAGCGATGCTGCATCCGACGCGGCATGTTGAGGGTACCAATAACGAATACGACGCGCCAACATTGTGTTGGTTCACTGGAAATTGCCTTAAGCTGAGTAACATTTTCTCTGTTGACGCAATTGGCAACGCGACGCGCCAACATCATATCGACTCATTGTTTTGGGATTTCACACAAGGTCTAAACAAGGTTCGAAAAATTCAAAACTCGTCTGGGAACCCCTATAGACATTCCTGATCATGAATTAACAAAATTATAGACCATTAAAGGATATTAGGTTGCGAAATAAAATTGCCAACTTTCGAAGGCTAAAAATAAACTAAGTATGGAAACTTAGTATGTATTAAATAGCTTGTTCTACTGTGCGGGAATAAAATCATAATTAAATCTGAATAAGTATGTAACTGATAAAGTTATAATCTGATAAATCTAAAGAGAGAAATTAAAATTACATGACTAACTCTGACTGACATCTTTGAAACCTCTACTACACTAACTCTAGATAACTGGGACATGCCCCCAGCTACCAGTAATCAATACATATGAATAATAATAAAAAGTACATGATCAATATCTAACTGGAGTCCCTAAAATAGGAGAACTCATCAACTGCTAGTTGGAAACTACAACCATCTGATCATGATGTGTAGGCTATAACTGGCACCTAAATTATGAAGCACTCTAGCCACACAGACGTATATATGGATTAGTACTTTTGGAATATACTGAGTAAGTGGGGGTGAATTCAATAAGTAAAACTAATTATATATAAAATCTTAAAGCATGCATTCTAAGTGCAAATAGACTCACACAGAGACTGAAATAAACTGAAAGCTGAAGTATCTTAAAACATGAGTAACAAACATAATATGATAAGCTTGTGAATCACAACACTTAGTTTCTTAAAAACTTTACTTTTGTAATATAAATAAAACCAAAGCTAAAAAGGAGTAAAACATGGATATAGTATGAATACTTGGTCTAAACCTACATGATGAAAACTGGCATAACTCGATGATCCGAATATACAAATATACTGAGCACGAATGCATAAACATACAATGCCAAACATAACTATACTAAGCTGATCTGATTAACTAAATGACTGATAGATGAATACTGAATAATTGAAATTTGAATACTGAATAACTAGTATCTGGATACTAATTATCTAGTATCTGTATACTGATTAATTGATAACTGTATACTCATTAACTGATAACTGGATACTGATCGTGTAAAACTGAACTGTACTTAGTCTAAATAATTAGACTGAAACTGTGGGGTAGTGTGCATATGAGATAAGGACTAACTGAACAACATGAGATAACTGAGCATGAAAACTATAATCTCTAAGAATGCAAGACTAAGTGAATTTCTGTTATGTCACTGAGAAAATCTATAATTGTGAACGACTAAAATCCATATAGCTGAATATCTAAAAATTTATACACTAAGTCAAGCAAACCTGAATTGAAAATACACTAAATACTGACTAAAAATATGAGAGGTATCATATAACTAACATGCCCTAATCTTAGCAAATCGAGGTCCAACCTGTAACCCTAGTTAGAAGGGTGTCAGTACCGTGCCATAGGTATTAACACTGGTTATGTAGATCCACTAAACTGGTGTCCTGAAGGACTTATGAGTTAACCTTAACTGGTAGGTGTTGTAATGAGATATGTTTCAACCCTCAACAAGCAGGTAGATACCTTGTCAACCCTTATCTGGCAGGTAGACATCTCTAACCTATGCTGTCTACGTAGTTTGATAACTAGAGGATTGCTATTAAGGGTTATACCCTCTACTAGTAGGTGAGCCCCTATCCCTGGATTTTCTTGGTGCTAAATCCTACACCTAACTATAAGACACTAAAATGCTAACTGGCGCATGTACTAATAACTGATAAGCTCAGGTCATTGTATTCTAAAATTAACAGTGAATACAAATTCTAGGATAATTATTAACATATAGACTGATAATGCTCAACATGAATATGAATATCTGAGTGTACTAGTAAGATTCGTGGATTAATTGTCTGAGTACTTAAAATGCCGAATTTATGTAAATCACATAGTTATCGGGTGTTCATAACCCACCAATACTGAATAAGTGTAAAATAAAATATCAAACTTTAAATACTGTATTAAGTGATTGTGGTTCAAAGACCAAAACATGAGCATTTTATCAAACATGTGAAAATCATAAACATATATATGAGAATATCTTAAACATAAGGAAATAATAGGATTTCATGGCTAAATTAATAACTTAGGGATTTATCCTGAATCAATTGAACATAACATGGAATCAGAATATTCCAAACATGATATGATTGATTATACTTGAAATCACTTATAATCATAACTTGAAATTGAATAAACGAGAGATTCATGGAGATAGTTCAACTTAAACATGTAAAAGTCATAATTTAAAACCAAAAATAGTTCTTGGACTCCATGGACAAAAGGGGACATATGGATGAGCTCCCACATACATTAATAGATAATTTCTTGAAGATTTCTTGAGGATTTCTTGAACTTGAAGTATAAATTCCTTGTTTTCTTGTAAAAGGGTTAGGGTTTGTTCATGAGGAAAGAGAGGGCTTTTCTTGAGAGAATTTGTGAGAAAAAGGACCAATAATTCTCCTTAGGAGCTCTAATTCGTGTTTATGGATGAGTTGGGTAATGGGAAATGACCCAAATACCCCTTGAATATTTAAATCAAAAGTTTGACATATAGGTACCAGGCGACGTGGGCTATATCCCAGTGGAATAGCCCCGGTGACATAGGCCTTTTCCAACTCCCCGACGACACGGGCTTATCCTAGTGGCCTCTCTAGTTTGCTTCTCCAAATGCCCTTACGCTCGTCTAAAAATTATGGAACTCCCCCGACATGTACTTTTGACATCCCTAAATATGAATCAACTTTAAAACAATATTTTGGGGTTGAGAACATCAATTTAGAAATCTATTGTCATGACCCGAGACTAACCCCTAGTTGTAACACAGTTCTTGGGACCACAAGTGATCTCGAGCTAACCTATGAACTGGTATGATACTTGAGCAATTGATTTAGAATATATTACAAAATTTAATTTGCTGAGCGGAAGCATAATCGTGAAAATTTTTAATAAAGTTAATACTGATACAGTTTAAATCATGATAAAATTGAAGAAAGAAAATCAAATTACAAGACTGACTTTGATTGACATCTATGAAGCCTCTACTATACCGACTATAGATAGTTGGGATATGCCTCCAACTACCACAAATCAATACATATGGAAAATAAAAAATATAGTACATGATCTACAACTGTCTAGAGTTCTCAAAATAGGAGAATTTATCACCTGCTGTCTAAAAGTTGCAAACTATCTGACCCTGGTGTAAGAGCTACATATGGTACCTACAATACGAAGGATGTAGCCACAAACGCATATATGTGGTCAGTATGTTGGAATGTACTGGTATATGGATACATACACTAAATTATGGAAATATTTCAAACATGCTATAAAATAGAGGATATAAGTTATTTTTTGAAATATACATTTGAAATATGACTATACATGAAAACTATAAATCATAATGAATTTATAAATCATGAGATATAAACAATTTTGTAAGTTAGGAGGTGGTAGAAATATAAATGTTGTAAGCCATTCTCTTGTAAGGCTGAATATGCTGTAAAAGCTGTACTGAGGAAAACATATAAATATCGAGTCTGAAACTATGTGGTGGAAACTGACTTAACTCAATGATATGAATATACAAATATATTGAGCATGAATGAATAAACATACAAAACCAACATAATATGTACTAAGTAGATATGATTAACTAAATGATTGATGTCTGCATGGTCTAACAACTAAAATTTTAGTAAGTGATAACTAACATTTGTATGTTGAGTAGCGGATATATGAATACTGATCATGTAAAACTAAACTGTACTCAGTCTAAATAACTGCACTAAAAATGTAACGTACTGTACATATGAGATAAGGAATAACTGAATAGCATGAGATAACTGAACATGAATGCATGATAACTGTAACATCTTTGAATGCAAGACCAAGCATATACATGTGTCTGAAATAATCTGTAAACTGAAAGACTGGAATCTGTATAACTGAACAACTATAAATCTGTATGCTTTGGTCAAGAAAACTTAAATTGAAAATACACTGAGTACAGTATTGAGACTGTGGGAGCTATCATATAACCGTCATAAATCATGTGAGCTATCATAGAGTCAAGCGTCTAACCCACATTGAGTAGGGTTGTTTTATCCTTGCCATCAAAATAGAACCTGAATTGTAGTGATCACTAAACTGATGTCCCAAAGGATGAGGGTGTCATGCCTAACTGAGGGGGGACCCCTTAAAATCTATGGTGGAGCCTAGGTTTTGAACTTAAGGACTACTACTAATGTCTTATGCCTAAGTGACGGGGATGACGCCATTCCTACATTCACTATGTGCTAAATCCTACTCCCAACTGAAAGACACTAAAATACTAAGTGGTGCATGCACTGATAACTTATAACTAATAAACTCAGGTCATGGTATTCTGAAAATAACAGTGCATACAGATTCTGAGGTAATTATTAACATATAAACTGATAATGCTCAACATGATCATGGTGTTCTGAATATGATATTAAAAATTATGGTCTGATTAACTCATTACTTGAAAAAAGAAATCATCTAAAAACACATAGGTATCGGGTGTTCATAACCCACCAACACTGAATGATCATTAAAATATAAAATTTAAACTCAAACTGTAGTATTGAATTATGGTTCAACTCAAGAAATGAGCATTTTATCAAACATGCTAAAAATCATGAGTTTAGGATCTATCATGGAATTCACTTAAATAAAGGATGGGAAACATAAATTCATAGCATGAGGAATTCAAAATCTTGCATGGGATCATACCTGGGCTAAATTATATTAAAATCACTATGAAAACATGAAATTCAATCTTTCTTGAACATATAAAATGTCATAATGATAGAAAATTCACTCTTTAATTGAAAGAGAAAGGTTTTTGGGCTCCATGGGTAAAAGGGACTCATGAATGAATACCCCACATACCTTAAGCCTTTAAATTGAGAGAAAAATTCTTGATACTTTCTTCAAGGTTCTTGAACAAAAATTCTTGATACTTTCTTGAACTTGGGGGAGCTTGACTTCTTGATTTCTCAAGGGAAAAAGATTGAATTCTTGTTCTTGGGGGAAGGGAATAGTTTTATTGAGAGGAGAATTGGAGAAGAAGGGCAAAATTATGCCCTAACTGATACCCAAGTCGTGTTATGAATGATTGGGTTGAGGGAAAAAAGACTCAATTTCCCCTCAATCATTTAAGTATACAAAACTGGACGCAACTACGTCACTGCGATGTGGTTTTATCGTGGTCTTATCACAGTATCTTACTAGTTTGACAAAAAATATCGTAGCTTTTTGCTTGGGTACCGAATTAAAGCGAAATTGGTATCGTTGGAAAGATAATTCAATTATCTATAATTTGGTGAGTCTTTAGATTAAAAATTTCACATATATAAAAATTATAAACTTTCAAAGTTGACCCTTGTTGAATCGAATACCAAAATTTGGCTGGATCAAAGGCTCTTAGCTCAACTTTGTTCTAAGTGATTTCTATAAACATTTTTCACCTCATAAGCACTTCAAAAACTTGGATAAAGATCATGACACATGTATTTAATTATAAATCAAGAACTAGTCATAACACCTTCACCACAACGCGGTCAGCATGTAATTGGGACTAATGTTTCATCGTGAGCCTATTGCGGTGACCCACTGGTTTTGTGATCCAAACGTGGCCCAAACCTTGTTCGAAAAATCCGAAACTCCTTCGAGACAAACTTATTACATCCTTGAACATGAATTAACTCAGCAGCTAACGTCACGGGGTATTAAAGATGACTAAGTTCCCAATACTTAGTAAAAATTTCCAGCCTTAAGCCCCTTAAGCATGCAACTAAGAGCTGAATCGAATTAAGATTAGTATAAGGTATTACAATATCTCCCCTTTGGGAACATTCATTATTGAATGAGATTGGTTAGACTGAGAGTACTATACTAAGGTAACTAAAAACATATACTGAACATGCATGACTTGGAACATGAGTGCATAATTGAGCCTGTGCATGATACATGAACTAAACTGATTTTGCAATTTACATGGATGCGAATAAATTACCTCTTGGAATGACCATAATCATGAAACTTCATATAGTAAGACTAGATCAAAAAATGGAGAAACAATAGGAACTTGTCTGTTTGACTGCTAAATTGAATTTCTAGCTATACGGACTGAATTATACTAAAAGCTTATACTCAACTGGAGTATTTCTTCAACACTCTTTGTAAGAAGTTCTAATAACATTTGGGAGAAAAGAATTCTTGGGCATGATCTGAATAAGATATATAAATGAAGAATCTTAATATGACTATAACTCTGTAACAGGAACATAGGCTTATAAAACATAAGATGGAATAGAATTACTGGGCCTTAGTTAATGTAACTGCCTAATTCAAACTTATCTTGGTTCCTTAAATTTAAATACTCGTATGGGTACATATAACTACTCCAACCAAGGTCTGATTTGAGATACATACTCCCATCATATTTAAGCCTAACTCGAAATTACAAGGTACTGCACCTAACACTATAACACTAGTCTGTACCATGAAAACAAGAAATACTTGCTCTCTTCTATGTCTTAATTGTTCATCATCACTATCTTTACCTAAGAAGATGTCAGTGAAAGGTTAGAACATGAGAAACTGAAGCATAAAACAATGCTATACATAACATGGACAATTAACTAGGGCCTGAGGAATAAAGTATCCATGACATAGATTTATTACATAGATAAAAACTAAGGATATACATGAAATAGTCTAAATTTCACTGAACATTACGAGTGTAGCATGAGTTATGGGAACTGAGCATACTGTAAATCATGAGTACATGAGTCATGAGCTGCATGACCTGAGTTTGGAGTTCAGAAATTCATGGAATATGATTCGTACTACTAAGCAAACTGGAACTCCTCATACTAGGAACTGGGAGAGTACATGATTCTCTATTATGTGCATGAATATGAATTATGATCATGGAGCTGACATGTACGGAATAAGTAGATATCGTGATGACTGAAGTACGAAACTTTGCACTTAGATAAGAATGGGTCATACATCTTCCTCCCTTACTGTTGCTCTATAACACACTAACCTTACTACTAGAATCTGAGAGCCTAACTTGGTTCTTTGTTCTATCATCTCTCCCTTATCTTTAAACTATAATTCTAAGTCTGTAGACCCTTTTAATAAACTCTAAACTAAAATTCAACCACTTTACTTTAGGGATCGAGATATATCAATACGTATAAATAATAAACTTAACCTGAAAGACTACCCCTGAAAATGAGAAACCTACTGCTAATACTTCCTTCTTAGATACAACTCATATCTTTCTAATGCCTCAATAGTCATTATACAATAATTTAAATACTTACTAACTTAGAATCTTCATGAGTATCACCATACCCTAAGTTCATATCATCTAAAGCTTCAACTCTTTTTTTTATTAGCTCAATCTTCAAAGATTCAAACTTAGATTCTTACACTTTACATGGATATCCCCTAACCTTTAATGAACCATACTAAATTCCTTCATAGCCTACTAATATCACATATATAAACTTATATTTTCCCCTAAACCATGAGAATTATCATTACACCAATATACCCAACATTATCAACCAATAACTCATAAGTTAGCCGATAAGAACATCACATACTACATTGCCTTATTAACACTTATCAACTCAAAGGTACTATCTAAGCACACGGGCTGGTAAAACTTAGAAATAATACAATCCCATATTACCTTGGGTACACCTCTAGATCATACACACATCATCATACTTAATTTCAAATCAATAACTTAAATTCTTGCATACACTGTTTCAAGCCTACTGGTCCACTTTTCATACAACTAGCCCCATGGATACATAATCTAATAAATCTAGATAAATGCTATCCCCTCTTTATTCTGCTAAACTTCTATGTTCATGATTTAAACTCTAGATCATATACTGTCAAAGGATTCTAAGAAAGGATCTGAGAGCACATTTGACTTTAGCTTACTTCTCAATTTCATAAACATGAATAAAATCTTTTAAACTTTGGATCTTAAAATTACTGATATGATACTTTTGAGACTACATGCAATCCCATAACTATCTGTGGGGACTATTTGAGAAAACTCTATCTGTAAGAAATTAAGCTGGCTATTTTTGTTTCCTTAAAAATATGACATAGATGGAATGAATGGAGAGAAAACTTTTACTGCATGATCTGAGACATAAAAGAAGGAAAACATTTCTTAAATGCCCTGTAGCCTCTCGAAGAAAAGTACAGACATCTCTGTACCATTCTGTAAGAATCTACTAGACACAGCTTTATAAACACCCTAGGACGCTTGAACTCTAGGCCAGGATACCAAGTTTTTCATAACCCGAGACTACCCCTAGTCATAACACGGTGCTTAGAACCACAAGTGATCCTGAGCTAGCCCATGAACTAGCATGATAACTGAAAAATTGATTTGGAATAAATTGCAAAACTTAATTTGCTGAGAGAAAGTATAATCATAAAAAGGTTGAATAAAGTTAATGCTTATACAGTTTACATCATGATAAAACTGAAGAAAGAAACTCAAATTACATGACTAAATCTGACTGACATCTATGAATCCTCTACTATACCAACTATAGATAGATGGAATATGCCTCCAACTACCACTAATCAATACATATAAAAAATTGAAAATATAGTTCATGATTTATAATGTTTGGAGTTCTAGATAAAGGAGAACTTATAACTTGCTAGCTAAAAGCTACAAAATGTTTGACCTTGGTGTAAGACCTACATATGGTACCTATATTATGAAGGATGTATCCATAAATGCATATATGTAGTCAGTATGTTGGAATGTACTGAGTATATGGAGACATTTACTAAATCATGGAAATATTTCAAACATGCAGTAAAACTGACGATATAAGTTTTTTGATAAAATATACATTTGAAACATGGCGAAACGTGAAATTGTAAATCATACTAAATTTATAAATCATGACCTGTAATTATTTTATAAGCTAGGAAGTAGTAGAAACATAAATATTGTAAGCCATTCTCTTGTAAGGCTAAATATGCTATAAAAGATGTACTGAGGATGACATATGAATACTGGGTTTGAAACTATATGGTGGAAACTTACTTAACACAAGGATCTAAATATATAAATATACTAAGCATGAATGAGAAAACTATATAAAATCAACATAACATATACTAAGTAGATCTGATTAACTGAATGACAGATGTCTGTGTGATGGAATAACTAAAATTTTAGTAAGGGATAACTAACATCTATATGCTGATTAGCAGATATATGAATGCTAGTCATGTAAAATTAAACTGTACTTATTTGGAATAACTAGACTAAAACTATGAGGTACTGTGCATATAAGATAAGGACTAACTAAATAGCATGAGATAACTGAACATAAATGCTTGAAAACTATAACATCCTTGAATGAAGGACCAAGCATATACATATTTCTGAAATAATCTATAAACTAAAAGACTAGAATCTGTATAACTGAATACCTATAAATCTGTATGCTTTGGTCAACAAAACCTAAATTGAAAATACACTGAATACTATACTGAGACTGTGTGAGTTATCATGTAACCGACAAAAACCATGTGAGCGATCATGGATTCTAATGTCTAACCCACATTGAGGAGGGATATTCTATCCTTGCCATAAGAATAGAACCTGAATTATAGTGATCACTAAACTGATATCTCAATAGACGAGGGTGTCATGCCTAACTGGTAAGGGACCCCTCAAAATCTATGGGCAACGTAGGTCAAGAACTTAGGGACTACTACTAGTATCTCATGCCTAATTGATGGGAGAGACTCCGTCTCTATGTTCACTCGGTTCTAAATCCTACTCCTAACTGAAAGACACTAAAATACTAACTGGTGAATGCACTGATAATTAATAACTGATAAGCTCAAGTCATGGTATTCTAAAAATAATAGTGCATACGGATTCTGAGATAATTACTAACGTATAAATTAATAATGCTCAACATGATCATGGTGTTATGAATATGATATTAAAATCATGGTCTGACTAAATCATTATTTGAAAATAGAAATCATGTAAGAACATATAGGTATCAGATGTTCATAACCCACCAACACTGAATGATCATTAAAACATAACATTTAAACTCAAACTATAGTGTTGAATCATGGTTCAACTCAATACATGGGAATTTCATCAATTATGGGGAAAATATGAATTTAAAACATGAGAATGATGCTAAAAATATGAGTTTAGGATCTATCATGGAATTCAGTTGAATAAATCATGGGAAACTTAAATTAATAGTAGGAGGAATTCAAAATCTTGCATAGGATCATACATGGGATAAATTGAATTAAAATCACCATGAAAATATGAAATTGAATCTTTCTTAAACATATAAAATCACCCTGATTTTGTGATCAAATATGCCCCAAACCTTGTCCTAACAATCCAAAACTCCTCTAAGACACACTTCTTACATCCTTGAATATGAATTAACTCAACAGTTAACGTCTCAGGGTCAAGAAGGTCAAAATAAAATTCCTCAAAGCTTAGGGGTCTAGAAGATGGCTAAGTCCCCAACACTTAGTGAAAATGTCAAACCATAAGCCCCTTAAGAATGAAACTAAGAGGTGAATAAAGATAAGATTAGTATGGGGTATTACATCCGTAAAATCTAGGGGTCTTGAAAGTAACTAAGTCCTTAACACTTAGTGAAATGTTCAACTCTTGGACCCCTTAAAGATGCAACTACGAGTGAATGAAGGTAAGACTGTTACAGGTATTACAATATCTCCCCCTTGGGAACATTCATCCTCAAATGAGACTAGTTAGCAAAAAATACTGGGAAACTAAGATCATATACTGAACATGTATGACTAAAAACATGATTATATAATTGAGTCTGAAATATAATACATGAACTGAACTGATTTTGTGAATACATGCAATGACATGAGAATTATTATAAGGCTAAGATAGAAATGAGTGAGTCAACTTATGAGTGACCATCACCTCAAATTGGATCTGGTTTCATGATGAAAAGATGAGAGGTTTATGACATGAAAATTCAAGGTATTACAGCATCTCCCCCTAGAATATTTTGTCCCCCGAATGATAATGACTTAGCTGAAATACTAAGGAAACACTTAGATGATGCACGCGATACTTACAAACTGAATTATGACTGAATATCCGGAATCTAAAACTGATGCATGAACTAAGCTAAATTCGCAAATTACATGGATACAAACAATTTACCTCTTAGAATAGCCATATTCATGAGATTTCAGATAGTATAGCAGGATGGAAAGATATAAAACCATAGGAACTTGTCTGTCTAACTGCTAAACTGAATCACTGGCTATACGGACTAACTCATACTGAAAGCTTATATCAACTGAAGTATTTCTTCAACCCTTTTTCTATAAAGTTCTGATAACTTTACAGAGAAAAGAATTGTGTTCATGATCTGAATTAGATATCTTAATAAGGAGTCAGAACATGGCTATAATTCTATAACATAGAACATAGGCCTATTAAACATAAGCTAGAATAGAATTGCTATGCCTTAGACCATGCAACTTCTTCTTTCAAGATGAGACATACTCCTTAAATTCTCCCTTAACTATACATTGAACTTCAATACTGCACCTTTCATGAGGCTACTTAAAATCTTTATATGGGCACTTATGGCTCTATTTACTAAAGTCTAAGCTAAACTAAATTCTCTCACTATGTTCAAGCTTACTTGAATTTACAAAGTGCAAACATAACACTGTATACTAGTATGAATCATAAATTCAATACCCCCTATGTGTTCACAACTTCCATCTAAGGAATAATTCATCTTACCACTATAACAGTAAAATTCAATCTTTTACTAGGAATTCACTATCGTACAATGTATTCATCAACTTAAATACCAACATAAAATTCTAGCCTATCATTATAACCACATATGAACTTCTGGACAAACACCCATAAAAGCATCTTTCTCATATTCTCTAATACCTCTATCATTAACAACTTTCCTGCACTATCCCCAATAAAACACATATAGAATTCTCATCTAACCATGACATATATATAAAGCTCTACCTTAATATTCCTTAAAACTTATTTCCTTATGTAAGACACTGCAAAATCCTAAGCTTAATTCAGTCCTTTAAGCTTGTCAAGGGGTCCCAGACTTAGAATATTTTAGCTAAGTACTCAGACTCAGTGTCATTTCAACCTACAAAGGTTGGAAATTTTATTTTGCGACCTTTACATCCATTAAATGTTGATGTGTAGGTTGATTCATGACCAGGAATGTCCGTAGGTGTTTTCGGACAAGTTTTAAATATTTTGGACATAATTTAAAGCTCATTTGGAATCCTAAAACAGTGAATCAATGCGATCTTGGTGTTCCGTGTTGACTATCGTGTTGATTACTATTTTTCCCAGCTACCAGTGTCTAATTCCAGTGAATTGATATTTATATGGTACCATGCATTGGCTATCACATCGATGTCATCGATGCGCCGCGTCAACCTATACATTGTTAACCCAGTTTTCAGTTATTAAAAGACCGCATCCTTGGGGGTATTTGGATCTTTTCCCCCAAACTTTATCCCCTATAAACACAAAATTCATCCTAATTCACAAATGCATACTCACTTTCTCTCAAAATCTCTTAAGAACAAGCCTTAGGGTTTTTAATTCAGGATTTAAATCTCAAGAATTCTACCATCAATCTTCTCTAAATCAAGCATCAATATATGTGAAGTGTTCATCCAAGGATTCCTTCCACCATTGGAGTCCAAGAATCTCTTTTGAACTTTTAGCAATTGATTTTATAATTTTCATGGTTGGAATTAAAGTGTATCCATGATTGCTATTTGGATTAAGTTCCTAATTCATGATTATATATATATATATATATCATATGAAATTGATCATTATGTTTGTAGATTCATGTGAATCCATGATAAACCCCTGAATTGATAAATTAAAGATAAATTATGATGCTCCCTTGTTGTTCAAAACTATGTGCATATACTATGCTCACCAAGTGTTTGATAAATTGTCCATGTGAACTATTAAGAGAATGAAATCACGTAAACTTAGCTTATGTGCAAGTTATATCATGCGAGTGTTTGTCAAAATGTTCCAATGAATGAATGATGATCAAGTTCATAGTTTACATGTTTTATGTTATGCCATGCCTTTTAATTTATGCTATCGAGTCCTGGGGGTAGTTGTACCCGACAATCTAGCTGGTTACCTAGAGCCATGGTCAGTTATAGAACAGTATCAGTCACGTCAAGATCAGTAGTGTTCTCAGTCATTTATAGTAACTCAGGAAATCTCAGTTGTGATCGTAATTCAGTCACAGTACTTAGTTCAGACCTCAATAGTACTCAGTAGTACTCAGTCAGTTAGCAGAATTCAGTAGTTTCCATCAGTCTATGGAATCCACTAAACTCAGTTCATTTTAGTCAAATAGTAATATCGGTAATAGCTCAGTCTAGCCTAGTATAGTTTATAACTTAGTCCAGTGTCTATTCAGTTGGGAGTAGGATTCAGCACCAAGTGAACCCAAGGATGGGGACTCACCTGCTAGTAGAGGGTGTGATCCTTACAAGCAATCCTTGTGTTCTAGAACTACGTAGCCAGCGTAGGTTGAGATATCTTTCTGCCAGATATTATGAGGGTTAATACTTCTCATCCGACTTATCCTACCAGTAAAGGTTGATGGAAGAGCTCCCTATCAAAGAGGTTTAACTAATAGCTTGTCCTTACCCATGGCACGATATTGACACCCTTCAAGCTGAGGTTACTGGTTGGACCCCAAATCAGTTAGAGAAGGGGCATGTCAGTGAAATAATTACCTTCCACAGTTTCAGTTTCAGATTCAGTTTCAGTATAGAACTCGATTTAGCTATATAGAATTCAGGAATATTAGATATATTAATTCAGTTCAGCACGAAACTCAGTATAGTTCCACAAAATTTAGATCTATCAGATGCATTCATCCAGTTATTAGTAATATAGTATCAGTAAATTGAGAACTCTATTAATCAGTATTCAGATTCAATATCCAGTACAATCATGTTTTCAATTACAGTTTATGCACTCATGCATGTACTCTTACTCAGTCATATCTATGTTACTCAGTTATTATTGTGCATGCATATGAACCCATGCATATCAGCCTATCTCACTGAGCATACTAGTATATTCAAATTACTGATACATGTTTTTCTTTATGCTATGATGTCTTATATCATAGGTTCAGATGCATGGGCTCTCGAGCATCCTTAGCAGTTCAGATTCTCATCTTTCAGAGTAGTGGTGAATCCTCATTGTTCGAGGAAATGCTTATTATTTATAGTACTTAAGTTTTATTTTAGAAGATGGAGTTAGTTGGGGGATTGTCCCATTAACTACATAGTTCAGATAGTTAGAGGTTTTTTCAGACTAAAGTATTTTCATATAGTTGTTCAATTTTTTAGTACTTATATTTAGTTTTGGTATTTTGATACCGCATTCAGATTTATTTATAGATTTGAACCTTATGGAAAGTTTCCACCTATTTCCATATAATTAAAGTATTTATTACTCAGTTATTGCAGTAGGTAATAGTCATGGGTTAGTTTATGGTCCTTCGAGATTATGAGCATAGTGTAGCATCCGAGGTACAGACTTGGGGAATTACACCTTGCATAAATCAAACATTCAACAATATTTACCCAACGTGAAATACTTAATCTCTACTATTTAAACAATAGCTCATCGCCACTATCATTTCATAAGGAGATCCTACTAAAAGGTTAAAACATGTGGACCTGAAACATGAAAGGATACTAAGCATAACTTTGAAACTTAACTGAGTCCTGAAGAATAGAATATCAACATCATGGATTCACCAAAGAGATCTAATCTGAGAACATACAAGGCAAAATCTTTATTTTACTGGTCATTAAGAGTGTAGCATGAGTTATAGGGACTGAACATACTGTAAAACATGAGTACATGAGTTATGAGATGCATGACATGAGTTTGGAGTTCATGATTTCATGAAATATGATTCGTACTACTGAGAAAACTGGAGCTCCTTATACTAGGGACTCTAAGAGAACATGATTCTCTATGATGCACATGTACATGAACTATTGTAATAACCCGTACCTTCTCTTAGCTTGAAATCATCTAAGAAAATATTAGGATCTTTATTTGAAAGATTAATTCTCTTTTGTACACATGGTATTTTTAAAATTTTTCACTTTATTTTATGTGGGAAATTCAATAAGATTTTTATCGATATAAAATTTACCTAAATTCGATAACCAGGTAAGAAGTTATGACTATTTCAAGTTCCCATCGTAAAATAGCGCCATATAGGTCAGTGGCGCACCGCGCCACAAGAAAAAATGGCAATTGTCCCTTTCCAGTGTCTTAGCATAATTTTCTCCGCATCGCACCAAATTTTTGAGTCGTAAAATAAGGGGCAATACGATGGTTCCACATCGCTCCATGCCTCAATTTCCCAATTATCAAAATCCAGTGACACGACGTGATAGCGCCGTGTCGCCAAGGGTTCAATTTGGGAAATTTTCACTGAAATTAGATGACGCATCCAGGATTAAAAGGGTTAACTTCCCACCCCAATTTAAGCTCTTTAACACATGATTCAGTCACTTTTCACCCAAAATATACTAGTTTCTCTTAAGAAAAAGATACGATTTTCATAAAAGATCCAATTTCAAGAAAGTTTCATCGTCAATCTTCATGAAATCATCAGCTAAGGTATGCGTTGTGTTCATTCATGGATTTCTTCAATCCATGAAGCTCAATAACCTTGTTTTTTCTAAAAATCATGGTATTTATGTTATGGATTATTTGTAATCATGTTGTTGATATTAATTCATTTCAAAGTTGGAATCTTTGTGTGTTTATCATGATATTATGTTACCATGCAATATAAAATCCATGAATTTAGTTGCTTATGATGTCTAATTTAATTAATTCACTTATTCCCTAAGTTGTGCTTGTAAGGTGGTTGATAAAATGCTTGAAAAGGTAGAGCTCATGCTTTATAGCTCAAGACATAAGCTAAATGTGATATACTTGTCATCCTCCTATGTTTAAATGGTTTTTATTCTATCATTGTGAAATGTGTATGTTGTCGGAATGGCCATGATATTAGAATATGAGATTATGATGAAATTATCAACATTTTCATCCATGTTAAATAGTATGATGACCCTGTACTTCATGAAATCCATAACCTATTAAATTATGTATTGTTGATGTGGGTCTTGTACTTGATAAAGTCATGCTTCATCAGTTTTATTCTATCGAGTCCTGGGGGTGCTTGCACTCAAAATATTAGCTGTGTGCCTAGAGCCATGCCATATTTTCACGATACTCTCAGATAAGCTATGAGTCCTTAGACTTCAGACAGTCTTATGACTCAGGAAATATTCGTGATCTCATAAACTCAGTTAGTTGTCAGATATCCGTAGTATTCTATCAGCCAATAGAAGTTAGTAACTCAATCCATGTTCAGTTAGTAAATCATAATCAGAGTCTATTCATATGGGAGTAAAAATTAGCACTGAGCGAACCCAAGGATAGGAACTCACCTGTTATATGAGGGTGTGATTTTTAGAAACAATCCTTGTATTTCAGAACTATGTAGCCGGCATAGGTTGAGACATCATAGCCTGCTATTTATGGGTAGATAAGGTGCCTTAGCCTGATATATAAGGGTTCCCACCATTCTCACTAGAGTTAAATATTATATTAGGGTCACTCATATGTTGTCCTTATCAGAGCCTAAGGTTTAATAGAGTCCTAGAAAGTCTATAAGCCGCATCTAGTAGAGTCTTATACATGGGTTTATTGCGTGCCACATTTATGTACAGGAGGCTATGAGATGCGTTAGGAGCAATTTCCTTTCTTTCAATACTTATGTCATTCCAGTGAACATAATCTCAATATATTCAGTTTCTCCTCCTTATTTTAGAACATACCTCCTAAGAGAAGAACCCAGCCTATCTAAGAAGATTCCTTGGATGAATATTTTTCTTATGCGGAGTTCAGGTTCGTATTCACTACTCTTGCTTAGTTAGTTACTGCTTAGAAAGAATGATCAGCTATCGTTCTAGCCAACCCAGTGTCTAATTCAACTGCAGCTAAGATTTGGGACTTCACCTGAATAAATCTTCCATCCTTTCTTGGGTCAAAGACAGACGAGAACCCTCAGGAATTCTTAGATTAGGCACAGAATATTATAGATATAATGGGGGTTACTCCTCAAATGAGTGCTGAGCTAGCTGCATATAAATGGTAGGATGTTGCTCATACTTGGTTCAAGCAGTGGAAGTTAGAGAGGGCAGATGATGTAGGGCCAGTTGAGTGGGAGGAGTTTGCTCTAATTTTCTTGATAGATTCTTTCCCCTAGAGTTTAAAGAAGCTAAGGTGCTAGAATTCATTAACCTCAGGCAGGGCAATATGACAGTGAAAGAGTATTGTCATAAGTTTATTCAATTAGCTAGATATGCCTCTTATGTAGTTGCAGATAGCAGGGCAAGGATGAGTAGGTTCATTTTAGGGGTGAATGATAGCGTGGTTAATGAGTGTAGATCCACCATGCTAAATAATGACATAACTTTAGCCAGGATCATGACTTATGCTCAGTAGATAGAAGAGAAAAAGATTAATATGAGGAAGAATTAGAATAAGAGAGCGAAGACAGGTAGTTTCAACTTTTCTCAGCCTAAGTCAAAAGGAGGAAATCGTTCTCAATTTTATCCTAAGTCATCAGTTCCAGCTCCTTCTTCAGCCAGTGCTCCAGTTCCAAAGTTCTAAGAGGGTAACAAAGATAGAGAGACAGGCTCTAAGTCCCAAGGCAGTGTTAGCAGTGCCTGCACCTATCCTCTTTGCCAAACTTATAGCAAGTACCATCAGGGTATTTATAGAGCTGGCAGTGGTATTTGTCTCGGATGTGGTAAGCTAGGCTACAAATTTAGAGACTGTCCTCATCCAGGTCCTTAGGGTCAATAGAATCGCTCCTTAGCTCAGCCTAGTCATCCACATCAGTAGGGTGCTACCTCTAGTGCTACTAGTAGGCAACACCCAAATTGTATCTATGTTCTTCAGTCTTGATAAGATCAGGAAAATTCTACTGATGTGGTTACTGGTATATTACAGATCTTTCAAGTGCATGTTTATGCTTTTCTAGATCCAGGAGATCTTTTGTTATTTGTCACTCCTTATATAGCAGTCGATTTCGGAGTTGGTCCCAAAATTCTAGAAAATCTATTTTCAGTCTCTACCCAAGTGGGTAAAACCATCATAGCCCGGTGGGTATACAGAAACTGCCTGATTATTATATTTCAGAAAGGCACTTTAGCAGACTTAGTCGAATTAGAGATGACTGATTTTGATATAATTCTCAGCGTGGATTGGCTTTATTCCTGCTATGCCACAATCGAGTGTAGAAACAAAATAGTCCAGTTTTAGTTCCCAAATGAAACCATCCTTAAGTTGAAGGGTAGTACTTCAACATTTAGAGGATAGATTATTTCCTACCTTCGGGCAAAGAAAATAATATCTAAGGGTTGTGTCTATCATCTTTTTCATGTTAAGGATTCCAGTTATGAAACTCCCAGTCTTGAATCCATTCTAGTTGTGAATGAATATTTAGATATCTTTCCCGAACATCTTCCAGGAACACCTCTCAAAAGGGAAATAGACTTCAGCATTGATCTTCTTCTAGACACTCAGCCTATATCCATTCTTCCATAAAAATGGCACCAACAGAACTTAGAGAATTGAAAGAACAGTTGAATGATCTCAATTGCAATTTCAATATCATTTTTTTTTCTAATTGCATTTTAATGGATTGTGAGCAATGAAGAATTTATAATCCTTAAACCCTTTCAATCAATCAATTCAAAACTATTGATTAATTAACATTGCTGGTATATATCTTCAATTATAAGTAAAAGTCTAAAAAAAGGCAATACTAAAAATTAAATTAAAAAAATTAGATGTTTAATTTCGTTGTCTATGAGTGAGTATATCGTACAACAATCAAGCATGAGATTACATTGACAATTACAACTAAAAAGATTAAAAAATGGAAATAATTGTAAATAAATAATTTAATAATTAGACCTTTAATTGTCCTCGTCCATGAATCAGTATACCTAATACCTCAGTTGAACAAAATGATATATTGATAATATGAGTATATGGTTAAAAATGACAGTAAATAAATAAAGAAAAAAATGAATGGGTGAAAAATACTTCTAACACTTTCATACTACTTATTATACCATATTATAGTGAATATAGATTGATTAGGGTGATCAAAAGGGATTTTGTACAAGCTATGGTGGTCTAACTCCTGTCAAATGGCTAAAAAAGATATTACTTAAATAAATAAAAAATAAATGGACAATAATCATTTCAAATACTTTAATACTACTTATTACAACATATTTTAATCAAGATTAAGTGGTTAGGGTGATCAAAAGGGGTTTCATATGAGTAATGGTATTACAAACCATAATATTGATATAAGGATGTTCTCAAAGCATAGCGTAACATTATTATAAGAAAGTTGTATATATAGTCAATACTCATCCAGAATCCCTTTTGATCACCCTAATCAATTTATGCAGACTATAATATATTTTAATAAGTAATATTAAAGTATTTGAAGTTCCTTTAACCCATTTATTTTTATCTATTCAATTATTATTTTTTTGCCATTTTACACGACGTAGACTATCATTGCTCATCAAAACTTCTTTTGATCACTCTAACCAATTTATGTAGACTATAATACATTATAATAAGTAGTATTTAAGAGTTTGAAATGTGATTTTTATCGATTTATTTTTTATTTATTTAATTATTGCTTTATTAATCCTATACCCTAACAGTGATTGAGGTGGATGATATATCGATTCATTCATAGGTATATCATCCATCGAGTGTCAATTATTAATATTTTTAAAGGTTTCAATAGTAACAATAGAATCTCCAATGATAACATAAGAAATTTAGCAAAATTCTAAGGTCAATAAAAAATATATTAATTATAAAAAAGTCATATTTATTTTCCCATATCTTGAACTTCTATATTCTCTTTTCTTGCTAAACTTTTCTATTTATTCTTTTATTCTGAACTCTAGTAATGATTCATCATCTGTGATATTCAACGTCCAACCATATATTTTTATGATAAGTCAATCATCATGAAAATATCATGTACCGAAAAAATTTAAATCTTGAGTTCGATAATTAGTGGTGAATTTTCAATTAGTAGTGTATAACTTTTCATGTGATATCACTATTAAAAGTGACTAATATATCTTTATATAGGAAAATGACCAATGTAATGATATTAGGTGGTTTGAGACATGCAACACAACAAGAGAAAATGTTGAAAAGAAATCAATATCGAGTCCAAGTCCTAGAAGCATTTCTACATTGAGTTCGGTATCAGAGACGACAACATTTCAAGTTGTACCAAATTTTATATATTAAGATAGAGAATCTAAAGAAAGAACGAACTTTCTTATGACATTGTTTAGAATATCTCAATACAAAAGGGATCACTCAAAAGTTTTATTGAGAGACACAAAAATAGAGACGAACAAAAATAGAGGTTGATTGTGGCTAAAGAGGAAGGAAAAAAAAAATAAAGAATGGCAAAATCTGATATATTATCAGTTTTTGCTTCTTGAATATATAAAACAGGACAGTAGTTGTATTATCTATATTTTTATTTTAAACTATGTCGTATATTTTGTGTATGATTTATTACTAGTTTTCAAATTTTTTTAAGAGACACAAAATAGAGATGGACCAAAATAGAGGTTGATTGTGGCTGAAGAGGAAGGGAAAAAAAAAATAAAGAATGGTGAAATATGGTATATTATCAATTTTTTCTACTTGAATATATATAAAAGGACTGTAGTTGTATTATCTATATTTTTATTTTAAACTATGTTGTATAGTTTGTGTATGCTATATTACTAGTTTTCTATTTTTGAAAGCGATCGACGTCTTTAAAAAAGAATTGTAAAAATAGATTTCATGTCAACATATGAAAAGTGATTTCATGTTAACATAATGAGAGATATGCTACAATGAAAACTAATTTTCTGTCGAATATAAAGATATATTAAATAAACATTCAAACTACAAAAGTTGTCCAACCTCACATCAAGATCATAATTCTAACATTCAAACCAAAGATATAAAAATCAAAATTTTCTCTCAATTGATAAAACCTGTATAACATAATTTTTTGACCTCACATATTATAACAATTTAAAAATAATTTTTTCTTAAGCGAACATCGAAATTATAAAAACAAAATATCTCAACCTGACATCCAAATGATATAAATAAATTATTTTAAAATTTCACGTATAAACTATAAAAATTAATCATCTAAAAACATCACATCAAAATCATAAAAATTAATTGTCTTCTCCATTATTGATATATATATAAATAGACATCACACCGGCTGAAAGATCACCAATATAAACTTCTAATGACTCATCTTTAATGACTATAAAACTACTTTGAATCTTGTTATATCTCATCTTCTTCTTCATCGACCCCATTAACTTTATCAAAGTCTCCATCAACTGCCTTGCTTTTGGTGAGCTCCCCTCTTATTCATCTACTGTATTAGAGACCCAATCAAATGGCTTGGTCTTGATGAGCTTCTTTTTTTGTTCAGTTTCTTTATCAGAGACCTCATCTGTTGTCTTTTCATTTATCAGCTCCTCTTATTGTTCAACAATTTCATCAGAGAGCCCATTTGCTATCTTTTTCTTGGTCAGCTCATTTTCTTCTTCAAAAGCTTTATATGAGAGACCACCACCTTCCTTTATCTTAATCAACTTGTCCTTTTCTTTAGTTGCTTATTAGAGACCCCATCAACTTTTTTGGTCTTGGTTAGCTCATCATCTTTTTTTAGCAGCATCCTAATCATAGACCCTATCTACATCTTCAAATGCTCCATCAACTTTCATATCTTTAATCAACTTCTCATCAAGGACACCATTTATTTTTCATTCAAATCTTCAGTTTGAGCAACTGCTTCAATGGGTATCTATGAATTTGTCCTTTTAAGGCATACAACTATTTTCCAAAGGCACCAACAATGTCTCTTAGGATCTCTTAATCATTTATATGTGCGTTTCCTATAATTCTTTGACAAAATTAATTGACCTTTTTTTTATTCTTTCTTCTTATTCTTCTCAATTCTTTTTTTCTCCTCAGTAACATAATCCACAACCACCATTAAATTTTTACCTATCCTTGACGCACACTTCTGAAGAGAGTTCAAACTTTTTTCAATCCTTGAAACATGATCGAACAATTCTACATCAGTAAAATAACTTTTTACTTCCCTAGCTTAGTCAGTCCACCTACTTTTTCCACCATTAATATCTACATCTTTATCATCATCAGGTTTCTCAAAGACGTTAAGATCACTCAAATCAACCTTCAATCCATAAATGAAGACATCTCTGACCTCATCATTGTATGGGATTAGAGTTCCCATGCAATTTTATTTTAGCTCTTGCATAGTAGGGATACGATAGGGGTGCACAATTTATCAAATAAGGAAAACCATTAATTTTTATCAAATATATTTAATTTTAAAAGTAATTGATAAAAAACATAATTTATTTACTTTTGAGGAATGTCTTAAATGTCTAAATAGATCATCTTTGGCTAGTGAGGAAATATTTTTAGTGTATCATCTGAGAAATTTAGGCAGAGGCAAAGTAGTCTATTTTAATTTACTAGCATTTCTCCCAACATTGGGATTGCTTTATAGATTTAAACGTATAATCACAAAAAATAATCAATTAATCAATTATGGCTTTCAAACAAAGTCTACAATCAAATAGACTGGATGATTGATGATATACCATAAATGCTCAGTAAAATTCAAATAGATCATAAGATGCACCATTCTCTTTCTCAAGATGTGCTTATTCTGCTTTTTCATGTTTGTGTTCTTCTTTTTCAAGTAGTCCAATGTTAATGCAAAGGTCTCCTTTCTCCATGAATATTCCTCAAAAAAATCAAGAGAATAGATCATTTTTATGAAGTTTGGATCAATGATCTTGAAAACATCTCTTGATAGCCACATCACATGGAAAAACTAAATTAAAAAAGACTAACTTTTCCCTCTTCTTCAGCCTACCTCCTTTCAACAAATTTAAAAGTCTTATTGCAGTAATCTTTTTGTTGTGGCTAATCTTATTGTAAAATTCTTTTCATGCCTATACTCTTTTATCAATTTTAATTCGTGAGAATATGCTGGACACCTTATTTCTATGATCAAAGCTAACTCGGTCAAGCCAAAACAAGCTGACTTATATAACTAATACAAAATCACATCTCATGAATTTTTGTTAAATTTGACACGATGAAAACTCAAGTGATGGATCAATGGTTCATGAAATTTTAAATGGTTGTCACTTTTCCAAAGTGACCGAAAAAAGAGTTTTTGAACCTACGAATGAGTTTCTACTCAATTTGTTTTTAAATTAATAAAAAAAGATGCACACCAGACTTAATGAAACTGATCCAAGTTCATCCATATAGGTAGAAAAACCATATATATATATACATACATACATATATATATATATATATATATAAATATATTTCAGTATTAAGGACCCTTGCACAATGTGGAATAGACAGGAGATCATCACCCTCATTTCTCCTCATTTATATCCCCACCACTATCGAACATTCTATCCCTTTCTCCACCATCCCTATCCCCAACACCATTACCTCAATCTAATTTAGCTTCACTATCCTCAGGACTTGGTTCGTTAACATACTTTTTGATTTCATTTGTTGTTTGTGAATTTGACTCATGTTCAAGTGAATATTTTTTTCTTTTGGCATCTTACTTAGGTTAGCACCACTTTTTTTCCTACTATTATAAACATTCTTTGAACCCTTTCCTATTTTTTTTTAGTCATCTTTGATGATCTATAAGAAATTAAATATCATCAAGATTAACATTAATCGACATTAAGTAACTACAAGTCTATAAACAAAAATTACAAAATTAAGTTATACTATCCACATCGAATACACTAATTTTTAAATTACAAAATCAGATATTGAAATATGCTACATAACACAATTTTTTTAAAAAAATCCTAAAATTCTAGCCATTAATTGATAAAATTCTTAAAAACTCTCTATATTTTAGGAAAGAAAAACTACCCTTGCTACTAACATAACAAACAAACAAGAATTTCACAATCAAAACACTGATTTTATTTAAATATCTTCACAAAAAACTTGGCTATAAAAAAAAACTTTGTTACTAGAAACGAACCACCACAATATGTACCTAAAACTGATCTAAAAAAGGCCACAACTTACCTGGTGTTGAGAATTATGTAACTTTGATCTTGAGAGAGGAGAAAAATCAATAATAACAAACTTGAGAGTTGAACAATTGAATGGGGGGGGGGGGAGTGTGTTAGTAGGAATAAGAGTAAGGAGAAGCGAGAGAAGTTGGGAGTTGTGTTAAGTTAATAAACCTAGGTAAATTAAAAATAAATTTTATGGGACCAAGGTCAAATTTAATCAAATGTTTATCTCGCCACCTTTTCACCCTTTTCATACTATTCCTAAAATTTAAATGAAAAGAAATTTGGTGTCTATTCTTCTAAAGAAGTTTTGAATGTGGCCCTTCTTTCCAAATTTTCTCTAGTTAGATATGAAAGTAATACTTATGAATCAGTCTCAATTACAAGCTTGTTTATACTTCAATTTTGTGTCTAGATAAGACCATGATAAAGACCAAGTAACTCAGTATTAATAACCCCAGTGAGAAAAATAGGGTGACAGTACCCAAGTATCCGAGTACCTGTTTTAAATGGAAAAATAATTTAAGTATCTAAAAAAAATATATTACTTTTTTTCTAAATTCATATCCTTAATATCTTGTGAATTAGTATTTAATATGAAAATTATTTTATTATTATATTGTTACATTTACTTTGTAACATATCCTAATTGATAGCCTTAAATACAATTAAAAGACTTTTATCATACTTTTATTATTTGACCTCCTTTACTACCATTTAAGCTTCATTTTTATTTGGTGAGTGTTTCAAAATCTTTCATCACTTCCCATGAGATATATTGTTGACTATATATTCATGTCTCTTTCCTTTGGAAGACATACAAAGAAAAAAAGACTTCGCGTCCTATATCCTATAATGTTGAGTTTCATATCTATTTAATCTTTGTTAGATTCTGACTCCTATTCCCATAATAAACAGGCTTGGTAAATCTAGAAGGATACACCCATACCGGGTGAAATATCCTTAAAGACGGTGTTCAACACACCTCAAGCGATGTAAAGTTCATACAAGTGTTCAAGAAGAAGGTATTTTTTGTAAGATTTACAACAATCTTGAGCGTATTTTTTTTTCTTATATTCTTATGAAAAATACAAAATTAAATACCAAAAGTACTGGAGGATGAAAGTGGAAGAACACACACGGTTATTTCATGTAACACCCCGCATATTTTTATGCTAGAAATCAAACCGTTATTCCTATGTGCATAAACTCTAATTTTGTAATTCATATTTCCATGCATGTTTCATGATAATTAGCCTAGTGTAAATATAGATTATGATGTGGAAAAATGTTCATAAGAATCACTTAAGAGAAAAGTGACCTAAGAGCCTTTGCTTCGGCCAATTTTAGTTTTCGATTCCCTAAGGGTCAGCTTTGAATATGCATAACTTCTTACATATGTAGAATCTTGCAGATAAAGATCCACCAAATTGTCGATAATTGAATTAGCTTTCCAACGATACCAACTTTTTCTTAATCCGATACATGAATGAAAATCTATGGCCATGCAAAGGTCGTGCGTCACATGACAATCACAAAACGCCACTGAAAAGGGTGTGCATTTGCCATGATTCACCCACTTAGGGCTGTACAATGGGCATGCATCGCCCACTTTGGCTTGGAGATTGTTGTGCATCACATGGTTATTGCATAGTGCAAAAAGTCTCTATTTTAACTTAAATCAAGGGCGTTGAAGTCGTTTCACACCCCTAAACCATCCCTAATCACTCTTAATTGATATAAGGGGTCTTTAAATACATAAAATCCACTCCCTTAATCCCAAACATTTAACCCACGATTCAAAAACCATCCTCCTTTCCTAAGAATAAAAATCCAAGCCCTTTTCAAATTAAATCAAGAATTCAAGCTACCAAGTTCAAGAAATCTTCAAGAAACCATCTATTAAGGTATGTGGGGTATTCATCACTGAGTTCCTTTCACCCATTGAGCCCAAAAACCCTATTTCGATTATAGTATGATTTTTTCCTTTATTATGAGATTTCACATGTTAAATATGATTTCAATTCATACTTTTCCCTAGTAAATTGAACTACATTCATTCCCTCACATGGTCCCATACGAATTAGGTCATATAATTTTTTGAATTTTAATTCCCTATGTATATTTTAATTGAATCTATGTATTTATGAATTTAAAATAAATAAGCATGTTATTTTTTCATGATTTACACTTTCCCATGTTCAAATTCATGTACCTCAATGGTTATTGAAATTTACTACCTTAGGGTCTCTGAATTATGATTTCCTATTAAATATTTTTTAATATTTTTGTAATCATTCAGTACTGGTGGTTTATGAACACTCAATACCTATGTGTTTTTATATTATTTCTATTTTCAAGTAATGAGTCAGTTAGACCATAGTTTAATATCATATTCAGAATGTCATGTTCATGCTGAGCACTTACAAGTAAAGTACCATGTCATGTTAAATCACTAATAATAGCAACTTTATTCAGTTGGGAGTAACATTATCACCGAGATAACTTAGGGATGGAATCTCCCCAGTCAGTTAGGCATGAGACATTAGTAGCAGTCCCCAAGTTCTATACCTACAATGCCACTGTAGATTATGATGGGTCCCCCATCAGTTAGGAATGACACCCTTATCCTTTGAGACATCATCCTTATGGATCCACATCATTATTCATGGGTTGGTACCCCTGGCAAGGTACAAAAACCTTTACAACTTGGGTTAGAAGTTAGACCGTGATTGTAATACCCCACATTTTGGACTAGAATGAAAATCCATCATTCCTATGCGTGGATGTTTCAAAAGACACAAATCCTATATAAATTTAGTGTGTTAATCAATTATGTAGTGTGGGAATCTATTTGATCATGAATATAGATCATAGAGGTCCCCTAACTCAAGTACAAGTTGAAAGCTTTCCTATCATTCAAGTTTTAGTAAGCGTAAAAACATAGGTAATCTTCAATCAACCATAACTCATTGTAGATAACGAAATGGGTGGTTTATTGTATATCAAATGAAATCTCTTTGAATTATCTTTCCAACTATACCAATTTTGTCTAAATATGATATCGGAGCAAAGAGTTATGCCTATTTTACTCCAGCATATTAGGCTGGAAATAGTGTGACTTCATTCGTGATAGCCTATCACATTTGTGACGCCCTACCATGAAAGCCATCAGCCTTAGGAAGAAACTAGCTCCTAAGTGACAATATTCGTGATAGCCTATCACATTTGTGATGCCCTATCACGAAGGTCATCAGCCTTAGGCAGAAACAGGCTCCTAAGTGAAGACATTTGTGATAGCCTATCACATTTGTGATGCCCCATCACGAAGGTTGTCAGCTTAGGCAGAAACCAACCCCTAAGTGACGAAATTCATTATAGCTTATCACATTTGTGATGCCCTATCACGAAGGTCGTCATCTATGATTTTCAACAACTGGGAAATTATTTCATTAGGGTATTTTGGTCCTTTCCTTCACCTTCCATAACTTATAACCCTACAGAGGCGTAATTTTTTCCATTTTTCTTCAGTTAAACATCTCAAAAACCTTATCTTATACTCTCAACTACAAGATTAGGCTTTCCATCAAACTCATCTCTCAAAAGCAAGATTCAAGCCTTTTTCCAAGATAATCAAGAATTAAGTTTTTCAATCCAAGAACTCTCCAGCAAATCATCAAGGTTTCCTTTCTAAGGTATGCGTGTATCCATTCATGGACTCCTTTCATATATGAAGTTCAAGAATCCTTTTCTAAAACTATATATTATGGTTTTCATGTTATGAGTGGATTTTTGATCATGTTTATGTGTTGAATGATGCCAAGATAGAATCTTTATATGTTATTATGAATTAATGACATCATATGAGTTGAAAACATGTAATTTTAATTATTTATGATGAGTAATTATATGGTTTACACCTATGCCTAAGTTGTGCATGTGAGGTGTTTGATAAAATACCTAAGAGACTAGAAATCATGCATTATAGAAAAATTGTGACTAAGTGAAGAATTCATGATAGGCCTCTATGATTCAATGTCATCCATGTTGATAATGTATCTTGTGAATACTGTTGGATTACTCATGAACTAGTCTTATGGAATTATGCTATGCTTACTTCCAAAACCCACTCATGTACAAGATGTAGAATATCGATGTACTTCATGAAATTCCCCAATTTATGATATTATGGATTGTGGTTGTAATATGTAATGAGCATGCTATTGAAAGATATGCAAGTATATACATGTTGTATGAAATTCCCTTCCATGAAATAGATTGTTGAGAACCATGATTAGTATGAAATCCCTTATTTATGATATTGTGGGTTATGGACTCTACTCTTATGATCAAGTCAGTCATGTGTGTCAGTTTCCTTCCATCGAGTCCTGGGGGTACTTGTACCCAAAAAATATAGTTGTGTTCCTAGAGCCATGTCATGTTTTAACAATACTCTCAGTCAATCCATGATCTATAGAAATCAGTCAGTCATGTGACTTAGGAAAACTCAGTAATCTTAGTAGTTTAGTATTCTCAGTAATCTCAGTACTCAGTAACCTTAGTAATCATAGTAAATCTCAGTAACTTCAGTACTCTTAATCATTAACTTCAGTACACTTAATCAGTAACTTCAGTACTCTTAATCAGTCGTTAAATAGTTTTAGTTTCACTAAACAATACCACTATTTTCAATTTAGTTAATCAGTATCAGTTCAGCAAATCAGTTAAGTTATTTAGTTTAGCCCAGTTATTCAGTTCAGTGTCTTTCAGATGAGAGTAGGATTTAGCACCAAGCGAACCTAGGGATGGGGGCTCACCCGCTAGAATAAGACTGAGATCCCTAGAAGTAATCCCTAAGTTCCAGAACTATGTTGCCAGCATAGGTATGAGATGTCACCCGTTAGATTGGACTGACATACTCAGGGGTCACCCATTAACATATTTATATGTATAGGACTGATCCCAGGAGTCACCCGCTAGATTAGGACTTACTCTACAATAGATGTCTTTATTAGTGGTGTGTTACTGACACCCTTCCAGTCAGGGTAGAGATTGGACCCCAGCCAGCTTAGGTTGGGGCATATCAGTTAGATGAACTCATCCCACAGTTTCAGTTATAGAATCAGGGCTTTTAGACATAGTCAACTCAGCTTAGTAGTACAGATTTAGTACTGTTAAATACAGTCAATGCTTATCATTGTAAATAGACTTCAAGATCACCCATTAGCTAGGACTGATCTCAAATATGATTGATCAGTATCAGAATCATTAGATTTAAAGATCACCCGCTAAATAGAATTGATCTCAGACTAAGTCAAATCATCCTTATTATTAGTATACTCATGATCATACACTAGATAGGGCTAGTCTCAGATTTAGTTACTCCAAGTAGAACAAAACTCAGATAGTTTCATCAAAACTTAGACTGTCAGATACAGTCGCTCAATATCAGTAACATCGGTTAGACCTATCATCATAGTTATATCAGTTATATCAATTTTCTGAACTCATGCATCAGTCATATCAGTTATCAGAATTCATGATATTAGTATTCAGCCTCAGGACTGTCAGACATAGTTAATCAGACTAGTTCTTCATAATTTAAACTATTAAAAATAGTCATTCATCTATCTAGTATCTCAGTATCAGTAGACTCATGTTGTCAGTATTCATACTCAGTAGTCAGTATCTCCACGAGGTTAGTTATAGTTATGTATGCATGTATGTATTCTCATGTTCATATTATTCAGCATTGTTCATGCATATAACCCTTTCATTTAGCCTACCTCACTCGTATACTGAGTACATTCAGATGTACCGACACATTTGCGCTATGGTGCTTTCTCTTTGTTACACCATAGGTTCAGAGGCATGAGCTCTATATCAGCAGTAGCATTCCAGTGTTCAGAGTTTTCAGTGAGTCCTTCCCATTTGAGGACGATATAAATATTGCTACATTTACTATTCAATTGCTAGACGGAGTTAGTTGGAGACATGTTCCTTCAAATCCTTATTCAGTTCAGTTTGAGGCTTTTAGACTAGATGTTAGATCAGATATTCAGATCTCATTATTTTTAGTATTTATGACTTGTTTTGGTATTTTTATACCTTTTTCAGACATTTTGTTATCAGACATTTATTTAGTTCGAACCTTATGTCCTTTCATGTTCATATTTCTACATTTTATGATATATTATGCAGTATATAGGTACAGATACCAATCATGGGTTAGCTTGTGGTCCTTCGGGTCATGAGCACCATGTAGCTTTCTGGTTTAGAAAATCGGGGTGTTACACTAATAGCTTAGACTAGGGCATGTTAGTTATAGCTTAGCTCCCACAGTCTTAGTATAGTATTTCAGATTAGATTGATTCAGGCTTACTTGACTAATTATGCAGACTTTTGTTATCCAGTCATGTTATTATAGTGATTCAGTCACTCAGATTTACAAGTTATTTCAGTACATGTTTATGCTTGGTCTTGTATTTTTAGGTTTACATATTCATGCATCCATGTTCATTTACTATATGTATTTT
Organism: Capsicum annuum; assembly: GCF_002878395.1. Classification (NCBI taxonomy): domain Eukaryota; kingdom Viridiplantae; phylum Streptophyta; class Magnoliopsida; order Solanales; family Solanaceae; genus Capsicum; species Capsicum annuum. The sequence continues at coordinate 163,757,192 of NC_061120.1, read as the reverse complement.
TTTGGTCCTTGTCTCATGTACCTATATATTTAAAGTAATAATCACATACTCTTCTCTTGTACTATGTTAAGTTATAACATAGGTTCGGATAATCAGTTTCCCAACCGTTATTAGACAATTCAGCATCACCTAACAGTAGTAGTGATAAGTCTTTATCTATCGAGGACATGCCATCTTTATTATAGTTATTTTAGTATTTTATCATGATCAATTAGTCAGAGTTGGTTGGGGGTTTATCCCATAAACTACTCAAGAAGTGTAGAGGCTTTCAGACAATTGATTAGACAGTAAGTCAGTTACTTTCAATTTTATCAGTTGTTTCAGACATGCCAGTATTATGTACACTACAGATTATCTTAGTATTATGCCAGTATTGTTTTAGTATTCTAAATTTACAATATCTTATCTGATTATCCTCTTCACACGTTATTTTTATTACTACTTTGTTCAGTTCTCACAATAGGTACTAGCATCATGGGTTGGATTGTGGTCACTTGTGGCCGTAATCACCATTATTGTGACTAGAGGGTAGCCTTAGGTCATGACAAAAGTTGGTATTAAAGCCTAATATATTAAAGTGTCCTAGGGTATCTGAAAGCTTCATTGAGTAGAGTCTTGTGCATGGGTGTGAAGCGCACACACTTATGGGCAAGAGGATACGAGACATTTTTTGAAAAGTTTTCCTTCTTTTAGTGTTCAGGTCATGTGAAAGAGCATAAGCTCTATTAAATTCCTCTTTCTAACTCAACCTATCTTCTGTTTACAAAAAATTCCTCCTAGAAGATAGAATGAAAGAAAAAAAATCAGCTCGCACCGCCACCTATTCAAGCAAGTCCTCTGAATGACCATGTTTCTTAAGATGAGTTCAGGGTTACTTTTACGACATTAGCCCATTCTATAACTACTAAGAACAAATAGAAGGACATTGCCCCAACTAATCCAGTGGAAAACACAGATGCTATTAAGATTTAGGATTTTATTTAGATGAATCCCACTTTGTTTTCAGGGTATAATTTTGAGGAGGATCCGCAGGAGTTTCTAGATATATCACAAAAGGTGACTAACATCATGGGTGTTACTTTAAATGAGAGTGCAGAATTGGCTGCATATCAGTTGAAGAGAGTAGCTCATACCTAGTTCAAGCAATGGAAAGAGGACAGAGGTGTTGAGGTAGGGCTTATTGAGTGGAAGAAGTTTTCCACTACTTTCTTAGACAGGGTTTTCCCACTAGAGTTTAGGGAAGCTAAGGTTCAGGAATTTATAAAATTAAAGCATGGAAGTATAAGCGTGAAGGAGTACTCGCGTAGATTTAATTAGTTGGTGAGGTATGCTTCCACTATGGTGGCTGATAATAGGTACAAAATGAGTAAATTTGTATCTAGTATATCTGATAGTATGGTCAAGGAGTGTAGGACTGCCATGTTGATTAAGGAGATAAACCTATCTAGAGTTATGGTTCATGCTCAGTAGATTGAGGAGGAGAAATATAAGAAGAAAGAGAGAGAGAATAAAAGTCAGAACAAGTAGTTTTAACTTTTGTCATCCAAAGTCAAACGGTGGTAATTGCTCTCAGTTCTTCCATAAATATTAAACCCTAACTTCATCTTCTGCTAGTGCACCAGTGTCTAAGCCAGGATCTAAGTCTCAAGGTAGTGTGGGCAATGTTCATACCAATCCGCTCTGCAGAAAGTATGGTAAGAATCATCAGGATGAGTGTAGAGCTGGTAGTGATAGGTGTTTTAGGTTTGGAAAATTAGGACATAGGGTAACGGAGTGCCCCGTAAGAATGTAAAGGGGTCAAAATAATCGCCAGTAGGGCAAGGAAAATTATTTAGCAGCACTAGCAGGTTGCCTAACTCAGTAGGGTGCCATGTCTGCTACTAATGGGCAGTGCCAAAATAGGTTGTATGCTCTCCAGACGTAGCATGATCAGGAAAGTTCTCCCGATGTGGTTACAGGTACGTTCCAAGTCTTCCATCTTCATGTCTATGCATCGTTGGACCTCGGAGCTTCACTTTCCTTTGTGACTCCTTACATAGCTATAGACTTCGGTATTAGTCCTTAAACACTAGTAGAGCCCTTTTCAGTGTCTACCCTAGTGGGAAAGTCTATTACAACCGGACGAGTATACCAAAATTACCCTATCACAGTGTTTGAGAAAGTTGCTTTCATTGATCTTGTACAGTTTGAGATGACTAATTTGGTTGTCATTCTTGGCATGTATTGGATCAACTCATGTTATGCCTCAGCCTATTGCAAAAATAGAATCGTCCAGTTTCAATATCCTAATGAGCCAATTATCGAATAAAGGGGTAGTACTTCTGTGCTCAAGGGTCAGTTTATTTCCTATCTTAAGGAAAGAAAGATGATATCTAGGGGGTATATGGACCATCTTGTCTAAGTCAAATACTCAAATTTTGATACTCTGAATCTTGAGTCAGTTTCAGTAGTAAAGAAGTTTCCAGATGTATTTCTCAAAGATCTTCCCAGAATTCCTCCCAAAAGGGAAATTGACTCAAGAATAGATCTCTTTCTAGATACCCAGCCTATCTCTATTCCACCTCATAGAATGGCTCCCGTAGAGCTTAAGAAATTGAAAGAACAGTTAAAGAATCTATTAGATAAGGGTTTTATCAAGCCTAATATTTCTCCTAAGGGAACTCTAGTCTTTTTTATATGTAAGAAAGATGGTTCTCTCAGAATGCGTATCAATTAATATCATTTTAATAAAGTTACCATCAATAATGAGTATCCACTCTCCAGAGTTGATGACTTGTTCAACAAACTTTAGGGTGCCAGTTATTTCTCTAAGATAGACCTCAAATCTAGCTATCATCATCTTACAATCAGAGAATGTGGCATTCCAAAAAAAACTTTCAGAACTCTCTATAGTTACTTTGAATTCCTAATTATGTCTTTTGGACTAATGAATACCCCTAAACTTTCATGGACTTGATGAACAGGGTCTTTAAGTAGTAATTGGACATGTTTATCATAGTTTCTATGAATGACATCCTTGTCTATTCTTGTAATGAGAATGATTATGCAAATCATCTGAGGGTTGTGTTGCAGACCCTTAGATATCATCAGTTATTCACTAAATTCAGTAAGTACAAATTTTGGCTAAAATCAATAGCTTTCTTTGGTTATATAGTTTCCAGGGAGGGTATCCGAGTTGACCCTCAAAATACCAAAGAAATGAGAAACTGGCCTAGTCCCATCTCTCCATCAGATATCAAGTATTTCTTAGGTTTAGCTAGCTATTATAGATGGTTTATTGAGGGATTTTCTTCTATTACTCCCCCATGTCTCGATTGACTCAGAAGAATGTCAAATTTCGGTGGTTAAATTCTTGCGAGGAGAGTTTTTAGGAGTTGAAGACTCAACTCACTTCTGCTCTAGTCTTGACTTTGCCTTATGGCACAAATGGGTTTGTAGTATAGTATAATGCTTTTAGAGTTGGTCTTGGTTGTTTATTAATGCATAGAGGTTAGGTCATAGCCTATTTCTCTAGATAGCTTAAACCCCAAAAAAAGAATTATCCAACCCATGATCTTGAGTTAGCAGCTGCTGTTTTCTCCTTAAAATTTGGAGGTACTATCTGTATGGGGTTTATGTTGATATGTTTACAGATCATAATAGTTTGCAGTACATATTCACGTAGAAAGATCTGAATCTTTATCTGATAAGGTGGCTTTAGTTGTTACAAAATTATGATATGAGTGTGTTGTATCACTCGAGCAAGTCCAATGTAGTGGCATATGCCCTTAGTAGATTCAGGATGGGAGGTGTTGTCATGTTAAGGATTAGAAGAAGGAGTTAATCTGTAAGGTTCATCGACTTTCTAGATTAGGTGTTTGGTTGGTTGACTCAGTTGAAGGTAGCATATGGCTTTAAAAAGGTTCAAAATTTTCATTGGTTGCCGAAATGAAAGAAAAATAAGATAAGGATCCTAGTTTGGTTAAGTTGAAGGAGGCAGTTAGAGATGAAAAAGTAGAGGTTTTCTCCCAAAGGGGAGATGGTGTGCTTTGTTGTCAGGTCAAATTATGTGTTCCATGTGTTGATGGGTTAAGACAATAATATTTAGTAGAAACGGATGGTGCATGGTACTCTATTCACCCTGGGGCCACTAAGATGTACCATTATTTATGGGAAATCTATTGGTGGAGTGGCATAAAGAAAGATACTGCAGAGCTTGTGGCTAAGTTTTCAAATTGACATTAGGTAAAAATTAAGCACCAAAGGCCTAGTGGTATATTACAGGAGTTTAGAATCCCCACCTAGAAGTGGGAAGTGGTGAACATGGATTTTATGATAGGGTTGCCTTATAGGCACTGTCAGCATGATTCAATTTAGGTTATTGTAGATAGAATGACTAAATCATCTCATTTCTTGCCAATTCATACCACTTATTTAGCTGAGGACTATGCTAGACTCTATCTTAGAGACTTGGTGAAATTGCATGGAGTTCCATTGTCTATCATTTCAGATAGAGTTACTTAGTTTACCTCTCATGTTTGGAAGGCTTTTTAGAAGGGTCTGGGTTTTTCATACTTAGATAGATGGTCAGGCAGAGAGGACCATTCAAACCTTAGGGGACATACTGAGAGCTTGTGCTATTGACTTTAAAGGTAGTTGGGATAACTACTTACCTTTGATTGAGTTTGCCTATAATAATAGTTATCACTCCAGTATTCAGATGGCTACGTTTGAGGCTCTCTATAAAAGGATATGTAGGTCTCCTAGTTGTTGGTTTGAAGAAAGAGAAGCTGCTTCAGTTGGGACATATTCAGTGTTTGAGAAGACAGAGAAAGTTTAGTTAATTCAGGAAAGGATAAAGACAACCTAAAGCCGTCAAAATTCTTATGCTGATGTGAGGAGAAGGGATATGGTGTTTGTGGTTTGGTGATTTGGTCCATTTGAAGATTTCTCCTATGAGTAGAGTAAAGAGATTTGGCAAAAAGAGTAAACTCAATCCCCGCTATGTTAGCCCTTATAGGATCTTTAATCGTTTTGGGAAGGCAGCTTATGAGTTTAAATTACCTGTAGATTTGTCATCTTTGAATCCAGTGTTCCATGTATCTTTGTTAAATAAGTGCATTGGTGATACAATTATTGTTGTTTCTTTAGAAATTATGGATGTTCAGGATAGCTTTCCCTATGAAGAAGTTCCAATTGAGATCCTTGATTGTCAGATTCGTAGTCTAAGGAATAAAGAAGTTCCCTTGGTTAAAGTTCTTTAGAGTAATTAGTCTGTTGAGGGAGAAACTTTCCAAGTAACCTCATATTTTCCCAGCAAACTTTGATTTATCTTGAGGTAACAATTTTCTTTAAATTGACTATTTTTCACCCTCAGTTTCTGTTATGCAACCAATCCCATGTCATTGAATCCATTTATGAAATCAGTTCAGTATCATTCTTCAGCCTTAGTTATGTAATCATGTTTTAAGTTATATATGTTCAATGTACGATCTCAGTTGACTTAGTGTTCTCAGTCTAACCAGTCTCACTTGAGGTCAAATATTCCCAAGGGAAAGATAATGTAACACCCTGCATATTTCTATGCTAGAAATTGAAGCGTTGTTCCTATGTGTGTAAACTCTAATCCCTTAATTCATATTTTCATGCAAGTTTCATGATCATTATCCTAGTATGGAGAGATCTTATGAGGTGGAAAAATATTTATAAGAATCACTTGTAAAATGAATTAACAGCATTTGATTTGGTCGAATTTTGGTGTTTGATTCCCTAAGGGTCAGCTTTGAATGTGTATAACTTCTTACATATGTAGAATGTTGCGGTTCAATTCCCACCAAATTGTATATAATTTAATTAGCTTTCCAACAATATCAATTTCACCTTAATTCCACACCTGAGAAAAACTTTATGGCTATACAAAGGTTATGCATTGCATGACAATCGTAAAAGGCCACTGGAAAGGGTGTACGATGGCCATGAGTTTCCCATGTGGGGTTGTGCAATGGACATTCATCTCCCATCTCATCTTGGGAAATTGATGTGCTACTTATGGTGATTACATAGTGCCAAAAATGCTCTATTTTGACTTAAATCAAGGGCATTAAAGTTTTTTCACACCCCTAAACCATCCATAATCACTCTTTATCGATATAAGGGGTCTTTAAAAAAATAAAATAAACTTCCTTACCCCTAAGTCTTCAAGTCATGATTCAAAAACCCTCCTTCTTTCCCAAAAACAAAAAGACAAGCCCCTTTCTCAAGAAATCAAAAATTCAAGCTACCAAGTTTAAGAAACTCTCAAGAAATCTTTAGGAAACCATCTATTCAGGTATGTGAGCTATTCATTAATGGGTTCCTTTTATCCATTAAGACCCAAAACCCTTTTTTATTAAATTATGCATTTGTATGTCATTGTGAGATTTCACCTATTTAAGATGAATTCAATTCATGCTTTTTCCTAGTAAATTGAACTAAATTCATGCCCTCATATGGTCCGATGCAAATTAGGTCATGTAATATTTTGGATTTTAATTCCCTATGTATATTTTTATTGAATCCATATATTTATGAATTTAAATCATATAACTATATTGTTTTTCCATAATTTACACCTTCCCATGTTCAAAATCATATACCTTAGTGGTTATTGAAATATACTACCATAGGGTCTCTGAATTATGAATTCCTATTATCGTTTAAATGTTTTTTTTGTATTTTTGTAATAATTTAGTACTGGTGGGCTATGAACACCCATTACATATGTGTTTTTACATGATTTCTATTTTCAAGTAATGAGTCAGTCAGACCATGGTTTAATATCTTATTCAGAATGTCATGTTCATAATGAGAACTTAGAAGTACAGTACCATGTCATGCTAAATGACTAATAACACTAGTGCCATTCAGTTGGGTGTAATACTTATTACCGAGTGAATGTTGGGATGACGTCTCTCCCGTCAGTTAGTTGGATGTTAGTAGTAGTCCCTAAGTTCCAAACCTATTGTTCAACATAGATTATGAGTGTTCCCCAATCAGTTAGGCATGACACCTTCATCCTTCGGGACATCAGCTTTGTGGATCCACATTGTTAGTCATGTGTGGGTACCCCTGGAAAGTTACCAACAACCTTCCAACTGGGGTTACAAGTTGGACCCCGATAGCTCAGATTGGGATATGTTGGTTATAGCTAGCTCCCACAATCTCAGTGTAGTATTTCTGATTAGATCAATTCAGGCTTGCTTGACAAAGTATGCAGACTTTAGTTATCCAGTCATGTTATTATGGTTATTCAGTCACTTAGATTTATGGGTTATTTTAGTACATGTTTATTCTTGGTCTTGCATTCTTATATTTATATGTTTATTTACTATATGTATTTTATTTGTCCTTATCTCACGTACCAGTACATTCAAAGTACCGATTGCATATTCTTCTCTTGTGCTATGTTGTCTTATAACATAAGTTTGGATACTTAATTTCCTGACTGTTCTTATACAGTCCAGCATCACTCAACAACTGTAGTGGTGAGTCCTCGTTCATTGGGGACATGATATCTTTAGTTTAGTTTTTCACCATTTTCTCATGATTAGGCAGTCAGAGTTAGTTGGGGCTTGTCCCATCAACTCCTCATGATGTTTAGAGGCTTTCAAAAATTTGGTTAGACAGTCAGTCAGCTACTTTCAGTTTTATCAGTTGTTTCAGACATGCCAGTGTTATGTATTTCAGATTCCAAATTTATAATATCTTATCAGACTATCTTCCATACATGTTTTTATTACTCTTTTGTTCATTACTCACAACAGGTAGCAACATAATGAGTTAGTTTGTGGTCACTCGTTACCATAAGCACCATTATCGCGACTAGGGGTAGCCTCAGGTCGTGATATTTCAGTGGTACAGATGATCATCTTTTGTTAAAAGGGCTATAGATTTTTTTGTTAAGAATGAGGACTTGACTATGTCACAAGTTGTCTAATTCTTATAGTAAGACATTCTTGATCGAAAATTCATAATTATTGTGCTAGACTTTTATTTCATGATACTAAGGTATGTGACAAAATTATTTATGTTCATATTTTTGATGAATTTGTATGTGATAAATTGGCCAATGTACTGCTCAATAAAGAAAAGAATTCGGGGAAATGATAATTTTTCTACGTAAAAATAAAGTGACTAAGCATATGATATATAAATTATTGTATATTCATTTCTCAAATGAATCTTGTGGTTAATGTGTGAGTCTGGGTGTTAGACTTGCATGCTAATAAGCATGTTTGAGCTGAACAAATTAATTTTGATCCTACACATAAGTTGAAGAAGAAAAATGACTCATATATGTTGGTGATTCTAGAACTACTCAAGTTCTTAGAATAAAAAAAATCATCTTACTAAACTTACATATAAAAAAATATTAAAATTAATTGAGGTGGTATATAGGTAATAATATTTAAACTAGATGATTATGAGATCATTTGAAAATCTTTATAAGGTGTTAAAAAATAATGCATTGTTATTGATAATGAATATTATAAAGATGATTTATTTGTGGCTAATATTGTTATGATGAAAATGCTAGTGCTTATATTTGCTTGACTAATTCATATGATTTATGATATGTTAAACTTTTACATATTAGTTTATTGTTGTTTCTTATGATGAAAAAAATAGTTCATGTCTAGATTTTGTTAGTTATTTTAACATTGTATATGAAGTTTCTTTAGAATTCTAACATTGCATTGTGAAATCATATAATAGACCATTTAGTAGTAATTCAATTGTTATTGATTATTGTCTTGAGTGTTATTAAATGAATGTATTTGACAATTGGCATTGTTACATAAATATAATATTGAAATTATGTTTTTCGATATATGTCAGTAAGTAGTTATATCTATTTCAATACTAAGAACAAGGACTAACAATATAAAAAATAAGACAAGAGGAACAACAAAGAACAAAATAACAAGAGAGCATTATTGGATAATTTTATTGTTTTTTTCAACTGTATCAAACATCTTCCTCAAGACCTCTATTTATAAAATTACATAGTGTAACTTCAATAGTTGTCATAAATATGACATTAACTAATGAGAATATCGGAAATAATATGGGGGAGTGGATGTCAATGATGAGGTAGTGGAGGTGTGGAAATTACTACACTTAAAAAGAGGAATTACACCAAGAAGTTATGGACATCCACAATTATTATAATTAATTGCAGCACTCCCCCTTATATGTCCATTGATAGACAATGTGCCTCATTAAAACCTTAATAAGAAAAAATCTTGTGAAAAAAAATTCTGGTAAAGGAAAGAGTACACATATATTTTTATATATATTATTTGTTTCCTTATTAAAATTCATGCCAGGAAAATCCATCAAGATAAAACCTAGGTCAACGAAAAAAGTGTGAAGCACATACTTTACTCTCCCTGATGCAAAAATCATTTCATTTCTTTAAGACGATGCATCCCAATCTTGAATACCAGTTTCTCAAATGTTGAGGTTTGCAATGCTTTAGTGAACAGATTTGGCAAATTATCGACCAAGCAAATTTATTGAATATCTATTTTACCTTTCTTCTCAAGATCATCTATTTCATCTTCCTTCTCATGATCATGAGTGAAAATTTTTTTTGGTGAAATATATTTAGTGTAACCTCCCTTAGAATGAGCTATATACGCAATAGTATCTTCATACAATGTAATTGGAATATCCTCATTAAAATGAATTTCACACATTTATTGAATATGTTGGTTCATGGATCTCAACCAAACACACCCCCTTGATGAATAACGATGATTTCTGAATGATTTGAGAAAGTTGCAGCTAATGTTTGCTTCATTGAACATCATGATATAGTTGTTCCAACATATTTAAACAAATATCTCATCTAATATCTAGCCTTATATGGATCATACAAGTATTCTACATTTTCATGGTCAATCATTTCTAACTTAAATTCATTAAAATAAAATAATTCCAAGTCAATGATTCTCTGAATATATCTGAATAGATGTTTGATGCCATTCTAATGTCTTTTTGTTAGGGAAGAACTAAATCTTGACATTAAAATACCGCAAAACCAATATATGATCGATGTTATTAGCAAGATACGTTAGTACCCAATTGCACTAAGATGTGGAGTTTCATCACCAAGAAGCTCTTCATTATTTTCTTGAAGTAGAAATGGATCTATTTTTATATTAAGTGACCTCACAATCATTGGGATACTCAATGGATGTGATTTATCCATGTAAAATCATGTTGAAATCTTTTCATTATGTGTTGATTGATGGACAAAAATTTCATTTATCAAATGCTCAATCTGTAGGACGAGACAAAATTTTGTCTTTCCCAGATCTTTCATTTCAAATTCTTTATTCAAACACTCAAAAACTTTTGAAAGCTCTTAAGAAGTACCAATGATATTCAAGTCATCAACATACACAACTATCATAGCAAATTCAGATTTAAACCTTCTTATAAAAACACAAGGGAAAATAGGTTCATTTTTGTACCCTTCTTTTACCAAATATTCATTAAGATGATTGTACCACATCTTCCTTAATTGTTTAAATACATATGAGAATTTTTGGAGCTTTATTGAATAAGTTTCTTGCAAACCTTTACATGCTTTAAGTACTTTGAAGGCTTCTAAGATTTTTATAATATATCATTGTCCAATGAGCCATGCAAATAGGTCGTGACAACATCTATTAGGCGCATATCAAGATTTTCATGAACTGCTAGATTTATCATATATCTTAAGGTAATTTCTTCTACCACAGTAGAATATGTCTCTGTATTTTCAATGCCAGACTTTTTCGAAAAACCTTGTGCCGCAAGTCATGCTTGATATCTTACAACTTCACCTTTTCCATTTCATTTCACTCAAAAATTCATTTGTGCCCCACTAGCTTGACATCTTTAGGTGTTTGAATTTTTGGTTCAAAAACTTTACATTTTTCACGTGAAGTCAATTATGCTTGAATTGCATCCTTTCATTTTGGCCAATCATTTCTCTTTCTACATTCATTGACACATTTTGGCTCCAAATTCTCATCTTGTTGTATTATTTCACTAGTAATATACAAGCAAAAATATTGTCAACCACAATATTATTTTGATTTTACCTATTTCTCATCAAGACATAAATTATTAAGATTTTTTCATTCTTATTATTTTCAAGTATTTTAATGTAACACCTCGAGTCTGTACCTCAGATGCTACTTGGTGCTTACGGTCCTGAGGGACCACAAGCTAACCCATGACTGATATCTACTATGAGTACTGAATAATAATATTGTAATAATGTGTAAAATGGGCTAAAATGCCATAAGATTCACAATTTGAATACTGATAAAGAATAAAAACTGTAATAACATCTGGTAAAACATTTGAAATCTGAAACACTATCTAAAATAGTCTAGTCTGAAAAGCCTCTATCTAAACTATCTAAATATGGAGTTGATGGGACAAGCCCCCTACTAACTCTGACTACTGAAATACTAAATCTACTGTAATAATGAAATAAAATAATATCCTTGATAGATGAGGACTAACTACTGATTTTATACTACTAACTGAGTCTATCTAAGAGTGGTCAGGAACCTGAGCATTTGAACCTATGATATGATACATCATAGTGCAAAGAGAAAGTATACATTAGTACATAGAATGTACTGGTATGCTAGATGAGGTAAGGTTGAATACAATGGTTTATATGAATAAGTAATAACTGACTAAATTATATAGGGTAACTGAATATGAGAGTACATGGATAACTAAAACTACTGTAAATTCTGAGTATACAATACTGTGTTTATGCGTATATAAGTACATACTGAAGCTGAGTACTGATTTCTAATAACTGAGTAACTGAATTACTGATACTGAGTTACTGATACTGATTGACTGTGTATGATAGTCCTGATTCTGTTAAACTAAACTAAGTTTTAAACTGAGACTAAAAATAAGACTATAGGAGGTAGTAATCTACCTGACATGCCCTAAATGAGTTAACTGGGGTCCAACCTGTAACCCCAGTTGGAAGGGTGTCAATACCGTGCCATGGGTAAAGATAACTGAAGAGTCACCCTCATCTGGTAGGTGTCCTAAATGAGAATGGTGGTACCCTTAACTTGTAGGTTGATGTCTCAAGCTACGTTGGCTATATAATTATAGAACACAAAGACTACTTTTAAGGATCACACCCTCTACTGACAGATGAGTCACCATCCTTAGGTTCACTCGGTGCTAAATCCTACTCCCAACTGGATACACTAATTATTATACTGCGCTAAACTGGACTGATACTGATTTTCACTAATTTTTGTAACTTACTGAATACTACTGATTGTGACAATACCAAGACTATTCTATAACTATAGTAGCTCTAGGTAAACAATTAGATTTTTGGGTATTGATTTCTCCCAGGACTCGATAGCATGGAAAGTAAAGCATAGCATGATATTGAAAAGCATAACAAGGTCCACTTGTTCATAATTCATTCATAGACACATTTTATCAAACATTTGTAGGGCATAAGCTTGTACATATGCTAGTATGTCATGATTTCACCATTTAATTCGTATGGACATTCCATCAAACACATGGGGAGCACAACTTAATGCATGTAATCATGGACAACATGTAAACATTGTAACTACAACACCCAAACTTACTAAGTCAAGGATAATAACATGGGAATTACACAATTCAATATACATGTTATTTCAGTTTCATAGAATCTATAATTAATCATGGATTGAAACTCAATCAATGTCATGAACATGAATATAATCCAATTTCTATCATGTAAATCATCAATCAATAATGTTGTAGTTTTAAAAATGAATTCTTGGACTCTATGGGTGAAAGGGGCCCATATATGAATACCTAACATACTTGAGAAGAAAAGTTCTTGAAGGTTCTTGGAGGAATTCTTGAGCTTTGTTCTTGTTTTCATGAAAACTAGGGTTTGCTAATTGAGAGAGAATGTTTTTAATCTTGATAAAAGTGAGTAAATAATAATATAATAGGTTATTTTGGGGATTAATTTCGTGTTTAGGCTGATTAGGGATTTTGCGAATTGACCAAACAACCCCTGAAATAAAATCACGAAAACTAAAAATCCCAAATTTGCTTGCTGGTGCGACCGGTGAAAGCTCGCTAGCTCATTGGAAATTGGACAACTGGGAACTAGAAGCTTGGCACGATGTGGTGCAATCACGGTATCCCGTTGTATGCAAATTTAACCCTTGGCGCGACGCGCGATGATCAAAGAGTCACACTAAAAAGTTACACTTGGGAAATTGGCTGGTGGCTTGATGCAGTGGGATCGTGATGGCTCACTATATTTTGAAAATTGTCATTTTTACCCTCTCCATAACACGTTGAAGTACTAGGTGGTACACTGTTTTACTAAAAATGATATAACTTTTCACCCAAGTATCGAATTTTTTTAAATTTTATATCGTTGGAATCTGACTGAATTTTCTATGTGTTGGTAAGCTCTAAACTGAAAAATTCTGAGTATTATAAAATTTTTATATAAGAATCCTTGTATACTGAGAGTTAAACTGAGATAGAAAAATATGAGGTATGATAATATATTCCTTTTGGGAAAATTCGCCCTCGAATGAGACTGATTAAGCTGAGATACACTGATAGAGTGAGTTTACACACTGAACATGCATTTATGATGCATGGAATTCATGAATAAAGCTACTGATAAGCTGAGTTTCCATACTGAACATGCATATCTGATGCATGAGTACATGACTGAACTGATTCATGAATGCATGACTGTCATGAAGATGATATGCAATGGTAATAAATATAAGTTCGTGTCTATAGCTGAATATGGAACTGGCTAAATCTAAGGAAGGCTTTTACCTTACGTTTAGATAGAGTTTGCAGAGAAGAGGTAAGGATACTTGGTCTGCATATCTGTGTCTTCTTCCCAAGTAGCTTCCTCAACGGACTAATTACGGCAAAAAACTTTAACCAAGGGAATTTCCTTGTTCCTTAGTCTGTGAATCTAACAATCAAGGATTTGGACTGGAACCTCTTCAAAAGAGTGATTATTCTAAATATCTATGCCCTCTAAGGGAACTGTGAGTACTGGGTCACCAATACATTTCTTTCGTAAGGAGACTTGGTATACTAGGTGTACTGAAGCTAGATCTGAAGGCAATTTAAGCTCATAAGATACCTTTCTGAAATAATTGAGAATTTTGTAAGGACCGACATATCGAGGACTAAGGTTTCCCTTCTTACCGAACCTCTTTACCCCCTTCATGAGAGATATTTTCAAATACATAAAATTGTCGACCTCAAACTCGAGATCTTTTGTCCTCACATCTGCATACGATTTCTATCGGCTTTGGGGTGCCCTAAGACTTTGTCAAATCAACTGAACCTTTTCTAAGGCATCAAACACTAAATCAAGCCCTACTACTGTGGCCTCACCTACATCAAAATAACTGATTAAAGATCTATATCTCCTACCATAAAGTTCCTAAAATAGAGCCATCTCAATACTAAAATGATAGTTGTTATTATACCTGAATTCAATAAAAGGCAAGTGGTTATCTCAACTACCCTTAAAATCAATAATATAGGCTCTTAACATATCTTCTAGAGTCTGAATGATCCTTTCTGCTTGACCATCAGTCTGAGGGTGGAGAATTTACTGAGGTTAACTTACGTACCAAGATGTAACACCCCAAAATCTCATCCCGAGATGTCACACGGTGCTTAAGGCTACAAGTAGCCCTAAGCTAACCCTTTGAGCCTATTACTACTTCTAACATTTTGTTTAGGGTAAATAAGTGAAACAATGATGCTTTATTGGTCAACTATAATCCAAAATAATTGGAAATAATGTGTGAATAGCAAAAATACTAATAATCTGGACCACAACTTCAACTGACAGCCTAGTCTGACCAAGCCTCTACTGCTTAAATAGTAGAACCATTGGGACAGACCCTCAACTGGCTCACTATGACCTAAAAGTAAAACTCAAAACACTGTGAAATTGGGAAAGATGCAAATATAGGTCCTCGAACCATGAGGACTCACCAACTGTGGAATGTAGACAAAGGTACTCCGGAATCACGATCACGGTTGAGACTGAGCACCTGAACCTACATTATGAGACAATGTAGTACACAGATGTATATATGGATCATCACTTTGGGAATGTACTGAGTATATGGGGGTCTATGTATTTACATAAAATAATATCAATACTCTTTAATAAAATCACGCATGCAAATAGGAATGACTCACATGGCTTGAATAAGTTTAAAATATAAAACTCATAAATCATAAATAGTGAAACATGTAACACAAATATTGTGAGTCATTATACTTATCTTTAATATCTATAATCTCCTCTTATTCTTAGTACTTGAAGGCTAAAGGAAGCTTTAAACAATACTTTCAAACTTATGATTTTATCTTGTGGAGAGTAAAACTTTTTTAAAAATTAAGGGCTTATAATTTTTAGGAACTTTTAACACTTAGGAACTCTAGAACTTTTTCAGACTAGGGAGTTTCTTCTAACCGACATAAACCAGTAAGCTACATGGAGTCCAACGTCTTGCCTACATTGGGGAGAGCTGTTCTACCCTTTCCATCAAAATAGAACCTTAACTTTAGTGATCACTATCTCGGGCTCAGGCCCATAAATCTCAATCCTATGGTGGCATATAGTTCTAGGATATGAAGCCTTGGAATCACACCCAACTCGATGCTAAATACTACTCCCATACTCAGCTCAGAACTTTTGGGAAATCCACCTCAAAATAACTCTAGGGTCTATAGTAAAGACCAAAATATATTCCTCTTTACTTTAAATCATAATAAAATATGGATTCCTATCTTAGGTTAGACCCAAGGGGTCAAATCTATAACTAAACTCTGAAAATAGCTTAGTTATGGGGTACTCATGAGCTAAAAAGTCTTGAACAATAAATCTTAAAATGGGGGTCTATTGAACCAAACTATAAATCTCAAGCAAACATCTCAAAATTCATGCTTAATAATGCAATTACTCATAAGGTATCTTGAAATCTGTAAGTCTCATCAATGAATATAGAAGTATATGCAAAATCATGCAATTTGACATTCAATTCATGGGAAGTATAAAAACCTTGCAACTAATGATAATGGGTGACAACCCCAAACTCATTTTCTTATAAAATATCATAAATTGCAGAAAACTTGTAATTTAAAATAAGCCTTTGGGCACAAGGGTGAAAGAATTACCCTAGTTCAAACCCCACATATCTTAGATTGTGAAATTGGATGAACAAGATTGCTTGAGAATCTTTTTGGACTCTTGAGGGAGGGTTCTTGAAGCCTTTGACTTGGGAACTTTAAATCTTTATTCAATTTGCAGAAATAATGGTGAGTTCTTGAATTTCTTAGAGAAAGAATTTGGGGTTTGTTCTTGTGGAATAAACCCCATCTTTGAGAAGCTTTTGGATAAACTGAAGTCATCTATTTTTTTAGGGTATATTAAGATGTAAAAAGGGTGAAAAATTATGATGAAGTCCCTTTTAAAAATAACTTAAAATCACTGAATGAAATATGCGAAGGTCCGTCCCTAGGTCGATGGTCTGTCGGTCCTGACCGTCGCACCTGGGCCAGATTTGGACTTTCTACCTTGCCTGTGATGGATGGGTCGATGGTCCATCATTGGATTGATGGTTCGTCGTCCTTACTATCACGTCTAAATAAAATGAGGTCTCACTACCTCCTCTACGATGGTTTGGGCAATAGTCCATCGCTAGCTCGATGGGCCATCGCTACCTGAATGGTCCATCGGGCCTCTTCGACACACCTGGGCAATTTAGATTACTTTCTTGATAAAATGGATATCATTGGAAAGATAATTCGGCCATATTATTTTTAGGAAAAGTCTATATGATTTAAATACTAATCATTTTGGAAGTCATTTCTAAATCTTTTAAAGATAGAATAAGGCTTCACTTGACATGTTCTAATGGCTCAAACTATGAGGGAACTTTATGGGGTCTTACATAAGACCCTTTTGGAAAGCTTTCCATAAGTAAAAGGTAAACTCGGGTACCTCTATCTGAGATGGTGGCTACTGGAACTCTATGTAGCCTGACCAACTCTCTAATATAGAGTTTGGCACAGTCCTCAACCAAATAGAAAGTATGGACTGGTAAGAAATGTGAAGATTTGGTTCCTCCTATCTACAATAACACAAATCGAATCATGCTGATGATGAGTATGAGGCAAAACCGTCACAAAGTCCATGTTCACTTTTCCCATTTCCATGTGGGAATACTGAACTCCTGCATTGACCTACTAGGCTTCTACTGCCCAATCTTAACCTACTGACACATAGAGCACTTAGCTACAAACTCTGCGATATCTATCTTTATCTCACTCCACCAATAGATCTCCCATAAATCGCAGTACATCTTAGTGGCCCCTGGATGAATAGATTAATATGCACCATGTGCTTCGGAAAGAATTTGTTGCCTCAAGTCATCTTTGCCTGGCTTACTAGTTTTTGACAATTGATATTTGCACCCTCTCCACGACGTGTTGAAGTACCAGGTGGTACACTATTTTATTAAATATGCTATAAATCTTCACTCGGGTATTGGATTTGAGCAAATTTTATATATTTGGAAAGCTGATTAAATTTCCTACGCATTGGCAAGCTCTAAACTAAAAAATTCTAAGTATTTTAAAAATTTTATGTAGGAATACTCGTATACTAAGAGTTAAACTGCTCTAGGAAAATATGGGGTAGTACATTTAACTTCTTCAATGGTCTTATCATATGTTGAGTCTTGCAACTCTTTTTGAGAAATTTCCATCATATCGTGATCATTCTGATTATTTATTTCTTTTTAAAGGATTTTGTATCCTTGGAACTAATTGGTCTAGAACATTTCAAACTTGGCCTAGACATATTTGCATTAACCACTTCTCCTATCTTCACATCAACTCAAACTAGAGCATTTTCAGCAAGAATATAAATTTAGTAAACCTTGGAAGGTTAGTAAATGCATCTGGTAGATAATCTATAATATTTCAGAAGTAAATCATCTTTTGAACCTGTTGCTCACATAGATTTGTTCATGGATCTAACTGAGATAGTGATAATGCATTCCAATCTATCTCATATTTCAAGTACTTATGTTCTCCTCCTAATGTTGGGTATACTGATTCATCAAAATGACAATTAACAAATCTTGCCACAAACAAATATCCTGTCATAGGTTCTAAATATTTTGTAATGGAAGGATTTTCATATCCAACATATATCCCCAACCTTCATTTGGGTCTTATCTTTGTGCGTTGTGGTGGAGAAATTGGAAAATATGCCACAAATTCAAAAATTCTAAGATGGGAAATGTTTTATTCTTGACAAAAACCCAATTGTAATGGAGAGAATTTTTGATAACTAGTTTGGCCTTATATGCACAAGTGCTGATTCATTCAAAATAGCTTGCCCTCATATTGAAACATGAAGTTTGGTCATCATTAACATGGTGTAGCTATCTATTAAAGACGTTTGATTAATGCTTTTCCTAGACTATTTTGAGTGTGAACATGAGCAACCATATGCTCAACATTTAATCCAGTGAACATACAATAATCATTAAAGGATTGAGATGTAAACATACCAACACTATCAAGACAAATAGTCTTTATTGCATAGTCTGAAAATTGTTCTCTTAACCTTATTATTTGAGCCAAAAATCTTGCTAAAATCAGATTGTAAGTTGATATTAAAAGCATATATGACCATCTTGTAGATGTGTCTATCAAGAACATATAACATTTGAAAGATCCACATGGAGAGAGAATGAGTCCACATATATCAACCTATATATATTCTAGAAATATAGGAGATTCTCTCCTAACCTTATCCATTGAAGAATTAAAAATCAACTTTCCACAAGAACAAGAAACACAAGAGAATTGTTTTGATTGAAGAATATTTTGATACTTCAAATTATGCCTATCTGAACTCTCAATAATTTTTCACATCATATTAAAATTGGGATGGCTCAACCAGTCATGCCAAATGATAAAATCATGTCATGATCCAAATACCAAAGAAAGCCTATTGGAAAACTACTATTAAATGAAATATAATATCAAAACCTAAGATAATACTCTTAAAATAGAGTCAAACCACACAAACATGATGATAGAAAAAAAATATAATCAAAATACCAAACTAAATCTCCAAAACCTAGTGTCGCGGTATAATAATTAACTAATGAACCTCAAAGTCAAATATACATAAAATGTCCAGAAAGGAAAATCTTTGTCTATGAATATAAGGACATATTCTAAACAAGGAAAAAGAAGTAGCAAACTCCAGATACATAGATCAATTGCAAATTCGAATAAACTCTAAGTATCGCCTGAATCAACTGTCGTTCAGAGCACTCATACTTGGATTTTCATTGAAAGGGCGTAGTAAGAATGAGTACGGTCCCCTAGTACTCAGTATGTATCACAGGCTGACTAACCGAAGTAGAAAATAAAGCATATAAAATACACACTAGAGACGTAGCACCTGCAATTAGAAAATATTCCAAATGGTAGACAACACTATCTCCACTAATATTTCTACCATATTCATATATACCATATACAAATACGAGAAAAGAAATACAAGTATACATATATACATATATTACATCAAAGATAATAATACTATATAGAATGAGCACAATATACATATAAAATGCAATAAATATAATTATGATGATGGCAATGATGATGTTAAATAATGCATGAGGTTGTCACACAACCTTTATATACATCTACCGAGCTATGCTCCCAGATAGGACCCATGGGTAGTTCATCAATCCATATACAATCCAGTAACCAATGACAATATCCATGATTACTCTTCTGCACATCCCTAAAGAAGGTCTATAATGCTGTCACAAACTAGTGTTTCTAGAATTTCCAGTATTTTTACAGTGGTACCAATGTTTCATGAAAGAATATGATATGGTGACACAATGCTCACAACCAACCAAATGATAAATTTTTAATTCCAACCAATATAGATAATAAAAAAATCATCCATGGTCTAATATAATCCATCTATCAATAGAGTAAGATATACCATATTCAATACTACACAATTAAAAATTTAGACAATTTTCCACAAAGAATAACACCCAATTATTCAAATATTAGGCCAATATCATCATATAGGATCCCACACAATCACACAAAGTAGATAATGTCTCAAAACAATCAAACTATAATAATACAGGCCCCCACACGGACACAACACAATAAACACATCATTTTTATGATTGATTCCCATACCCATAACATAATTTATACCAATATTTTTTGCTTATCCTAGTCTGAAGGTAAAATTCTATAGGAGGGGTGAACTGAATTTTTTCTATGAGTCGACTACTAACTCCTCTCAATTGACTTGCCTTCAGATCAGTGCATTTTGCAAATAGATTAGATTTAAAATAATTAAACAAGTAAATAATAGAACATAAATTAATGAAACAAAGATTTATCCTGGTTTGGAATACCAATGTGGTGCCTACTTCCAGTCCCCTTAGGTTTTGAAGTTCCTTAGATTGTTGAATGTTGGGCTTGAGTACAATAATAGAAAACAAGTTCTAAAGACTTATTTTGATCTTCAGATCATATGACACAACTTTAGTTGATGTTACAAAGTAGACTCGATCCTACTCTTTATATGACAATTGTAAACTAAAAGTTATAAATCCTTGTAAGAATAAGATTGAGAAACTTTAAATTTTCTACTTGAAGTTGCATAAAGAGTGTTTTTCTTCAGTATTCATCTTTTATAATCTCATTGCTACTCTTTCATAAGAAAACCGAAGAGATTTCTTCTTAATTAGGGATGTAAATTGATTCCTTGATTGAGGAATGTAGTTGTATGATATGTCCATATCAGATATGTTCATACACAACTTTGGATCACATCCATATTAGATATATCTGTGATCTATTTTCTTTTTTGGTCTTGTAGAGATTAATGCTTTTCAAAATGTGCTCATGATCTTCTTTTTTTTTCTTGATCTAATTTGTCGAAACTTTTCTTTATTGAGTTGGTATGCCAATTCTGGGATTATGAAACTTCTTTTATTTCTGTGATATTTGATTGGTCTTCTTTCCATACTATTTGAATGCCATGATCCTCCATATCTTTGGGTGAGATACTCTTCTATCTTCCAATATCTTGATTTGATATTTTGTGACATTTGGAGCTGAGATTCTCCTTCCATTTTTTCTTATTTGTGATTGAATTACTTGGATACCGTGGATGTCCTTCCATTCCTGATGTCCTAGGATCCGTCTTCCTTTATCCTTCCAATATTAGCAATCTTCAATATCCTTTTAAGATACACTTGTTAGTTTATCTTTATTAAAACATAGACTTAAGAGGCTGACAATCTACCCCTTTTTGATAATGACACTAAGAGTAAACATTAATTGACTTCCCTGTCGGTTGGCTTGCTCCCCCTGACTTGTACAAGCATGTAAACATCAATTGACTTGCTTTGCTCTGCTCCCCTAACTGGTAGGCTACTATGATATTCCTGCTTTCTCTCTCTTTAACATAATCAAAAAGAAAAAATACACTGGCAGTATATACACAAGGAGGTTCACACATATCCAAAATAAATCTTAAAGATCATTAATGATAAGAATACCAAGCCTTTATCGAAGGGAACAAAATCTTTCCTCTAGCAAGGATTTTGTAAAAATATCTGCTAGTTGATTTTTAGAGTCAGCAAATTTTAGAGTAAACTCACTGTTCCCTATATAATCTGAAATAAATTGATGCTTTATATCAATATTTTTAGCCCTAGAGTGATGCATAGTATACTTAGATAAGCTAATAGAACTAGTGTTATAATAGGAAAAGGTTTAAAAGATAAGTCAAACTCAAGAAGTTGATGCATAATCCATAAGATTAGAGTACCACAGATTCGACAGCCATGCATTCAACTTTAGTGGTTAAAATAGCAACAGAAGTTTGCTTCTTTCCATGCCATGAGATAAGGGCATCACCAAGATTTTGAGATATTCTACTAATGCTTTTTTATAAATTTTGTCTCCTACAAAATTAGTATCTAAATAGTAATTTAAATTAAAGTATGAGGAGTAGGGATGCCATAGTCCAAAGTCTTAAGTTCATATTAAATATTAGATGATTCGTTTGATGGCAGTGAGGTGAGACTCCTTGAGAATCGACTAGAATCCGGTGTATTTACACACACTAAACATAATATCTGATTGACTTGTAGTCAAGTAGAGTAGAGATCCGATCATCCCCTGATACATCTTTTCATCAATGTCTTTTCTAGATAAATCTGAATTAATGCCTGTGGATGGGCTCATTAGTGTTCTATAGGCCTTTTCTTTTTCCATACTAAACTTTTTAATAAGTTCTTTCATGTATTTGGCTGGACTGATGAAAATGCCTTTGAAAGTTTATTTTGTTTGTAATAATAGAAAGAATGTGAGCTCACCCATAAGACTCATTTCGAATGCTCCTTTCATCAAATTAGAAAAATTCTTGCACATAGAGATGTTAGAACTACCAAAGATGATATCATCAACATAAATTTTCTTAATGACGAGATTTGAATCAAGCTTTTGTATGAACAGATTTGTGTCAATTTTAACCCTTTGAAAATAATCATTGAGTAAAAAAGTACTCAATCTTTCATACCTAGGTTTTGGATCTTATTTGAGGTCGTAGTGTACTTTTGATAATTTGAAAACATGATTTAGATATGAAGGATCTTCAAATCAGGGGGGTTGTTTTACAAAAACTTCCTCATGAATAAAGCCATTTAAGAATACATTTTTTACATCCATTTGGTATAACTTAAAACATTTGAATGCGGCAAAAGCTAATAAAATTTGTATTGAATCTAACCTTGCCATAGAGGCAAAAGTCTCTTCCTAATCAATATATTCCTGTTGGGAGTATCCTTGAGCTACAAATTTGGCTTTATTTCTGATAACTTTACCTTTTTTATTTAATTTATTCATGTGCACCCATCTGGTTCTAATTACGGAGCAGTTTCTAGGTCTTTAAACTAGAGTCTAGACTTGATTTTGTTCAAATTGATACAGTTCTTCCTTCATAGATTCAACCCATGATTCATCATTGAGAGCTTCATTAGTTCTCTTTGGTTTAATTTGTGATAAAAGGGCAACGAATTCTTGTGTCCTTAATGATGCTCTGGTTTGTACTCTATCATTTGGATTTCCAATGAAGAGTTCATTTGGATGGCTAGCATCATGCTTCCATTTTTTCAGAACACTCGGTTTAACTATTTTTATAGTAGAAGTTGACTCTGTTGGAGGTATAGTTGGCTTGTCTTGTGAAGGTTCTGAGGTTGTGCTTTAATTTTTTCCAATTTGTAGTTACTCACTTGTTCTTTATAAGAACTTACTCGTAGGGATGCTATTAGATTTATTAAAAATATTATGCATAGATTCCTCAACAGATAGGGTTCTTTTATTAAAATCCCTGTAAGCACGACTAGTAGGAGAGTAACCAAGGAAAATACCTTCATCACTTTGTGGATTGAATTTTCCTAAGGCATTCTTACCATTGTTGTGAATAAAACATTTGTAGCTAAAGGGACATAAGTAGACAATGTTGGGCTTCTTTCCCCTCAGAGTTCATAAGGTGTTTTCTTTAGAATAGGTCTGATCAGGAGCCTATTAATGATATGACATATTGTACTAACTGCTTCTGCCCAAACGTGATCTGGGAGATTATGTTCCAACAACATTGTCCTGGCAATTTCCTAGAGGGACCGATTCTTTTGCTCCACTACACCATTTTGTTGAAGAGACCATGGTGAAGTGAAGTTCTGAGATTATTCATTATCAGCACAATACTCCTCAAATGTCTTATTTTCAAATTCTCTTCCATGATCATTGTGAACATAAGTGATAAGGTGTTTAACTTCTCTCTGTACCTTTCTACAAAAACTTCTCAAAATTTATGAATGCCTTATTTTAATATGTAAGAAACATTACCCAAGTAAATCGTGAGTAATCATCAACTATGACAAAAATATATAACTTTCCACCAATGCTTGTGGTATTAGTAGGACCAAATAGATCGAAGTGGATTATTTGAAGAGGTTTCGTAGTACAGACAATGTCTTTGACTTTGAAAGATGTTCGAGTATGTTTACCTAATTGCCAGGCATCACAGATGTGATCCTTTTTAAACTTGAGTTTTGGCATACATTTCACCTAATCAAGTCTAGACAATTTTTCAATAATATGTATACTAGAATACCCAAGCTTTCTATGCCACAACTGAGTATGATTGGTTTGCATAGTGAGGTAGGTTAAGGTAGAAAAATCAGGACCATTTAAGATATAAATGCTATCAATGCATTCACCAATAAGAGAGATGTTTCTTTTGTTGTGTTTGATTAAGCAATTTTTGGCCTTGAAGAGTACTTCAAATCTGGTATCACAGAGATGACTGATGCTAAGCAGATTTTGTTTGAGGTCATCTTCTAGATATTCTTATGTGAATTCGCATGATGAGTTAAGTCGTACTGGGCCAACTCTAATTGTGTTGTCTCTACCATTGTCACTGCACCTTATTGATCCCCCATCTATTTTCTCTAGAGCAGAAAAATTTTCTTTCTTTCCACTCATGTGTCTGGAACATTCGCTATAAATAACCCACATTCCTTTCTTATAGCTCTTGCAGACCTATTCCTTCAACATAAAAAGATCAGTTTTATTTAGGTACCTACGTGGTCTTGGGTCCGTACAGGTCAGATATGCTTTCTTTAGGCCTCCAAACCCATGAAGTTTTAGGTTTATGGTTGTAGCTGTATGATTTGTGCCCTCTCTATCCACATATAAAACATACATGTCCTCGAGAAGAAAACGATATCTTAGCTAATTTAAATGATTCTAATGAGGAGCTAGATTTGTTTGAAAAGAGTTGGATTTCACAAAACTGTGACTAGGAGATTTCTTAGTATTGTTTAGCTTTATTTTTAAATCATTAATCTCTTCATGAGGTGGGTCAATTTCAATTTGACATGCTTTGATTAATATTTGATGACTTTTGTGTTCCTCAGCAAATTTTTATTTAAATAGGGCTTCATAACTTTTCTTTTCTTGAAAATGTTTGTTATATTCATTTATGACCTTTTGAAGCTCATCGATTATCAAATCTAAGTTAGATTCAAGAATATTACAGTTGTGATAGTCATATGTTCTTACCTCGCTGGATTCACCAGTTGCCATGAAGCATATATTAGCAGCTTCTACTATTTCTTCGGTTTCATCTTCACGACTCTAGGCTCCAAAATTTTGATTTTTTCTGGATGATCTTTTCCTTAGCTTGGGACAGTTTTTTTAAAGTGACTATGTCTTCTACTGTAGTAATAGCGATCATCATTTTTGGTGGAATCATCATTCATGGCTCCTTGGGATCTCTGTAGTCACTGTCTCATGATTTTCCTTATTCCACGATTTATGAGAGATATTTCTTCACTATTGGCATCTTCAATAATGTCCACTTCTTTGTTTGGAGCAGCAATGAAGGCTACCGATTTATTTTTCTCCTCTTTGTGGTACCTATTTATATAATTTTTCTCATATACATTAAGGTTACCTCGTAGTTCATCGTTTGTCATGTTGTGAAGATCTCCGTCTTCTAGAATAGGAGCCTTGGTTTCCCAAATCTTTGGGAGACTTTGAACCAGCTACTGGACTTACAGGCTATGCAGATAGCTCATCCCCAGTGATTTAAGTTTGCATACGATCTTGCTAAATCTGGCAAATATTGCTTCAATGTCCTCATTCTCTTCCACTGTAAACAACTCTATTCTTTGAATAGGGCAGCAATTTTTGACTTCTTTACTTTGGTTGTTCCTTCATAGGTTACCTCCAGTTTGTCCCACATTTCTTTTGCAGTTTCACAAGTTGATATCTTGTCATATTCTTATCTACTAACTGCACACAAAATTAAACTTAAAGCACTTCATTAGTTTGGATTACCTATTGTCATTCTTTCGTGACCTTGAATCTTTCAATGTCTTCTATGTCGAAACTTCTCGATTCTTAGTCTTTGTCCTTTGACTTCTCCCTGAGTCCTGAAATCGGCTTTGGACCCTTCTTGATGACAACCCAGGCTTGGAAGTCATTTGATTGGCCACAGATTCTGAATCTGTTCTTCCAGTAAGCATAATGTTATCCATTAAAGTATAGTGGTCTTGTGAAGGAATGACCATCTTAAAGGAGAGAGCCAGGAATTTAATAATTGGCCATTTAATCTTTGATCACTTGTGGTTAAACAATGCGTTAAGTGAGACCTGCTCTGATACCAATTGAAATTTAAAAGGGGGTGAATTAAAATTTTTCTGTGAGTCGACTACTGACTCCTCTTAGTTGACTCACTTACAGATCAGTGCACTTTACAAACAGATTAGTTTTAAAACAATTAAACAAGTAAATAATAGAACATAAAGTAATAATACAAATGTTTGTCCTTGTTCGGAACACCAATGTGGTTCCTACTTTCAGTCCCCTTGGGTTTTAAATTTTCTTTACATCATTCAATGTTGGGCTCGAGTACAATGATAGGAAACTAGTTCTGAAGACTTATTTTTCTCACCCGATCTTGTGACACAACTTCAGTTAATTTTACAAAGTTCACTCAATCCTACACTTTATATAATAATTGTAAACTAAAAGTTACAAAGCCTTGTGAGACTAAGATTGAGACACTTTGAATTTTCTGCTTGAAGTTGTGTAAGAGTTTCTATCTTCAGCCTTTGTCTTTTATAGTCTCGCCTACTACTCTTTCATAAGGAAACCCAAGAGATTTCTTCTAAATCAAGGATGTAAATTGATTCCTTGATTAGAAATGTAGTCATATGATATGTACATATAATACTTTGGATCACGTCCATATCAGATATATTCGTGATCTATTATACTTTTTGGTCTTGTAAAGATTGATGCCTTTACAAATGTACTCATAATTTTCTCTTATTTTCTTGATCTGATTTGTCAAAACTTATGTTGATTGACTTGGCTTGTCGCGGTTTTGGGATTGTGAACCTTCTTCTATTTCTATGATATTTGATTGATCTGCTTTCCATACTATTTGAATGTTGTGATCCTCCATATCTTTGAGTGAGATAATCTTCTATCTTCCAATATCTTGATTCTATTTTCCGTGACATTTGGAGCTGAGATTCTTCTTCTATTTGCTCTCATTTGTGATTGAATTACTTGGATACTGTGGATGTCCTTCCATTGATGTCCCTGGAGTCAGCTTCCTTTATCCTTCTAAAATTAGCAATCTTTACTGTCCTGTAAAGATACACTTTTTTATTTGTCATTATTAAAATGTAGACTCAGGAGGCTAACTGAAGGAAGTTAAGCCATAACCAACTTCAAATGCTGAAGACTAGTACAAACGAGCTTTCAACCTGAGCTTACACCTCAGAAATGTATCCACAATCAACTAAAGCATATAGATATAGAATCAATGCATTAAAAGAAAGCCAACTAAACCCATATTGCTCATATCTTAGACAAGTCAAAATGGGCCCCTGAAACGGGTTTATGAAAAGAAGGGTAAAATGGAAATTTTTGCCCAAAAATATTTTTTTTTCATGATTAATGGAACTCATGGGAGAAAACCAAAGAGAAAATGGTTTGGAATGGAATTTAAACTGAAGAATTATTAATGTGGACCTTGCGATCCAAATAACCCAAATTCCATCTTTGAATTCATGTTTTAACAAGGTATTAATGATGAAAATCGAAGTAAAATGATTGAAATATTGGAGCTTACCCAATCCTACAAAAAAGAAGAAGTAGCTCCTAAACACGAAACCCTAAGCTCAAAGTCCAAAATATGGTGAAGAAAATGAGAAAATAATTTTATAAACCCAGGCATCATGTGCCGTTAAAGCAGTCAAATGGATGCTTTAGCGGTCACCACTAAAGCGATCAAGTACTGCTTTATGTGATAGCCCCCAAAATGTGACAATTCACTAAAGTGGTCGAGGGATGCCAAAACGCCCTTGTCTAGATAGTAGACGACCTCTAAAGTAGATAAAATAGTACTTTAGTAGTTGCACCTACTGTGGAGACATAGAAATTTTATGTCTCCGTGGATCCCTAGATATTCATTCAAAATTTTGAGAACACAAATAAACTATGCTACCCTATCAAATTCGACACTCCAGTCTCAATCAGATTCTTGAAAAAATGCTATTTTCAGAAAATTTATCCCCAAGACCTATTTTCACAACTTTTTGAGTGGGTGGGGGGGGGGGTCAAAATGAGATAAAAAAGCCACAAAATCACACCAACCATGTTACCAACCTTCAATTGACATTTCAGACTGTTACCAGCCTCCGGGCATACAAACTCGACCACTAATCCTCAAGACACTGTGTGGGTCTAGTGTGGCTTCTTTTGCCTCCCCACTCAACACCTTATCTCGAATCACACTCAACCTTTCATTATCAAACCGATAAGATTGAATCTATTCAATCAAGGATAACATAGCCTCAACAAATGCCAAAACATATCCAGGTGTCGGAATAATGAGTCTGAAACTATAACTGTGGGAGTGTTCATCTAACTGACATACCCTGATTATAGATTGAGTTGGGGTTTAACCTATCACCCCAATTAGAAGGGTATTATCACCTTGCCAAGGGATACTATGAATATTGTGTCCACCCTAATATGGTAGGAAGACTCGTGAAATATATATTATTGCGTCAACCACAATCTGGCATGAGGATGACTTACCCTATGATCGCTAAGTTGTTCTACAATGCAGGGACTGGTACTAAGGGTCCAACCCTCTATTGGAAGGAATACCCCTATCCCTGGGTTCACTCGATGCTGAATTTTACTCCCAACTAAATTAATACTAAACTGATCACTAGATTGTACTAGTATTGGCTGAACTAACCCTATTCATGTTGACTGACTGAACTGGATTATGTTCAATAAGTTCTGTTAACTGACTGAGTACTACGGTTCTTGACCTTTACTAGTATGATTCTATAACTACTGCAACTAAGTATACAGCTAGATTTTGGATAATAAATACCACCAGGACTCAATAGCATAATGGATAAAACATAGTAAATCTTGAATGCATAGCAATAGTCAATCATTCACAATTCATTCATTGAGTCATTTTTTCAAACACATGGAGGTCATAGGCTTGTGCATTATTGGGAACATATGCTAACATGTCATGATTTCACTATTCAATTCACGTGGAGATTCTATCAAACACTTGGGGAGCATAATTAATGCATATGATGATAAAAAACACATAAGCATCATGAATACAACTTAAACTTCCAAATTCAAGGGTTTTAAGATGAAAGATTCATAATTAAACACACATGCTAACATAATTTCATGGAACTCATAAAAGATATCAACTTGAAATCCAGAGAACAACTCAAACATGACTTAATTAAATTCATAACATAGAAATCATAATTCATGTTTTTAAAAAGGCTTCTTGAACTCCAAGGGTGGAAGAAAACCCAAACATGAACACCTAACATACCTTGATTGTTTATTTCATGGGATTCGTGGAGGATTTCTTAGAACTTGGGCTTGAACTTTATGAACTAGAGTTTATTTCTTGATAGGAGTTTGAGAAGAATCAATGTATTTTGCCCTTTAGAATATTAAATTTTGTATTTTGGCTGAATTGGGTTTGGAGAAAAGGACCTAAATGCATGAATGACATGAGAATGTTATGCAGCTATAACTAAACATGGAATAGAGTAAATCTAAGGAAGTCTATTACCTTCGGCTGAATCTGAGTTTGCAGAGAAGAGGTAAGGGTACTTGGTCCGTATGTCTGCTTCCGCTTCCCAAGTAGCACCCTCAATGGACTGATTTCACCAAAGAGACATGAAACACTGGGTGCACTGATTCTAAGTTTGCAGGAAACTCAGGCTCATAAGATACCTGGGAGCGTGTGTTGTTGACTTTAAGGGTAGTTGAGATGACCACTTATCTTTGATTGAGTTCACGTATAACAACAACTATCATTCTAGTATTTAGATGGCTGTGTTTAAGGCACTTTATGGGAGAAGATATAAATCTTTCATTGGTTGGTTTGAAGTAGGTAAGGCCGCAGTAGTAGGGCCTGACTTGGTGTTTGATGCCTTAGAGAAAGTGAAGTTAATTAGAGAGAGGCTTAAGACAGCTTAGAACCGACAGAAATCATATACAGATATGAGAAGAAAAGATATTGAGTTTTATATTGGCAAATTTATGTATTTGAAAATCTCTTCTATGAAGAGAGTGAAGAGATTTGGAAGAAAGGGGAAGCTTAGTTGCCTGCAATTCATATTTAGTGTCTATCATAACACTGTGTAAACCCTAGGATGGAAACATACACTATTAGATGAGGGTGTGATTCTTAGAAGTCATCCTTGCATTTTTGAACTAAGTAGCCAGCATAGGTTGAGACATCCAAACTATCAGATGAGGGTTGATGAGGTGGATAAGCACTATCAATTGAGGGCCCCACTATTCTTTTTTGGGGACACTTGTAGATAAGGGTCACTCATAGCTTGTCTTTATAAGTGGTGAGGTATTGAAACCCTTCCTATTGGGGTTATAGATTAGACCCTAACTCAACTATAATGACATATTATGGGCATGTCGATTAGATAATTACTTCCTATAGTTTCAGTTATAGAATTCAAGACTATCAAATATATTAACTCAGAACAGTATAGATTTTAGCTATTTTCATCAGATTTAGGACTGTCAGATATAGTCACTCATGTCCTCAGTTATATCAGTTATTAAAATTTAGTTATTAGTCATGTTAGTTATCAGTAAATTAATGTTATCACAATCTCAGCAATAGTTACTACGTAGTCATGCATATATTATCACATTCATATTAGTCAGTTAGCCAGTGTTGTTCATGTCTATGAAACCTATGCATTCAACCTACTTTCCATGCATACTAGTACATTCAAAGTACTGACGCATTTCCGCTATGGTATCTTATACCATAGGTTCAGAAGCACGAGCTCCAAAGCCTAAGTAGCATTCCAATCTCAGTAATGATTCCTCATCTCTCGAGGACATGATCATTTATTTAATATCTCATTAAGTAATTTATTAGTTGGAGTTAGTTGGGGACATGTCCCATTAACATCTTATTCAGATAGATCAGCCATTTAGAGGCTTTCCAGACTATCATGTTATTTTAGTTTTGTTTTAAGTATTTCATACCTCATTTATATGTTATATCATTATCAGTTATGTTATAGTCTTAAACCTTATGGCCTTTCAATTTATGTGTCATAATAATATAGTATATTACGCAATATATAGGTATAGATATCAGTTATGGGTTAGCTTGTGGTCCTTCAGGGTCATGAGCACTGTGTAGCATTCTGGGTACCAGATCTGGGTTGTTACAAACTTGGTATCAAAGCCTAAGATTCAATAGAGTCCTAGGAAGTTTGAAAGCCGTATCTAGTAGAGTCTTGTGCATGGGTGTGTTGTGAGCCACATGTATGTGTAGAAGGCTATAAGATGTTTTAAGAAAAGTTTCCCTTCTTTCAGTATTCATGTCATGCCAGTAAGTATAATCTCAAGTTAATTTTTGAGTCTAATCTGTTTCTCCATTTCTTCTACAGAATATGCCTCCTAGAAGAAGAAATGATAATTAGTCATCCCCTCATACCAAAGAACCTTTGGGTGAACATATTTCTCATGCAGAGTTTAGAGCTGTATTAACTACTCTTACTCCGTCAGTTTCCAGTCAGAATGAATTACCAGCCATCGTACTAGCCAACCCAGTGGCCAATTTATCTACAGCTAGGATTCGGGACTTCACCCGAATGAATCCTCCATCCTTTCTCAAGTCTAAGTCAGATAAGGACCCTTAGAAATTTATCAATCAGGTTTAGGAGGTTACTGATGTTGTGAGGGTGTCAGCTATTAAGAGTGTTGAGCTAGCTGCATACTAGTTGTAGAATGTTACTCACACTTGGTTTAAACAGTAGAATTCAGAGAGGCCACTTGATACAGGTCTTATTGATTGGGGGGAGTTTTCCTCTGCATTCCTAGATAAATTCTTTCCCTAAGATCTGAGAGAGGCAAAGGTGTTAGAATTCATCAACCTTAGGCAGGGCAACATAACAGTGAAAGAGTATTCTCTTAAGTTTACTCAATTAGCCAGATATGCTCCTCATGTGGTTGCAGATAGTAGCCAAGATGAGTAAATTTTTTTGGGGTGAATGATAGTATGGTCAACGAGTGTAGGTCTATGATGTTAAATAGTGACATAACTTTAGCCAGGCTTATGAATCATGCTCAGTAGATAGAAGATAAAAATATTAGATGAGGGAGAAGTAGAATAAAAGAGCAAAGATAGGTAGTTTCAACTTTGATCAGCCTAAATCAGAAGGAGGAAACCATTATCAATTTTTTCCTAATCCATTAGTTCCAGCTCTTTCGTCAGCTAGTGCTCCAGCTCCTAAGTTTAGGGATGGTAATAAAGATAGGGCTCCAGGCTCTAAGTCTAAGGGCGGTGACAGCAATGGCTGAACTAATCCTCTTTTTTAGACTTATGGTAAGAATCACAAGGGTTCTTGCAGAGCTGCTAGTGATGTCTATTTTAGATGTGGCAAGCTAGGCCACAGAGTCAGAGATCATCCCCAGTCAGGTTATCAGGGTCAGCAGAACCATTCCTTAGCTCAGTTTGGTTTCCTAACTCAACAGGGTGCCACTTCCAGTGCTACTAGTGGGAAACGCCCAAGTAGACTTTATACTCTCCAGTCCCAGAAAGATTAAGAAATTTCTCCTAATATGGTTACTGGTACATTACAGATCTTTTATATGCATGTTTATGCTTTGCTAGATCCAGGAGCTTCTTTGTCTTTTATTACTCCTTATATAGTAGTTGATTTGGAAGACAGTCTAGAAATTCTAGCAGAGCCCTTCTCAGCCTATACCCCAATGGGTAAACCATCATAGCCCAATGGGTATACAAGAACTTCCTAGTTATGATATTTTAGAAAGTCACTTCAGTATACTTAGTCGAATTAGAGATGACTTATTTTGATGTCATTCTCAACATGGATTGTCTTCATTCCTGCTATGCCATAGTCGACTACAAAAATCAAAATAGTTCAGTTTTAGTTTCCAAATGAACCCATCCTAGAGTGGAAGGGTAGTGTATCCTCTTTCAGAGGTCAGCTTATTTTCTACTTTCGAGCACAGAAAATGATATCTAAAGGATATGTCTATTATCTTGAGTCAATACCAGTCATGAATGAATATTTAGATATCTTTCCCGAAGATCTTCCAGGAATTCTTCCCGAATGGGAAATAGACTTCGGCATCGATCTTCTTCCAGATACTCAGCCTATATCTATTCCAACATATAGAATGGCACCAGAAAAACTTAGAGTACTGAAACAATAGTTGAAGGATCTCTTAGATAAGGGATTTATAAGACCCAGTGTATCCCCGTGGGGTGCACCAATCTTATTCGTGTAAAAGAAAGATGGTTCTCTCATAATGTGCATAGACTACCATTAACTTAATAAAGTCACGGTGAAGAACAAGTACCCACTTTCCAAAATCGATAACTTGTTTGACCATCTTCAAGGTTCCAGTTATTTCTCTAAGATAGACCTCATATCCGACTATTATTAGCTCAGAGTTAGAGAATGTAACATTCTGAAAAAAACCTTCTGTACTAGGTATGGTCACTTTGAATTCCTAGTCATTTCCTTTGGTCTTACCAATTCCCCAACGACTTTCATGGACTTAATGAACCGTGTTTTCAAGCAGTACTGGGACATGTTTGTTATAGTCTTTATAGATGATATTTAGGTCTATTCCCACAGTGAGCATGACATGTAAACCATCTCAAAATCATACTTCAGACTCTCAGAGATCATCAGTTATTCACAAAATTCAGTAAGTACGAATGCTATGGTCAGTAGCATTTCTTGGACATATCATTTCAGGTGATGGCATTAGAGTAGATCCTCAAAAGACCAAAGTGGTAAGAAACTGGCCCAGACCTATATCTCCATTAGATATCAAGAGTTTCTTGTGTTTGGCTGGCTATTACAGGATGTTTGTTGAGGGATGTTCTTCTATTGCATCCCCTATGTCTAGATTGACTCAGAAGAAAGGCAAGTTTCAGTGGTTAGATCCTTACAAAAAGAGTTTGCAAGAGTTGAAGAATTGACTCACCTCAGCTTCAGTCCTATCTTTTCCAGATGGTTCAGATAGTTTTTTAGTGTATTGTGATACATCCAGAGTAGGTTTGTGTTGCATTCTCATGTAGCATGGTAAGGTCATAGACTATGCCTCCAGACGGCTTGAACCCCATGAGAAGAATTATACTACTCATGATCTTGAGTTAGTAGCTGTAGTAATATCCTTAAAGATTTGGGGGCATTATATATGGAGTTTATGTATATGTGTTCACAGATCATAAGATCCTTTGGTATGTCTTTTCTCAGAAAGATTTCAATCTTCATCAGAGAAGGTGGTTAGAGCTATTGAAATATTATGACATGAGTGTCCTTTCTTATCCAGGAAAGGCTAATGTAGTGGCGGACGCTCTCAGTAGAATTTCTATGGGTAGTGTTGCTCATGTTGAGGACAGTAAGAAAAAGTTAGCTCAGGAAGTCCATCAGCTTTCCAAACTAGGCTTTGCTTTGTCGATAAAGAGGAGGGTGATATATGGGTTTAAAGTAGTTCAGAATCATCTTTAGTTTCCAAGGTGAAAGAAAAGTAAGATAGAGATCCCAGTTTAGTCAAGTTGAAAGAGTTAATTAAAGATCAGAAAGTGGAGGTTTTCTCCCTAGGGGGAGATCGTGTTCTGTGTTGTTAGGGTCTTCTGTGTGTTCCAGCTGTAGATAACTTAAGGCAGTGATTTTTTCCAGAAGCGCATGTTGCACGCTACTCTATTCATCCAGGGGCCACAAAGATGTACTACGACTTATGGGAGATCTATTGGTGGAGTGGGACAAACAGGGATTTTACGGAGTTTGTGGCTAAGTGATCTACATGTCAGTAGGTTTAGATAGAGAATCAGAAGCCTAGTGAACCTATACAGGAGTTTATTATACCTACTTGAAAGTTGGAAGAAGTGAACATGGACCTTGTGATGGGTTTGCCTCGAACTTGTCATCAACATGATTCAATCTGGGTCGTTGTAGACAAAATGACCAAGTCAGCCTATTTTCTCCCAGTTCATACCTCATATTCAGTCGACGATTATGCCAAACCCTATATTAGAGAGTTGTTTAGATTGCATGGTGTTTCGTTATCCATTATCTTAGACAGAGGTACCCAGTTCACCTCTCATTTTTGGAAAATATTCCAAAATAGTCTTGGTACTTAAATTTATCTCAGTATAACCTTTCATCCTCAGACTGATGGTCAAGCAGAAAGGATCATTCAGACCTTAGAAGATATGCTAAGTGCGTGTTCAATTAATTTCAAGGGTAGTTGGGATGACCATGATGTATGAGCCTATGCTATCACAGTTGAAGCTCTTAACTCTAAATAATTTTAAGGTCTTGAGCAACTTTAGTTGTGTTTTGATTAGTTTACTTTGATTTTGTAGTAAATGTAGAGATGAAGGGGAAGTCTGAGTAGTCAAGACAATCAAGTTGTGCCGCGACAGTAAATCAGGCGCTATTGGGAGGCAACCCAAAGTTTTATGTTTATGCAAGTATTTTTACTTTTATAATTAGGATTTAGTATAGAGAAGGTCAAAAATAAGGAGGTCAGCTAAAAGGCTATGACGACATCTCTGATAAGCCGTCAGAACTGTGATAAGCTATCAGAAATATCGTTAGATAGGACAAACTTTAGGCAACCTATGCTTAAGGGTGACGACATTTGCGATAGTCTATCACACTTTTGATAAGACATCATAAGTCATTGTAAGCCCAAAGCCTTAAAAGATAAATTCTGGGCCCAATTTAAATCAAATTCGACCCGACCCAGCACATAACCCTTTTCTAATTTCCGCTACTTTTAATTCTCTTTCTTTAGTTTATTTCTTTCCTTTGTTATTTTATTTCCTACTCTTTGCAAAACAATTTAAGAAAATAAGTTCCCTTGTGTATGGGTTTGGAATTCACAATTAAGAAATTCTTCCTATTTTCTACTTCCCCTTGTGCGTGTAATCAGATTAAAGGCCCCCATCAGGTATACTCTACTTTAACTCTTTTTTCCTTTGTGGTAAGTCATAGATAGATGACAACCCAAAAACCCAAGATGCTTGAACCAAGTTCAACTTAGAAAGGATCTAAAAATCGCACCTAGGGTTTGCTGTGCAGGCTTGAGGTTTAAAAACAAAGGTCACAAATCAGAATTCAAGTGAATTTTAAGGAATAATGGGGACCAAAAATTAAGTTATAATCAAAAGTGGGTTCTGATAAAAGCTGACGACATTCATATTAGGCTATTACAATTGTGATGGCTTATCAGGAATGTCATCAAAAGTTGTTAAAATTTTTAAAGGTTTTATCTAAGGTTGACGACAATTATGATAAGCTACCACAGTTGTGACGGCTTATAAAGAATTATCGTCACACCTAGAACCTGAAGTATGAATAAGCCTAAATGATTAATGTGTTTGTGTTTATGCTCTTGAGGAATGACTAATGGTTTCTCTACTGCTACAGGAACCTTATAATGGCACTAAAATAAGAGCTAGGGTTGTAGGTGCCTCGTCTAGCAGGGCTCCAGCTACTGCAAAGCCAGATGCTCTCGATGGAGAAAAGACAGCAGATGATGTAGTAGTAGGGTCAGAGGCCCAGGATCTATGTGCTTTATTGCCTTCAGAGTTGTGCTGATCTGCTAATGTGCCAAAGATTACAGGGGTTGATGATGAAATTCCTGCCCAAAAGACTCACAACCCCATATGGTATGCTGAAAACCAGCCAAGATTAAGACTTGACAGAGGTATAGAGGTAGCAACAGACCTTCCAATTACAGATGTCGATGCAGCACCTCGTGTGGAAGTGCAAGATTCTGAGGCTGTGCAACTAACTTCTTCAGCATAGGTAGAATCAGTGTTTAAGACTGAAGCGATCCCTTCAATTCCTACAGCAGCAATAGGTTTTGCATTTCATCCGGTTGATATCCAAAAAGTAGCTAAATAAGCCAAGTGGTGTGAGGTACAACTACATACTTTTGTGAAATATTTTGCTGCTGTAGTGGACAAGAGAATTAAGGCTGCCCTTGAGCCTTTTGTGACTTTACCTATGTGGGTTGCAGATTTGGAGAACCAATTCGATGCATGGGTAAATAAAACATCAAGGGTTGATCTTGCTAAATTTAGAGCGGCATTGGACAAGGTAAAAGCAGATGTTGGGGTATTGCAGTAGCACCAATTTATAATGTCAACAGGCTTGGCTATGCATGAATCTAAGGAAAAAATTCCAATGCTTGACCTCACTAGAGATTCACCAAAGAAAAAGAAGAAGAAAAGTGAGAAGAAAGGAAAGGGGAAGAGAGAGAGGCCTGATAGTGATAAAGAGAAAAAACCAAAGAAGACGGAAAGAAATAAGAAGGAGAAGGAGGAGCTAAAAAGTGCTGAAATTGAGTCCTTAGTTGATAATGAGAAATGGGAGGCAACAATCTAAGATAGGGTTGTAGGTGCCTCATCTAGTAGGGCTCCAGCTATTGCAAAGCCAGAAGCTCCAGATAGAAAGAACACAGCAGATGATGTAGTAGCTTGGTCGAAGACCCAGGATCCATGTGCTTGATTGCCTTCTGGTATACGCTAATGCTTAGTTCAATTTATTTTTATTTTAAGTTGAGGGTATAGGGTAGGTTATTTCTGTAGCATATTTTCTAGATAATTAGGAGTAATATAAGTACTTGAGGTAGTTATCTTGTTTTGTGAATTTTGAGTACCTCTCCATTGGTCTAATATATTGTCTACTGTGTGAATTGCTTTTATTTGTGACCACTGTACATCCTTTTGTGGCATTATTCTGGCAACTGGATAACCTTTGTTAAGCTAGTGCATGAATCGGATAAGTAGTGATATGCAAGATACTTGTGTGCCATTTGTGTGTAAGGTATTACTCAGTTCCCGTTGTATGTTGAATTTAGAACTTACCCGGTTAGTCTTGCCATGGTCATAGGATAGGAGTTAGGAAAGAACCATAGGCCCTTTTTGATGATTAGTCCACTTCTAGACTAAATTACCTTCCCAATATGAATAATATCCCTTGATCCCTGTTAGAGCCTAAGTAGCCTATTTCTTTTTATGACACATCTCAAATTTTTGTTTATATCACAATGAACTTGTTTTGGCCCTGGTCCTTCTTTGACACTGTGCACCTTGACTTAGGCAAACAGCCTAAGTTGAGGGTGGCTATCATAGGGGTGCGTGATACAAAATGAGTATGAAGAGAGGAAGAGTAAAAGAAAAGAATAAAAAGTTGGGTGTGGTGAAAAAGGAATAAGAAATAAGAAAGCTATGTAAAAGATGATAAAAACATAATGTGATAATTGAAAAGACCGCATCCATCTTGAGCATGTGTGATCAATAATACAAAGGAAGAAAAGAAGGTTGAGAGTTGAAACCCCTAGAGTTTAGTATAGTGTTAAGGAGGCATAGTCACTCTAAAATATCCATGAATGTCATACCAGTCCCTAGCCTACGTTACAAGCTTAAGAAAAGCCCTATAGTGATCCTAACTGACCTGTCTGAAAACTTAGGTACTGACTATAAAGGAAAGACTATGGAATTTGACATGCAGTGTTTGAAACTTCATTCTGAGAGTGAATCTTATTTTATCCCTCTGTTTATGTATTTGAATTCTGATATGAGTTAAAAGGGATTTCTTTGTTGTGAGGGCACACTAGGTATGTTTCTAATCACTGACTTATGTAGATAGTGTGATTTGGGTATAAGCTTGGTTGTTATTGATGAATTTTTTCCGTATCTTGATTCTTGTGAGTTGCATGTTTTTTTTATCAAAACATCAATAGTGAGATTTAAAATTGTTTGACCTTAGAGATGGTAAATGTATTATGAACTGATATGAGTAGTTAGCTACGAAATTGTACTTTGTATTCTCTTAGTTATGTTATGGTTGCTTAAGGACAAATAATTGTTTAAGTTGAGGGTGTTGATGTATGAGCCTATTCTAACACATTTGAAGCTTTTAACTCTAAATAATTGTAAGGTCTTGAGCAACTTTAGTTATTTTTTGATTAGTTTATTTTGATCAGGCGTCAGGAGCACTGTCAGACTTAGGTAGAACTTGGAAGTTCAGATGAAGTTTTGATGACATTGGTGACAAGCCGTCACACTCTTGATACGTCATCATCATTGTCGTCAGCCTTAGGCAGCAAGAGCCAAAAATGCCAAGGAGCTGGCGACATCCGTGATAAGTCATCAATCTCCTGACAAGCTATCACGGATGTCGTCTTCTATTCTGTGGAAAAACTGAAACTTTTATTTTGTTTCCTTATTTAGGGTAAACTATTTAAATCTTTGTTTTAGGGTTTTCTATTATTCATTCATTCATCATCATCATTATTCTGAAGAGAGTTTGATACTTTGAGTCTTGGAGAATATTTTTCGATATTTCTTTCTCTATCTTTTTGGATTCAAAAAGTACAACTATTTTGGGGATTTTTCTTTGTGATCTATCTATGATTCACTAATTATTATTAATCTCTGTAATTTAATCTTCTTAATTATGAATTCAATTATGTGTTTCATTCTTTGCATTATGAGTGGCTAAACTCCGTTAACTTGAGTTATGAGATCTAGGGTTAGGTCATGATGAGGAGCTAAATACGCAAGATTTAATAGATGTTAGGATTTCTTGGTAATTTTGAGATTTTAGTTAACTTCTGTTGGTTGCAAATAGTAGACACACCTACTTTGATTTGCTTGAGAAAGAAATCATATACAGTAGGAAGTGAAATATCAATAAGGACTCAAAAATACTTCGTTTAATAATCAGCATTATAACAAGGTTGATTAACCTGAGTTAAAATCTATGCAGTGAATAGAAATTTCCTAAGTCCAAGAGGATTAGGAAATTAGATGCTTAAATAGGTCGAGAGACATTTGAGCATATCTTCGATAAAGATAGCTTGTTATCCTAACCACCGTGAGAATCTTAATTCACCTTTAGCATCTGTCATGTACTGTAAGCCCTAGTGATTATAATTCTGGTTATTTCATAAAATCTTGGTTACAAACTTCAAAATTAAAGTGACAAACAATTATTTGTGAAACTTCAACCCTCATTTTAGGAAACGTTAAACTATTAGTGAATTAAATCGCAAACGACTTGAGTTCACACCATATTTCCTATGGGATTCGACCCCAATCTAGTTGAATTTTATATTGATAACGATCACTTACACCCATTCAAGAGTGTAATTTGAGTGTTATCAGATATGCGTAGAAAGGATCTCGAGTTCAAGATTGGTGACTATGTCTATCTAAAGATCTCTCCCATGAAGGGAGCGAAGAGGTTTGGAAAGAAGGAAAAGCTCAATCCTGAATATGCCGGTCCCTTCAAAATTCTCAGTCGCTTCGACAAGGTATCTTATGAGCTCAAATTGTCTTCAGATCTAGCCTCAGTTTATCCAGTCTTCCATGTCTCTTTACTCAAGAAGGGAATAGGTGACCCAGCAGTTGTAGTCCCTATTCACAGCATAGATATTCAGAACAACCTCTCATATAAAGAGATTTCAGTCGAAATTCTAGACTATCAGAGTCGCAAAATGAGGAAAAAGAAGTCCCGCTAGTCAAAGTTCTTTGGAGAAATAAGTTCGTTGAAGGAGCTACTTGGGAATCATAAGCAGACATACGTATCAAGTATCCTCACCTCTTGTCTGCTAACTCAGATCTACCTAAAGGTAAAAGTTCTTCTTAAGCTTTTAAGTTTTCATGTCCAGATTTTCGTTACAACTTGATATCAACCTCATGTTCAGGATTCTATTTTTTTAAAACTTGGTACTAAGTACCATTGCATATTAAATTATGTTCATGCATTAGATTAGTCATGTATTCATGCATCAGATAGGCATTCTCCTTATGAGAAAACTCGGTTATTAAAAATCATAGTCATGTAATCAGTTTTGTCATGTCTTCTCGTATCAGATATGTGTGATCAGCTTATTAGTACTCTCAGCCATGCATTCTTGTATCATCTTAGTCATGAAATAATGCATCAAATATGCATGCTCAGTATGAATCTCTGAAATGTCAGTTATGTCAGTCATGTTTCATTTTTCATGTTCAGTGTGTACTTTGGCTTATCTTTTCTCCGCTCTCAGTCAATCTCATTCGAGGATGAATGTTCCCAAGGGGGAGATATTTTAATACCCCGAAGTTTCCTGACTAAATTTTTTTGTCCCAAGAATGTCAAGTGTTGGTTCTAAATTGAATGAAATTTATTCCATGAGGAATTTTAAAGATTTTCACTATTTGTCATGTGGAAAATTCAATAAGCTTTTGGTCGATATAAAATTTGCCTAGATCCGATAATCGAGTAAGAATTTATTACTATTTCAAGTTCCCATCGTAAAATAGCGCCATAATAGTCAGTGACGCACCACGCCATAGGGGA
The DNA here is from genome assembly GCF_002878395.1 of Capsicum annuum. NCBI lineage: Eukaryota > Viridiplantae > Streptophyta > Magnoliopsida > Solanales > Solanaceae > Capsicum > Capsicum annuum. The sequence continues at coordinate 163,715,505 of NC_061120.1, read as the reverse complement.
AAATGGAAATTGTAAAATTCCAGTGGGGGTCCGCGATAGTGGCATATCACGCAAAACTTTTATGTCGCAAATGAAGTGGCAATATGATGGCTTCACATTGTGCCATTTCTCAATTTCCTATTTGTCAAATTCAAGTGACACGGTGCGATAGCACCGCCTCGTGCCAGGGGTCCAATTCGGGAAAATTTCACTGAAACTAAGCGACGCATCTAGGGTTAAAAGGGTCAATTTTCTACCCCTATTTAAGCCCTTAACATGAGATTCAGCTGTTTGAAACCCAAAATATTTTAGTTTGTCTCAATTTTCTCTTAAGAACAAGCTAGGGTTTCAATTGATGATTCAATTTCAAGAAAGTCTCTCCGTCAATCTTTGCTAAATCAAGAACTAACGTATGTCATACATTGATTCATGGGTCTATTTCACCTATGAAGCTCAAGGATCTCTTTTCAAAATCCATGATTTATTTATTTATGAATGTTCATGATTGAATTAAATTGAAATTCATGTTCGTGATGCTTTGTGGTGTTGATTCATGTTTTAAATTACATATTTCAATGCTTGAACCTAGTTTATGAAGAAATGCATAAAATTCAAGATAAAGCCCTTTCAAATTACAAGGTGATTGATGTATTTCTTATTATTAGAATTGTTGTGGATGGTATAACCAAAGCATGCTCCCCATATGTTTGATTAAATGCCTATGTGAAAGAAAAGTGCCATACTAGTATGATAATATGAAATCCCTCTTTATGTACATGTTTATGCATGTCACATGTTTGATGAAATGCCCAATAGTTGAATTATGAATTGTGATGTGGATCATATATTCAAGAAAGTAATGCCTAGTCAGTTTCCTTCCAACGAGTCCTAGGGGTACTTTTACCAAATAAATATAGCTATGTGCCTAGAGTCAGTGATATGTTTCACGATATCTTCAGTCAAGCCATGATCCATAAAACTCAGTCATTCATATGACTCAGAAAATCTCAATAATTCAATAATCTCAGTACTATTCCATCAGTCAACAGAATTTATTTAATTCAGTTAGTAAGTCATTTTTAGTGTCTATTCAGATGGGAGTAGGAATTAGCAGCATGTGAACGCAAGGATAGGAACACACACTGTCAGATGAGGGCGTCATTCATAGAAGTCCTCCTTGTATTCTAGAACAATGTAGCCAGCAAAGGTTGAGACATCAACACTATCAAATGAGGGTTGATGAGGTGGATAAGCACTGTCAGATGAGGGCCCCACCATTCGAGATTATGAGCACCGTGTAGCATCCGAGGTACAAACTCGGGGAGTTACAGCTTTTATAAATCAAACATTCAACAATATTTGCCCAACATGAAATACTTAATCTCTCCTATCTAAACAATAGCTCATCACCACTATTATTTCATGAGGAGAGCCGATTAAAAGGTTAAAACATGTGGACCTGAAACATGAAAGGATACTATGCATAACTTTGAAACTTAACTATGTCCTAAAGAATAGAATATCAAGATCATGGATTCACCAAAGAGATCTAATCTGAGAACATACATGACAATCTTAATTTCACTGGTCATTAAGAGTGTAGCATGAGTTATAGGGACTGAGCATACTGTAAAACATGAGTACATAAGTCATGAGATGCATGAACTGAGTTTGGGGTTCATGATTTCATCGAATATGATTCATACTGCTGAAAAAACTGGAGCTCCTTATACTAGGGACTATAACAGCACATGATTCTCTATGATGCGCATGAACATGAACTATTGTAATAACCCGTACCTTCTCTTAGCTTGAAATCATCTCAAAAAAAATATTAGGATCTTTCTTTAAAAGATTAATTCTCTTTTGTACATATGATATTTTTAAGATTTTAACTTTTTATAAAGTGAGAAATTTAATAAGCTTTTTATCGATATAAAATTTGCCTAAATCTGATAACCAGGTAAGAAGTTATGGCTATTTCAAGTTCCCATCGTAAAACAACGCCATATAGGTCAGTGGCGTGCTGCGCCATAAGAAAAAATGGAAATTGTTCTTTTCCAGTGTCTCAGCGTGAATTTCTCCACGTCACACCAAAGTTCCAAGTTGAAAAAAAAGGGAAAATGTGATGGATCCACATCGCTCCATGCCTGAATTTCCCAATTATCAAAGTCCAGTGACACGGCGTGATTGCGCTGCATCGCGCCAAGTGTCCAATTTAGGAAATTTTCACTAAAATTAAATGACGCATCCATGGTTAAAATGGTCAACTTCCCACCCCTATTTAAGCTATTTAATACGTGATTCAGCCACTTTTCACCTAAAATATACTAGTTTCTCTTAAGAAAAAGATAGGGTTTTCATAGAATATCCAATTTCAAGAAAATTTCAATGTCAATCTTCATGAAATCATGAGCTAAGGTATGTGTTGTGTTCATTCATGAATTCCTTCAATTCATTAAGCTTGATAACCTTGTTTTATATATAAATCATGGTATTTATGTTGTGGGTTATTTGTGATCATGTTGTTGACATTGATTGATTTAAAAGTTAGAATCTTTATGTGTTTATCATGATATTATGTGTGCCTAGAGTCATTCCATGTTTTCACGATACTCTTAGTTAAGCTATGAGTCCTTAGACTTCAGACAGTCTTATAACTCAGGAAATCTTCATGATCTCATGAGATCAGTCAGTTGTCAGATATCAGTAGTATTCCATCAGTCAACAAAAGTTTGTAACTAAATCCATGTTCAGTTCAGTAAATCATGATTAGTGTCTATTTAGATGGGAGTAAAAATGAGCACCGAGCGAACCCAAGGATAGGAACGCACCTGTTATATGAGGGTGAGATTCTTAGAAGCAATCCTTCTATTTAAGAACAATGTAGCTGGCATAGGTTGAGACATCATAGCCTTCTATATAAGGGTAGATAAGGTGGCTTAGCCTAATATATGAGGGCTCCCATTATTCTTACTAGAGTTAACTGTTATATTAGGGTCACTCATATATTGTCCTTACCAGTGGTGCGGTATTAACACCCTACTAATCAAGGCATAGATTGGACCCCAATTCAGCTATAATACATCATTTGGGGCATGTCCGTTAGATGACTACCTCCCACAATCTAAGTATCAGTCTCAGTAAAAGAACTTAGATAGTTCTTCAAAATTTAGGACTGTCAGATATAGTAAACTCAGATACAGTATGAAACTCAATTAGTTCTATCAGATTCAGGACTATCAGATACAGTCACTTATGTTTTCAGTTATTAGAATTCAGTCATTAGTCATGTTAGTCACCAGCATACTCATGTTATCATGATTTCAGATATAGTTACTATGTATGAAAACATGTATTCTTATGTTCATATTAGTCAGTTAGCCAATATTGTTTATGCATATAAACCCCATGCATTCAGCCTACCTCATATGCATACCAGTACATTCAAAGTACTAACACATTTGAACTATGGTGTCTTATACCATAGGTTTAGAGACACGAGCTCCTGAGTATTAGTAGATTCCAGTATCAGCTTTTAGAGTTAGCAGTGAGTCCTCATCTTTCGAAGACATGATCATCATTTTATGATCTCATTAATTAGTTTATTAGTTGGAGTTAGTTGGGGACATGTCCCATCAACTCCTTACTCAGACAGTTCCGTAAGTTAGAGGCTTTCCAGGCTATTATGTTCAGACAATTATTTTAGTTGTTTTGGGTATTTCATACCCCATTTAGATGTTATGTTTTACTTTAGTTATGTGAACCTTATGGCCTTTTAGTTCATGTTTCCGTATTATTCAATATATTATGCAGTATATAGGTACATATATCAGTCATGGGTTAGCTTGTTGTTCTTCAAGGTCATAAGCACCATGTAGCATTCTGGGTACCATATTTGGAGCGTTACAAACTTAGTATCAGAGCCTAAGGTTCAATAGAGTCCTAGAAAGTCTGAAAGCCACATCTAGTAGAGTCTTATACATAGATTTATTGCGTGCCACATTTATGTACAGGAGGCTATGAGATGTTTTAGGAGCAATTTCCTTTCTTTTCGTACTCATGTCATGCCAGTGAACATAATCTTAATCTAATCTCTTAGTCTAATCAGTTTCTCCTTCTTATTTTAGAACATGCCTCTCAAGAGAAGAACCCAGCCTATCTAAGAAGATCCCTTGGTCGAACATTTTTCTCATGCAGAGTTCAGGTCCATATTTACTACTCTTGCTCAGTTAGTTACTGCTCAGAAAGAATGATTAGCTATCGTTCCAGTTAGCCCAGTGTCCAATTCAATTGCAGTTAAGATTCGAGACTTTACCCGAATAAATCCTCCATCCTTTCTTGCGTCTAAGACAGATGAGGAACCTTAGGAATTCCTAGATTAGGTGCAGAATGTTATAGATATAATGGGGATTACTCCTCGTGTGAGTGATGAGCTAGCTACATATAAACTGTAGGATGTTACTCACACTTGGTTCAAGCAGTGAAAGTCAGAGAGGGCAAATGATGTAGGGCCAGTTAAGTGGGAGGAGTTTGCTTCTACTTTACTTGATAGATTCTTTCCCCTAAAGTATAGAGAAGCTAAGGTTCTAGAATTCATCAACCTCAGGAAGGGCAATATGACAGTGAAAAAGTATTTCCTTAAGTTTATTCAATTATCTAGATATGCATCTCATGTGGTTGCAGATAGCAGGGCAAGGATGAGTAGGTTCATTTTAGGGGTGAATGATAGCGTGGTTAATGAGTGTAGATCCACCATGCTAAATAGTGACATAACTTTAGCCAGGCTCATGACTCATGCTCAGTAGATAGAAGAGAAGAAGATTAAGATAAGGGAGAATAAGAATAAGTGAGCAAAGACAGGTAGTTTCAACTTTTCTCAGCCTAAGTCAGAAGGAGTAAACCATTCTCAGTTTCATCCTAAGTCATTTGTTCCACCTCCTTCTTCAGCCAGTGCTCTAGTTCCAAAGTTTAGAGAGGGTAACAAAGATAGAGCGCCAGGCACTATGTCCCAGGGTAGTGTTAGCAGTGCCTGCACCTATCCTCTTTCCCAGACTTATGGCAAGCACTATCAGGGTATTTGTAGAGCTGGCAATGGTATTTGTCTCAAATATGGCAAGCTAGGCCATAGAGTTAGAGACTGTCCTCAGCCAGGTCCTCAGGGTCAATAGAATCGCTCCTTAGCTCAGTCCAGTCATCCAAATCAGCAGGGTACTACCTCTAGTGCTACTAGTGGGCAACACCCAAATCGTATCTATGCTATTCAGTCTTAAGAAGATCAAGAAAACTCTCTAGATGTGGTTACCGGTATGTTACAGATCTTTCAAGTGCATGTTTATGCTTTTCTACATCCAGGGGATCTTTTTTCTTTTGTCACTCCTTATATAGAATTCGATTTTGAAGGAAGTCCCAAAATTCTAGCAAATCTCTTTTTAGTCTCTACCTAAGTGGGTAAAACCATCATAGCTCGACGGGTATACAAAAATTGCCCGACTATGGTATTTCAGAATAGCACTTCAGCAGACTTAGTGGAATTAGAGATGACTAATTTTGATATCATTCTCGGTATGGATTGGATTTATTCCTCCTATTCCACAATCGAATACAAAAACAAAATAGTCCAGTTTCAGTCCCCAAATGAACCTATCCTTAAGTTGAAGGGTAGTACTTCAGCGTTTAGAGGTCAGATTATTTCCTACATTCGGGTAAGGAAAATGATATCTAAGGGATGTGTCTATCATCTTGTTCATGTTAAGGATTCTAGTTCTGAAACTCACAGTCTTGAATCCATTCTAGTTTTGAATGAATATTTAGATATCATTCCCGAAGATCTTCCGGGAACTCGTCTCGAAAGGGAAATAGACTTCGGTATTTGTTTTCTTCCAGAAACTCAGGCTATATCCATTCTACCATACAAATGGCACCAGCATAACTTAGAGAACTGAAAGAACAGTTGAAGGATCTCTTAGATAAGGGATTCATCAAGCCTTGTGTGTCCCCGTGGGGCGCTCTAGTATTATTCGTGCTTAAGAAATATGGCTCTCTCAAAATGTGTATAGACTACCATCAACTTAAAAAGGTCATGTTTAAGAACAAGTATCCTATTTCCATAATCAATGACTTATTTGACCAACTTTAGGGTGCCAGTTATTTCTCTAAGATAGACCTTAGATGTGGCTATCATCAGGTCAGAGTCAGAGAATGTGACATTCAAAAAATATCTTTTCGAACTCGGTATTGTCACTTTGAATTCCTAGTCATGTCATTTGTTCCTATCAGTGCCCCAACAACTTTCATAGACTTGATGAACTGCGTGTTCAAATGGTAGTTGGTATTGTTACTTTGAATTCCTAGTGTTTATAGATGATATTCTGGTCTATTTCCGTAGTGAGCGAGATCATGTAGACTATCTCAGAATAGTACTTCATACTCTGAGAAATAATTAGTTGTTTGCAAAATTCAGTAAGTGCAAATTTTTTCTAAAGTCAGTAGCATTCCTTGGTCATATTGTCTTGGGTGATGGCATTAGAGTAGATTCTCAAAAGATCGAAGCGGTAAGAGACTAGCCTAGACATGTCTCTCCATTAGATATCAGGAGTTTCTTGGGTTTGGCTAGCTATTATAGATGGTTTGTTGAGGGATTTTCTTCTATTGTATCCCCTATATCCAGATTGACTCAGAAGAAAGTCAAGTTTTAGTGGTAAAATTCTTGCGAGAAGAGTTTTTAGGAGTTAAAAACTTGACTCACCTCAGATCCAGTTCTAGCTCTTCCAGATAGTTCAGATGGGTTCGTAGTGTATTGCGGTACATCCAAAGTAGGTTTGGGATGTGTCCTCATGCAGCATGGTAAGGTCATAGCCTACGCCTTCAGATATCTTAAACTCCATGATAAGAATTATCCAACTCATTATCTTGAGTTAGCCGCCGTAATCTTTGCCTTACAAATTTGGAGGCATTATCTCTATGGAGTTATGCGGATGTCTTCACATATCATAAGAGTCTTCAGTATGTCTTTTATCAGAAAGATCTTAATCTTTATCAGAGAAGGTGGTTAGAGTTCTTGAAATATTATGATATGAGTGTCCTCTATCATCTGGGCAAGGCCAATGTAGTAGCCGATGCTCTTAGTAGACTGTCTATGGGTAGTGTTACTCATGTGGATGACAGTAAGAAGAAGTTAGATCAAGAAGTACATTAGGTTTCCAGACTTGGCGTTCACTTAGTCGATACAGATGAGGGTGATATATGGGTCAGAGTAGTTCAAAATCATTTCTAGTTTCTGAGGTAAAAGAAAAGCAATATAGATATCCCAACCTTGTTAAGTTGAAAGAGTCAGTTCAGGATCAGAAAGTAGAGGTTTTCTCCCAAGGAGGAGATGGTGTTTTGAATTGTATGGGTCGTCTCTGTGTTCCAGGTGTAGATGACTTAAGGCATCGAATTCTTGCAGAAGCGCATAGTGCGTGCTACTCTATTCATCCAGGGGCCAAAAAAATATACCATGACTTGCGGGAAGTTTATTAGTGGAGTGGGATGAAGAGAGATACTACAGAGTGAGTTTCTAATTAAATGCTCTACATGTCAGCAGGTTAAGATAGAGCATCAGAAGCCTAGTGGTCCTATGTAAGAGTTCATTATTCCTACTTGAAAGTGGGAAGAAGTGAACATGAACTTCATGATGGGTTTTCCTCGAACTCGTCATCAACATGATTTAGTTTGGGCCATTATAGATAAAATAACCAAATTATCCCATTTTCTTCCAGTCCATACCTCTTATTTAGCCGAGGATTATGCCAAACTCTAGATTACGGAGTTGGTTAGATTGCACGGTGTTCTTCTATCTATTATTTCAAACAGAGGTACCCAGTTCACCTCTCATTTTTGGAAAGTGTTCCAAAAGGGTCTTGGTACCCAAGTTTATCTCACTACAACCTTTCATCCTTAGATAGATGGTCAAGCAGAAAGGACCATTCAGACTCTAGGAGATATACTAAGGGCGTGTGCAATGTATTTTAAAGGTAGTTGGGATGACCACTTGCCTTTGATTGAGTTTACATACAACAACAACTATTATTTAAGTATTTAGATGACTCCATTCAATGCTTCCTATAGTAGGAGATGTAGATCTATGATCGGTTGGTATGAAGTTAGTGAGGCCTTAATCATAGGGCCTGACTTAGTATTCAATGCCTTAGAAAAAGTCCAGTTGATTAGAGAAAGAGTCCAGCCTACTCGGAGCCGACAGAAGTCTTATGCAGATATTCATAGAAAAGATCTCGAGTTCGAGATTGGTTAGTATGTCTATCTAAAGATCTTTCCCATGAAGGAAGTGAAGCAGTTCGATAAGAAAGGCAAACTACATCCCCGATATGTTGGTCCATTCAAAATTCTCAGTCGATTCGGTAAGGTAGCTTATGAGCTAAAAATTCCTTCAGATCTAGCCTCAGTTCATTCGTCTTCCATGTCTCTTTGCTCAAGAAGTACATAGGTGACCCAACATTTGTAGTCCCTATTCAGAGCATTGATGTTCAAAACTGTCTCTCTTATGAGAAGATTCCAATCGAAATCCCAGACTATTTGACTCATAGATTGAGGAACAAAAAAGTCCCTCTAGTTAAAGTTCTTTGGTGAAGTTAGTCCGTCGAAGGAGATACTTGCAAAGAAGAAGAATATATGCATACCAAGTATCCTCACCTCTTCTCTGCCAGCTTAGATCAAGCTCAAGATAACAGTTCTCGTTAAGATTACTCAGTTTCATGTTCAGTGTTCATTACAAACTTGGTACCAAGTACCATTACATATTAAGTCATGCATTCATGTATCCGTTCAGTTATATAATTATGCATCAGACATGTATTCTCATTGGGATAAACTTAGTTCCTCAGAACATTCAGACAAGTATTCACGAATCAGCTACACATGCATCAGATATGCATATTCAGTATGATATATTCAGTTATCAGTCATGTCAATCATGAGATCATGTTTCAGTTATTCATGTTCAGTATGTATGTCAGCTAATTTTCTTACCTTCTCTCTCAGTCTCATTATAGGATGAATGTTCTCAAAGGGGAGATATTGTAATACCCCGTACCTTTTCCTAGCATGAAATAGTCTCAACAAAATGTTAGGAGCTTTGTTTGAAAGATTAATCCACGTTTTTACACGTGGTATTTTTAATATTAACTTTTCTTCATGTGGGAAATTCAATAAGCTTTCCATCGATATAAAATTTTCCTAAATCTGATAACCAGGTAAGAAGTTATGACTATCTTAAGTTCCCATCGTAAAATAGTGCCATATTGGTCAGTGGCGCACCGCGCCATCAGCTAAAATGGAAATTGTCCTTTTCCAGTGTCACAGCATGATTTCCTCCATGTCACTCCAAAATTTTAGTTACAAAATAAGGGGCAATGCGATGGCTACACATTACGCCATCCCTTAAATTCCTAATTGTCAAAATACAGTGGCACGGCTCGATACAATTTGGGAAATTTTTACTAAAATTAAATAATACATCTAGGGTTAAAAAGGTCAACTTCCCACCCCTATTTAAGCCCTTTAACACGTGATTCAACCACTTTTCACCCAAAATATACTTGTTTCTCTCAAGAACAAGCTAGGGTTTTGTTGTGTTCACAGTCAGTCTTCCTGAAATCATGAGCTAAAGTATGTGTTGTGTTCATTCATGGATTCCTTCCATCCATGAAGCTAAAGAACCCTGTTTTATCTATAAATCATGGTATTTATGTTGTGGGTTATTTGTAATCATGTTGTTGACGTTGATTGATTTCAAAGTTGGAATCTTTTTTTTGTTTAACATGATGTTATGTTACCATGCAAGATAAAATCCATGAATTTAGTTGGTTATGATTTGTAATTTGATGAATTCACTTATTCCCTAAATTGTGCAAACAAGGTGGTTGATAAAATGCTTGAAAAATTAGAAATCATGCTTTATAGCTCAAGACATAAGCTAAATGTGACATGCTTGTCATCCTTCTATGTTTAAATGGTTTCCATGCTATCATTGTGAAATGTATATGTTTTTAGAATGGCCAAGATATTCGAATATGAGATTATGATATGATTATCACCATTCTCATTCTTGTTAGATAGTATGATAACCTTGTACTTCGTGAAATCCATGACTTATTAAATTATGTATTGTTTATGTGGGTCTTGTTCTTGATAAAGTCATGCTTCATTAGTTTCCTTCTATCGAGTCTTGGGGGTAATTGTACCCAAGACATTAGTTGTGTGCCTAGAGCCATGTCATGTTTTCACGATACTCTCAGTTAAACTATGAATCCTTAGACTTTAAACAGTCTTATGACTTAGGAAATCTCCATGATCTCATGAACTCAGTCAGTTGTCAGATATCAGTAGTATTTCATTAGTCAACAGGAGTCAGTAACTCAGTCCATGTTCAGTGTCTATTCAGATGGGAGTAGAAATTAGCACTGAGCGAACCGAAGGATGGGAACTCACCTTTTATATGAGGGTGTGATTCTTAGAAGCAATCCTTGTATTCCATAACTATGTAGACAGCATAGGTATAGACATCATAGCCTGCTATATGAGGGTAGATTAGGTGGCTTAGGCTGCAATATGAGTGTTCCCACCATTATCACTAGAGTTACCTATTATATTAGGGTCACTCACATATTGTCCTTACCAATAGCGCGGTATTGACACCCTTTAAATTAGGGCATAGATTGGACCCCAATTCAGCTATAATACATCATTTGGGGAATATTGATTAGATGACTACCTCCCATAGTCTTAGTATCAGTCTCAGTAAAAGAACTCAAATAGTTTTTTAGAATTTAGGACTATCAGATACAGTCAACTCAAATACAGTACGAAACTCAAATAGTTCCATCAGATTCAGGACTGTCAGATACAGTCACTCATGTTATCAGTTATCAGAATTCAGTCAGTAGTTATGTTTGTCATCAGCATACTCATGTTATCAGGATTTCAGATATAGTTACTATGTTTACAAGCATGTATTCTCACGTTCATATTAGTCAGTTAGCTAGAATTGTTTATGCATATGATCCCCGTGTATTCAGCCTACCTCACATACATATTAGTACATTTAAATTACTGATGTATTTGCACACTAGTGTCTTATACCATAGGTTCAGAGAAATGAGCTCCATAGCATCAGTAGATTCCAGTCTCAACTGTTAGAGTTAGCAGTGAGTCCTCATCTTTTGAGGAAATGATTATCATTTTACTATCTCATTGATTAGTTTATTTGTTGGAGTTAGTTGGGGATATGTCCCATCAACTCCTTACTCAGACAGTTCCGTCAGTTAAAGCCTTTCCAGACAATTATGTTCAGACAATTATTTTAGTTGTTTTGGGTATTTCATACCCCATTTAGATGTTATGTTTTACTTCAATTATGTGAACCTTATGTTCTTTCAATTTATGTTTCCACATTATTCAGTATATTATGCAGTATACAGGTACAGATATTAGTCATGGGTTAGCTTGTAATCCTTCGAGGTCAAGAGCACTATGTAGCATTCCGAGTACTTGATTTGGGGAATTACAACTATGATCATGGTGCGACATGTAAGGAATGAGTAGATATTATGATGTCTAAAGTACAAAACTTTAAACTGAGATAAGAATGGGTCGGGCATCTTCCTCCCCTATTTATGTTCTACAATACACTAACATCATACTTGAATCTGAGAGCCTGACTTAGTTACTTGTTCTATTATCTCCTCCTTAGCTTAAAGCCATCATTCTAAGTCTGTGGGACCCTTTTAAATAACTCTAACAGAACTACAACCACTGTATTTTAGAGTCTAAGATATAAAAATACATATAAATAAGAACTCACCCTGAAAGACTACACTTTAAAATATAAGATCCACTGCTAGGACTTCCTTCTGATATACACCTCTTTACTTTCTATAGCCCATAACTTAGATAGTAAGAACATCACATACTATATTACTAGACTCATCCACACTTAGAAACTCAATGGTACTATCAAAGCACACCCACACCATAATACTTAAATTCTTGCATACACTATTTCAAGCCTACTGATTCAGTTTTCATACAACTAGACCCATGGATACATAACTTGCTAAATACGGATAAATGCTATCACCAATTAACTACTTCTAAACTTCTGTATTCTTGCTTCTAACTCTAGATCACATACTATCATAGGATTTTGAAAAGGGATCTGAGGGCATATCTGACTTCGGCCCTATGTACGATTTTCATAAACATGAATAAGTCCTTCAAACTTTAGTAAATATGGGCATCGATCGGATACTTTTGAGCCTACATATAATCCTATAACTATCTGTGGGGACTATCTGAGAAAGATCTATCTGTAAGAACTTAATCTTCACTATTTTTGTTACCTTAAAAATAAGGCAGAGTTGACATCAATGGAGCAAGATGAGAATCTATATAAATTTCTTAATGGAAATTTCTACTACATGATCTGAGACATCAAAGAAGGGAAACATTTCCTAAATACCCTGTAGCCTTCCAAAGAAAAGTACAAATGTATCTGTTCTATTCTATAAGACTCTACTAGACACGACTTCATAGACACCCTAGGACACTTGAACTCTAGGCTCTAATACAAAGTTTGTCATAACTCGAGGCTGCCTCAGTCATAAAATAGTGCTTAAAACCATAAGGAATCCCAAGATAACCCATGAACTGACATACTGCATGAGCAAGTGATTTAATATATATTAAATAGCTAGTTCTGCTGTGCAAAAACATAATCATAATGAAATATGAATAAGTATGTAACTCATAGAGTTTACAATTTGATAACTCTAAAGAGAGAAACTAAAATTACATAACTGACTCTGATTGACATCTATGAAGCCTTTACTAAACTTACAATAGATAGATAGGATATGCCTCCAGCTACCACTAATCAATACATATGAATAAAAATAAAAATAAAGTACATGATCAATATATGACTGGAGTCCCCAAAATAGGAGAACGCATCACCTACTAGCTGGAAACTATAATTGTATGATCGTAATATGTAGGGTACAACTGGTACCTACATAATGAAGCAATGTAGCCACACAGATGTATATGTGGATTAGTACTTTTGGAATGTACTGAGTAAGTAGAGGTGAATTCAATAAGTAAAATTGATTATATATGAAATCTTAAAGCATGTATGTTAAGTGCAAATAGACTTACCAAGAGACTGAAATAAACTAAAAGTTGAAGTATCTTAAAACATGAGTAATATACATTATCTGATAAGCTAGTGAATCACTACACTTAGTTTCTTAAAAACTTTACTTTTGTAATATAAATAGAATAGAAGCTGGAAAGTAGTAAATCATGGACACTGTACGAATACTTGCTATAAAACTATGTGATGGAAACTAACATAACTCGAGGATATGAATATACAAATATACTGAGCATAAATGCATAAAAATACAAAACGAAACATAATATTTACTAAGCTGATCTAATCAACTGAATAACTGGTAAATGAATACTGAATAACTAATGCTTGAATAATGAATAACTAGTGTATGGATACTGATTAACTGGTATCCATAAATTTATTAATTGAAAACTATATATTGATTAACTGATAACTGAATACTGATCATGTAAAACTGAACTGTCTTTAGTTTGAATAATTGAACTAAAACTATAGGGTATTGTGCATATGAGATAAGGTCTAACTGAACAACATGAGATACTCAGCATGCATACATGAAAATTGTAATCTCTAAAAAATAAGACTAAGTATATATCTATTATGTTACTGATAGAATCTATAATTCTGAAAGACTGAGATCTATATAACTGAATATCTGAAAGTCTATACACTTAGTCAAGCAATCCTAAACTAAAAATACATGAATATTGACTGAAACTATGGGAGGTGTCATATAACTAACATAACCCAATCTGAGCTAATCGGGGTCCAACTTATAAACCCATTTGGAAGGGTATCAGTACTGTTTCACGAAAACTAACACTAGTTATGTGGATCCACTAAATTGGTGTCCTAAAGGTCTAATGAGTCACCCTCAACTGGAAGGTCCTCTAATGAGATATATGTCTACCCCCAATAGTAAGGTAGAGACCTTGTCAAACCTTATCTGGCAGGTAAGCCCTTTGTAACTCAGGAATTGCTACTAAGGGTCACACCTTCTACTGGTAGGTAAGCCCGTATCCCTGGATTTTCTCAGTGCTAAATCCTACTCCCAACTAAAAGACACTGAAATGCTAACTGGTGCATGCATTGATAAATGATAAGCTCGAGTCTTGGTATTCTAAAAATAATAGTGCATACAGATTCTAAGGTAAGTATTAACATATAAACTGATAATTCTCATCATGAATATGAATACATGAGTATACTGAAAAGATTAATAGATTAATTCTCTGAGTACTTGAAAAGTTGAATTTATGTAATTCACATAGGTATCGGGTCTTCATAACCCACCAACACTGAATGAGTATAAAATATGATATAAAACTTGAAATACTATATTAAGTGATTATGGTTCATAGACCCAAACATGAGCATTTTATCAAGTATGCGAAAATCATAAGCTTATACATGAGAATATCTTAAATATGAGGAAACAATAGGATTTCATGGCTAAATTCATAACTTGGGGATTTATCCTAAATCAACTAAACATGACATGGAATCACAACATTCAAAGCATAATATAACACATTCCACTTGAAAGCACTTATAATGAAAACTTGAAATTGAATAAAAGAGAGATTCATAGAGATAGTTTAACTCAAACATGTAAAACTTATAATTTAAAACCAAAAAAGTTTTCTTGGACTCCATGGGTGAAAGAGGAACCACAGATGAACTCCCACATACCTTAATAGATGATTTATTGATTATTTTTGAGGGTCTCTTAAACTTGAAACTTGAATTCCTTATTTTCTTGTGAAAGGGTTAGGGTTAGTTCTTGGGGAAGAGAGGGCTTTTCTCGAGAGAATTTGTGAGGAAAAGGACCAATAATTCTCCTTGAGAGCCACAATTCGTGTTTATGGATGAGTTGGGTGATGGGAAATGACCCACATACCCCTTGGGTGTTTAAATCAAAAGCCAAACGTATAGGTACCAGGTAACGCGGGCTCTGTCCCAGTGGATTAGCCTGGGCAATGGGGGCCTTATCGCATTAGACTAGCAAAGGTGACATGGGACATATCCCACCGGACTAGCCTAGGTGACGCGGGCTTATTTCGGTGGCCTCATTATTTTGCTTCTCCAAACATACCTTTACGCTCATTTGAAAATTCCAAAACTCACTCGACATGTACTTTTGACCTCTCTAAACATGAATCAACTTAAAAAGTAATATTTCGAGGTTGGGAAGGTCGATTTAGAAATCCATAAAATCTAGTAGTCTTGAAAGTAACTAAGTCCTCAACACTTAGTGAAATGTTCAAGTTTTGGACCCCTTAAACATGGAATTGAGAGCTGAATTGAGCTAAGACTTTTATGGGGTATTATAAATTCTTATCATTCTAGTATTGGTATGGCCCCTTTTGAGGCATTATATGGAGGAGGTGTGGATATTTTATTGCTTGGTTTGAGCTTAATGGGGCAGATGTGATCAGTCCAAATTTGGTCTATCAAGCTAAGGAAAAGGTGAAAGTGATTTGAGATAGGCTTAAGGATGCAAAAAGTTGCCATAAGTCCTATATGGATGAAGGCATAGAGACTTGGAGTTTGAGTTTGGGGATAAGGTGTTCCTCAAGGTATCTCCCATGAAGAGAGTAATGTGGTTTGGCAAAAAGGGTAAGCTCAGTCCCCAGTATATTGGTCCATATGTGGTTTTGTGGAGGGTTGGAAATATTTTATTTGAATTAGAGATGTGTTCTAGTTTGAACTCTATTCATCCGGTATTTCATATCTCCATGTTGAGAAATTACCTTGGTGATTATTCTTCGATTATTCCTTTAGAGAGGTTGGGTATCGCATACTCTTTGTCTTAAGATGTGGTCCCGATTGAGATCTTGGATAAGCAGGTTCATCGGTTATGAACCAAGGATATGGATTCGGTTAAGGTTCTATGGTTGAACCGTAAGGTGGAAGAAACTACGTGGGAAGCGGAGGAGGACATGAAGTCCAAGTATCCGCATTCATTTTTTTTCTCTTGGGATTCATGCGAAAGGTATGTGTCTTCAACACATCTTTATTTTTTGAGTTTTTTAAAGAAAATATTAACATATTTGCCTATTTGTTTTCAAACTTTGTTAAATATTAGAGATATATTTTATAATGCAAATGAATTGTTCGCGTGATTACCCGTAACTTGTCTGTTATTTAGGGATGAATATTCCTAGTGGGGAAGATTGAAACACCCTGGTTTTTAGACCTTAGAAAATTTCCTGGAATTCTAGTCTCTGGACCCTATACGAATCATTGGTATGACTTGTATATTATGTTATGAATTGTATGGTCCAGTCATATACTAACCGGTGTATGTAGGTGGGATGGATTTTGGTTATTGGAATAGGTATGACTTGAATAGTATGAGTCATATAGTTTGATAGATCATTTGGTTTAGGTTTTCTATAGCTTAATCTTAGACTTAGTCGCTAAAGTTGGATCCCAATATGAGTAGCTCACCGTGAGCAGTAAGTTAGGGTACGAATTGTACTAGGGACTTGTACGGTGGATAGTGTCCAATCCTCTTAGGATTCAATTCTTCTAAGGTATAATTATGGGTACCAGTCGTACACTTGGATACGATGTGATTTAGATGAGTCATACCTTGGACAGTGTTAGGCCTAAAGGAGAGGCCAAGGGTACGAGTGGTGGATACCACTCATACAGAGAAGGTACGACTCATAAGGGTCAGTCGTATCTCTATGATGTGATTTTGGTGCAGATTAAGTGGGGTATTCTGGATATTTTTCCACTTATCCTAATAAGGTCCCATAACTTATATTTATCTTGGGAGATTATTTTCCCTATTATTCTATTCTTAAACACTTGAAAAACCCTCTTAAATTCTCTCTAGATTTCCTAGGTCAAAGGAATCTAGGGTTTCATCTTAAGGTGCAAACTGTTGCTTGTCTTAATGATTTCTCTCGATCATCATCTTGGTTTAAGGCATGTTATTTTCCCCCATTGTTAGTTCCAATTAAAGGCATGACTTTATACAATGTTTTTATATTTTGAATGTAGTATGATTTTGGGTTTTTAAATATGATTTGGGGGTTTTGGTTAAAAATTCTTAGTTATGGTTTTCCTATGTTTTAACTAGGTTTTTATATGCATTAATGGTGGTTTTGGATAATTGTTTGCATGGGAATGGTTCTTTGGTAATGACTTTGGTTTTGGAAATACTATGCCCCCAATGTGTTTGATAAAATGCCTATAACAATTTTTTCACTATAATATTAGTTTTTCAATGGAACTTATGCATAGTTTAAACTTGGTAATGGAACCATAAATGATATGAATAGTTTGAATGGTTTTAAATATATTGGAAAGGCCTTGGTGGCCATGGTTTTGGTTGAATAGATTTATGGGAACATGGAAATCCCTTGATCATTAAAAGGTTTGACTGAGGACAATACTTGCAAGTTATAGTCAGTATGACAATACCACTACCTAATATCCTTGGTTAATAAATGGGTAATGGTTTGGTTAGTTATTTTGTAATGGTTTTAACTGGGATTAAATGAGGGCTGTGTAGCAAGACATGGAAGGAGGAGATCCCGGGGGTATCTAAATTGGAAACTCATATTTGCCGATATGAGGTTTGGTACTAGTGACCGTGTGTATGATGTCATACTATATATTTTAAGGGATGTACTAGCCATCCCATGTTCTCTTCCCTGACCGTGCATCTTCATACACTAGGGCTTTTCAGCAGGTGGAGATGAACCCATATAGCCCATGGTAGTTTAGGATGATAGAGCTACATAGCTCAAGTAAAGGTTTTAGTAGCATGCGAACCCGGTCACCTTTCCCAGCATGGTTATATATATATATATATATGGTGTTATGCATATGAATAGTATTTACTTGGTTTTATAAATGAGATTATTTTATTCTTATTCTGAGTTCATGCTTGGATTCACCTGCTAACTTGTCTTCAGGAATTGTATCACTATGTGATACAAAAATCAGTCGTTCCACTCCTCCTACTTAGTGATTCCAACTTCGAGGTTAGTATTTGGATTGAAGTGGTGAGAGTCCATCTATTCGGAAGGTTCCATTTAATGAATGTTATTTCATAGTTTGACTTATTTATGGATATTAGTTTTGGCTATGGTGAGATTGACGAGGATGTCGCGCATCGTATTGGGGCAAGGTGGTTGAAGTGGAGACTTACTTCAGGAGTCCTTTGTGATAAGAAAGTTCCCCCAAAGCTTAAAGGTAAGTTCTATAGAGTAGTAGTCCAGACGGCTATGCTGTATTGAGTGAAGTGTTGGCCAGTTAAGAACTCCCATATCCAAAAGATAAAGGTGGCGGAGATGCAAATGTTGCGATAGATGTATGGACATACCAGTAAAGATAGGGTGAGGAATGAGATTATTTAGGAAAAGGTTAGATTTGCCTTGGTGAAAGATAAGTTAAGAGAAGTAAGGCTATGCTGGTTCGGGCATAAGATAAGGAGGAGCCCTGACGCTCCAATGTGGAGGTGTGAGACTTTGGCTATGGATGGTTTAGGTGGGCTAGAGGTAGACTGAAAAAAATTAGAGAGAGGTGATTAGGCATGATATAGAGCAATTACAGCTTTCAAAGGACATGACCCTTGATAGAAAAGTGTGGAGGATGCGGATTAGGGTAGAGGGTTAGGGGGTGGGAGCGCGGCGGTAGTAATAGGGGAGTGCTCCTTTGTGTCTGGAGTTTTTGGTTTGTAGTGTTGGGGCTGTAGTTTTTGGGATTAGTGGTGTTGTCTATTTTACAACTCGTACTAGTTTATTATGCACTTATCTTTTGTGTTTGTTATACTATTAGTTTGTTTTGTGTACCATACTAGTTTGTATCCGCTTACTTTTTGTGTTTATTACACTGTTATTGGTCCTAAGCTGGGGGTCTATTAGAAATAGCCTCTCTACATCTCTTGAGGTAGTGGTATGGTCTGCCCTCCCCAGACCCCACTAGGTGGGAATACACTGGGTATGTTGTTGTTGCTATTGATTTTGGCTATGGTTCGGGGCATGTCCTAATCAAATTTTTATATTGTTTTAGTTAGAGGCTTTGTGGTACTGTTATGGGTTGGTATGGGTGGGGTGGGTATTGGTATCGACCTTAATATTGACGTTGGTATTGGGGATGATATCATTAGATATAATCCCTCATTATTCCATCTTATTTAATTTTGGGATTATTCATATTATATTTTGGATCTCCTTTGGTTATGGTCTGGTTTATGGCTCTTGGTTCCTGTATTGGTTTGGCTTGGTGGTTTGGTTGGCATGGTTTGCTAGGAATATATCGATCCTAAAGTCAGTCCTTGTCAAGTTATGCTATCTTGTTATATGTTTGAAGTTCAGTCAACTTAGGCAGGCGGCTAGAGATTGGGATGAGTAACATGGGTGGTCTCCGGTCCTGGTTGGACTTGGGATGCTACAAGGCCCCTAGGTCGGTCAAGTTGATTGCCCATTGTTCAAGGAAAATACTGCACCATCTGGAGACTGAAGTTGATATAATCATGAACCTCCCATCATTCCCATACCTTTATAGCTTTTTAAATTTTTTTTTTGGGAGGGGGGGGGTAGTTAGGGTTGGGATTGAGGGGGACTCATTGCTTACCTCGTTTGGTGTGCTTACAAATTTGTATATAAATGAAAAAATGAATGGGTGAAAAATACTTCTAACACTTTGATACTACTTATTATAACATATTATAGTGAATATAGATTGATTAGGGTGATCAAAAGGGATTTTGTACAAGCTATGGTGGTCTAATTCCTGTCAAATGGCTAAAAAAGATAATACTTAAATAAATAAAAAATAAATGGGCAATAATCACTTCAAATACTTTAATACTAATTATTACAACATATTTTAATCAAGATAAAGTGGTTAGGGTGATTAAAAGGGGTTTCATAGGAGTAATGGCATTACAAACCATAATATTGATATAAGGATGTTCTCAAAGTATAACGTAACATTATTATAAGCAAGTTGTATATGTAGTCATTACTCATCCAGAACCCCTTTTGATCACCCTAATCAATTTATGCAGACTATAATATATTGTAATAAGTAATATCAAAGTATGTGAAGCGCCTTTTACCCATTTATTTTTATCTATTTAATTATTATTTTTTTGTCATTTTACACGACGTAGACTATCATTGCTCATCAAAACTTCTTTTGATCACTCTAACCAATTTATGTAGACTATAATACATTATATAAGTAGTATCTAAGAGTTTAAAATATGATTTTTATCAATTTATTTTTTATTTATTTAATTATTGCTTTGTTAATCTTATACCCTAATTGTGACTGAGGTGATGATATATCGATTCATTGATAAGTATATCATCCATCGAGTGTCAATTATTAATACTTTTAAAGGTTCCAATAGTAACAATAGAATCTCCAATGATAGCATAAGAAATTTAGCAAAATTCTAAGGACAATAAAAAATATATTAATTAAAAAAGAGTCATATTTATTTTCCCATTTTTGAACTTTTATATTCTCCTTTCTTGCTAAACTTTTCTATTTATTCTTTTATTCTGAACTCTAGTAATGATTCATCATCTACGATATTGAAAGTCCAACCATATATTTTTATGATAAGTCAATCATCATGTAAATATCTTGTACCGAAAAAATTTAAATCTTGGGTTCGATAATTAGTGGTGAATTTTCAATTAGTAGTGTATAACTTTTCCTATGATATCACTATTAAAAGGGACTAATATATCTTTATATAGTAAAATGACCAATATAATGATGTTAGGTGGTTTGAGACATGCAACACAACAAGAGAAAATGTTGAAAAAAAATCAATATCGACTCCAAGTCCTAAAAGCATTCCTACATTGAGTTCGGTATCAGAGACGACAACATTTCAAGTTGTACCAAGTTTTATATATTAAGAAATCTTAGAGAATCTAAAGAAAGTGTGAACTTTCTTATGACATTGTTTAGAATATCTCAAGACACAAGGGATCACTCAAAAATTTTATTGAGAGATACAAAGATAGGGACGAACTAAAATAGAGGTTGATTGTGGCTGAAGAGGAAGGAAAAAAATTAAAGAATGGCAAAATCTGATATATTATCAGTTTTTGCTGCATGAATATATAAAACAGGATAGTAATTGTATTATCTATATTTTTATTTTAAACTATGTCGTATATTTTGTTTATGGTTTATTACTAGTTTTCAAGTTTTATTGAGAGACACAAAATAGAGATGGACCAAAATAGAGGTTGATTGTGGCTGAAGAGGAAGGGAAAAAAATAAAGAATGGTGAAATATGGTCTATTATCAGTTTTTTCTGCTTGAATATATATAACAGGACAGTAGTTGTATTATCTATATTGTTATTTTAAACTATGTTGTATAGTTTGTGTATGCTATATTATTAGTTTTCTTTTTCTGAAAGAGATCGACGTCTTCAAAAAATAATTGTAAAAATAGATTTCATGTCAACATATGAAGAGTGATTTCATGTCAACATAATGAGATATATGCTACAATGAAAACTAATTTTCTGTCAAATATAAAGATATATTAAATAAACATTCAAACTACAAAATTTGTCCAACCTCACATCAAAATCATAATTCTAACATTCAAACCAAAGATATAAAAACAAAAATTTTCTCTCAATAGATCAAACCTTTATAACATAATTTTTTGACCTCATATATTATAACAATTTAAAAATAATTTTTTCTTAAGCGAACATCGAAATTATAAAAATAAAATATCTCAACCTAACATCCAAACGATATAAATAAATTATTTTGAAATTTCACGTATAAACTATAAAAATTAATCATCTTAAAACATCACATCAAAATCAAAAAATTTATTGTCATCTCCATTGTTGATATATATAATAATAGACATCACATCGGTTGAAAGATCACCAATATAAACTTCTAATGACTCATCTATAATGACTATAAAACTACTTTGGAGCTTGTTATATCTCGTCTTCTTCTTCATCGACCCTATTAACTTCATCAAAGTCTCCATCAATTGCCGTGTTCTTGGTCAGCTCCCCCTTTTATTCATCTACTGTATTAGAGACCCCATCAAATGACTTAGCCTTGATGAGCTCCTTCGTTTGTTCATTTGCTTTATCAGAGACCTCATCTGTTGTCTTTTCCTTGATCATCTCTTCTTATTGTTCAACAACTTCATCAGAGAGCCCATTTGCTATCTTTTTCTTGGTGAGATCATTTTCTTCTTCAATAGCTTTATCTGAGAGACCATCACCTTCCTTTTTTTTAATCAACTTCTTTTTTTCTTTAGTAACTTCATTAGAGACCCCATCAACTTTTTTGGCCTTGGTTAGCTCATCATCTTTTTTAGCAGAATCCTAATCATAGACCCCATCTACATCTTCAAATGCTCCATCAGCTTTCATATCTTTGATCAGCTTCTCATCAAGGACATCATCTATTTTTCATTCAGATCTTCAGTTTGGGGAACTACTTCAATGGGGATCTATGAATTTCTCCTTTCAAGGCATACAACTATTTCTTCAAAGGCTCGAACAATATCTCTTAGGATCTCTTAGTCATTCATATGTGCATTTCCTATAATTCTTCGACATGATTAGTAAAATTACATATTTTATGAATCAATTAAAATTTTAAAAGTTAAATTAATTGACCTTTTTTTTCTTCTTTCTTCTTATTCTTCTCAATTCTTTTTTTCTCTTCAGTAACATAATCCATAACCACCATTAAATTTTTACCTATCCTTGACACACACTTCTAAAGAGAGTTCAAACTTTTTTCAATCCTTGAAACATGATCGAACAATTCTACATCAGTAAAATACCTTTTTACTTTCCTACATTTGTCAGTCTACCTACTTTTTCCACCATTAATATCTATATCTTCATCATCATCAGGTTTTTCAAGGACGTTAAGACCACTCAAATCAACCTTCAATCCATAAATGAAGACATCTCTGACCTCATCATTGTATGGGACTAGAATTCGCATGTAATTTTGATTTAGCTCTTGCATAGTAGGGATGCGATAGGGGTGCACTATCTATCAAATAAGGAAAACCATTAACTATTACCAAATATATTTAATTTTAAAAGCAATTGATAAAAAACATAATTTATTTACTTTCGAGGACTGCCTTAAATGTCTTAATAGATCATCTTTGGCTAGTGAGGAAATATTTTTAGTGTATCATCTGATAAATTTAGGCAGAGGGAAAGTAGTCTATTTTAATTTACTAGCATGTCTCCCAATATTGGGCTTTCTTTATAGATTCAAACGTATAATCACAAAAAATAATCAATTAATCAATTATGACTTTCAAACAAAGTCTACAATCAAATAGACTGGATGATTTGATGATATATCATAAATTTCCAGTAAAATTCAAATAGATCATAAGATGCACCATTCTCTTTCTCAAGATGTGCTTATTCTGCTTTTTCATGTTTGTATTCTTCTTTTTCAAGTAGTCCAATGTCAATGCAAAGGACTCCTTTCTCCATGAATATTCCTCAAAAAAAATCAAGAGAATAGATCATTTTTATGAAGTTTGGATCAATGGTCTACAAAACATCTCTTGATAGCCACATCACATGCAAGAACTAAACCAAAAAAGACTTTAACTTTTCCCTCTTCTTCAGCCTACCTCCTTTCAACAAATTTAAAAGTCTTATTGCAGTAATCTTTTTGTTGTGGCTAATCTTATTGTAAAATTCTTTTCATGTCTATACTCCTTTATCAATTTTAATTCATGAGAATATGCTGGACACCTTATTTCTATGATCAAAGCTAACTCGGTCAAGCCAAAATAAGTTGACTTATACAACTAATGCAAAATCACATCTCATTAATTTTTGTTAAATTTGACATGATAAAAAATCATGTGATGGATCAATGGTTCATGAAATTTTAAATGGTCTGTCACTCCTCCAAAGTGATCCAAAAAAGAGTTTTTAAACCTACGAATGAGTTTCTACTCAATTTGTTTTTAAATTGATAAAAAAAGATGCACACCAGACTTAATGAAACTGATCCAAGTTCATCCATATAGGTATCAAAATCATATATATACATACATACATATATATATATATATATATACAAATATATTTCAGCATTAAGAACCCATGAACAGTGTGGAATAGACAGGAGATGATCACCTGCATTTCTCATTTATATCCCCACCACTATCGAACATTCTATCCCCTTCTCCACTATCACTATCCCCAATACCATTACCTCTATCTAATTTAGCTTAACTATCCTCAGCACTTGGTTCGTTAACATACTTTTTGATTACATTTGTTGTTTGTGAATTTGACTCATGTTCAAGTAAATATTTTTTTCTTTTGGCATCTTACTTAGGTTAGCACCACTTCTTGTCCTACTATCATAAGCATTCTTTGAACCCTTTACTACTCTTTTAATCATCTTTTATGATCTACAAGAAATCAAATATCATCAAGATTAACATTAATCGACATTAATTAACCACAAGTGTCTAAACAAAAATTACAAAATTAGGTTATACTATCCACGTCGAATACACTAATTTTTAAATTATAAAATCGGATATTGAAATATGCTACATAACATAATTTTTTAAAAAAAAATCCTAAAATTCTAGCCATTAATCGATAAAATTCTTAAAAAATTTCTATATTTTAGGAAAGAGAAAAATACCCTTGCTACTAACATAACACACAAACAAGAATTTCAAAATCAAAACATTGATTTTATTTAAATATCTTTACAAAAAATTTGGTTATAAAAATAAATTTTTTTACTAGAAACAAACCACCACAATATGCACCTAAAACTGATCTAAATTACCTGGTGTTGAGAATTATGTAACTTTGATCTTGAGAGAGGAGAAAACTCAATAATAACTAACTTGAGAGTTGAACAATTGAATGGAGTGAGGGAGTGTGTAAGTAGGAATAAGAGTAAGGAGAAGGGAGAGAATTTGGGAGTTGTGTTAAGTTAATGAACCTAGGTAAATTAAAAATAAATTTTATGGGGCCAAGGTCAAATTTAATAAAATTTTTATCTCGCCACCTTTTAACCTTTTTTCACACTATTCCTAAAATTTAAATGAAAAGAAATTTGGTGTCTATTCTTCTAAAGAAGTTTTGAATGTGGCCCTTCTTTCCAAATTTTCTCTAGTTAGATATGAAAGTAATAATTATGAATCAGTCTCAATTACAAGATTGTTTATACTTCAATTTTGTGCATAGATAAGACCATGATAAAGACCAAGTAACTCAGTATTAATAACCCCAGTGAGAAGAATAGGGTGACGTACCCAAGTATCCGAGTAGCTCTTTTAAATGGAAAAATAATTTAAGAATCTCAATAAAAAATGTATTACTTTTTGTCTAAGTTCATATCCTTAATATCTTGTGTATTAGTATTTAATATGAAAATTATTTTATTATTATATTGTTACATTTACTTTGTAACATATTCTTATTGATAGCCTTAAATACAATTAAAAGAATTTTATCATACTTTTATTATTTGACCCCCTTTACTACCATTTAATCTTCATTTTTATTTGGTGAGTGTTTCAAGATCTTTCATCACTTCCCATGAGATATATTGTTTACTATATATTCATGTCTCTTTCCTTGGGAAGACATACAAAGAAAAAAGGACTTCTCGTCCTACATCCTGTAATGCTGAGTTTCATATCTATTTAATCTTTGTTAGATTCTGAATCCTATTTTCATAATAAACGGGCTTGGTGAATCTAGAAGGATACACCCAACCGAGTGAAATTTCCTTAAAGATGGTGTCCAACACACCTCAAGCTATGTAAAGTCCATACAAGTGTTCATGAAGAAGGTATTTTTTGTAAGATTTACAACAATCTTGAGGATATTTTTTTTCTTATATTCTTATGAAAAATACAAAATTAAATACCAAAAGTACTGGAGGTTGAAAGTGGAAGAATACACATGGTTATTTCATGTAACACCCCACTTTTTAAGCTAGAACTCAAACCGTTATTCCTATGTGCGTAAACTCTAATTTTATAATTCATGTTTCCATGCATGTTTCATGATAATTAGCCTAGTGTAAATATAGATTATGATGTGAAAAAATGTTCATAAGAATCACTTAAGAGAAAAGTGAGCTAAGAGCCTTTTGCTTCGGCCAATTTTAGTGTTGGATTCCCTAAGGGTCAGCTTTGAACATGCATAACTTCTTACATATGTAGAATCTTGCAGATAAAGACCCACCAAATTGTTGATAATTGAATTAGCTTTCCAATTATACCAACTTTTTATTAATCCGATACACAAATGAAAAGTTATGGCCATGCAAAGGTCGTGCGTCACATGACAATCATAAAAGGCCACCGAAAAGGGTGTGCAATTGCCATGATTCACCCACTTAGGTCTGTACAATGGGCATGCATCGCCCACTTTGGCTTGGAGATTGTTGTGCATCGCATGGTTATTGCATAGTGCAAAAAGTGTTCTATTTTGACTTAAATCAAGGGCGTTGAAGTCGTTTCACACCCCTAAACCATACCTAATCACTCTTAATCAATATAAGGTGTCTTTAAATACATAAAATCCACTCCCTTAACCCCAAGAATTCAACCCATGATTCAAAAACCATCCTCCTTTCCCAAGAATAAAAATCCAAGCCCCTTTCTGATGAAATCAAGAATTCAAGCTTCCAAGTTCAAGAAATCTTTAAGAAACCATCTATTAAGGTATGTGGGGTATTCATCAATGAGTTCCTTTCACCCATTGAGCCTAAAAACACTATTTCGATTATAGTATGAGTTTTTCCTTTGTTATGAGATTTCACATGTTAAATATTATTTCAATTCATGCTTTTCCCTAGTAAATTGAACTAAATTCATGCCCTCATATGGTCCCATGAGAATTAGGTCATATAATTTTTTGAATTTTAATTCCCTATGTATATTTTAGTTGAATCTATGTATTTATGAATTTAAAGTATATAAGCATGTTATTTTTCCATGATTTACACTTTCCGATGTTCAAATTCATGTACCTCAATGGTTATTGAAATTTACTACCTTAGGGTCTCTGAATTATGATTTCCTATTAAATATTTTTTCATATTTTTGTAATCTTTCAGTACTGGTGGTTTATGAACACTCGATACATTTGTGTTTTTATATTATTTTTATTTTCAAGTAATAAGTCAGTCAGACCATAGTTTAATATCATATTCAGAATATCATGTTCATGCTGAGCACTTACAAGTAAAGTATCATGTCATGTTAAATCACTAATGATAGCAGTTTCATTCAGTTAGGAGTAACATTATCACCGAGATAACTTAGGGATGGCACTCCCCAGTCAGTTAGGAATGAGACATTAGTAGCAGTCCATAAGTTCTATACCTATAGTGCCACTGTAGATTATGAGGGATCCCTCTTCAGTTAGGAATGACACCCTCATCCTTCGAGACATCATCCTTATGGATCCACATCATTATTCATAGGTTGGTACCCCTGGCAAGGTACCAACACCTTTCCAACTGGGGTTAGAAGTTAGACCCTGATTATAATACCCCACATTTTGGACTAGAATGAAAATCCATCATTCCTATGCGTGGATGTTTCAAAAGACTCAAATCCTATATAAATTTAGTGTGTTAATCAATTCTGTAGTGTGGGAATATATTTGATCTTGAATTTAGATCATAAAGGTCCCCTAACTTAAGTACAAGTTGAAAGCTTTCCTATTGTTTAAGTTTTAGTGAGCATCAAAACTTGGGTAAAATTCAATCAACCATAACTCATTATATATGGCGAACTGGGTGGTTTACTATATATCAAATGAAATCTCTTTGAATTATCTTTCCAACTATACTATTTTTGCCTATATCTGATATCAGAGCAAAGTGTTATGCCTATTTTACTCTAGCATATTAGGCTGGAAACAGTGTGACGACATTCGTGATAGCCTATCACATTTATGATGCCCTATCACAAAGGTTGTCAGCCTTAGGCAGAAACTAGCTCCTAAGTGATGACATTCGTGATATCCTATCATATTTGTGACACCCTATCACGAAGGTCGTCAGCCTTAGGCAGAAACCAGCTCCTAAGTGACGACATTTGTTATAGCCTATCACATTTGTGACACCCTATCACGAAGGTCGTCATCCTTAGGCAGAAACCAGCCCCTAAGTGATGACATTCATGATAGATTATAACATTTGTGAAACCCTATCACGAAGGTCATCATCTATGATTTTCAATAATTGGGAAATTATTTCATTAGGGTATTTTGGTCTTTTCCTTCACCTTCCATGACTTATAACCCTAAAGAGACATAATTTTTCCCATTTTTCTTTAGTTAAGCATCTCAAAAACCTTCTCTTATACTCTTAACTACAAGATTAGGGTTTCCATCAAACTCATCTATCAAAAGCAAGATTCAAGCCTTTTTCCAAGATAATCAAGAATTAAGTTTGGCAATCCAAGAACTCTCCAGCAAATCATCAAGGTTTCCTTTCTAAGGTATGCGTGTAACCATTCATGGACTCCTTTTGTCCATCAAGTTCAAGAACCCTTTTCTAAAACTATATATTATGGTTTTCATGTTATGAATGGATTGTTGATAATGTTTATGTGTTGAATGATGCCAAGATAGAATCTTTATGTGGTATTATGAATCTATGACATCATATGAGTTAAAAACATGTAAGTTTAATTATTTATGATGAGTAATTGTATGATTTACTCCTATGCCTAAGTTTTGCATGTAAGGTGTTTGATAAAATACCTAAGAGACTAGAAATCATGCATTATAGCTAAATTGTGACTAAGTGAAGGAATCATGATAGGCCTCTATGATTCAATGTCATCCATGTTGATAATGTGTCTTGTGAACACTGTTGGATTACTCATGAACTAGTCTTATGGAATTATGCTATGTTTACTTGCAAAACCCACTCATGTACAAGATGTAGAATATCCATGTAATTCATGAAATTCCCCAAGTTATGATATTATGGATTCTGGTTGTAATATGTATTGAGCATGATATTGAAAGCTATGCAAGTATATACATGTTGTATGAAATTCCCTTCCATGAAATAGATTGTTGAGAACCATGCTTAGTATGAAATCCCTTATTTATGATATTATGGATTATGGACTCTACTCTAAAGATCAAGTTAGTCATGTGTGTCAGTTTCCTTCCATCGAGTCCTGGGGTACTTGTACCTGAAAAATATAGATGTGTGCCTAGATGCATGTCATGTTTTCATGATACTCTCAGTCAAGCCATGATCTATAAAAATCAGTCAGTCATGTGACTCAAGAATACTTAGTAATCTCAGTAGTTCAGTATTCTTAGTAATCTCAGTGCTCAGTAACCTCAGTAATCATAATAAATCTTAGTAACTTCAGTACTCTTAATCAGTCCTCAAACTCATTATATTCTATCCGTCATCATTATCCCTAAGTTCCAGAACTACGTTGCCAATGTAGGTATGAGATATCACCCGTTAGATAGGACTGACATACTCAGGGTCACCTGTTAGCACATTTATATGTATACGATTGATCCCAGGAGTCACCCACTAGATTAGGACTTCCTCCACAATAGATGTCTTTACTGGTGGCGCAGTATGGCATCCTTCCAGTTAGGGCAGAGATTGGAACCCAGTCAGCTTAGCTTGGGGTATGTCAGTTAGATGAACACATCCCATATTTTGAGTTACAGAATCAAGGCTTTCAGACACAATCAACTCAGCTTAGTAGTACAGATTCAGTACTGCTAGATACAATCAATTCTTATGATTGTAAATAGACTTCAAGATCACCCATTAGCTAGGAATGATCTCAACTATGATTAATCAGTATCAGAATCATTAGATTTAAAGATCACCTGCTGGATAGAACTGATCTCAGACTAAGTCAAATCATCCTTATTATTAGTATACTCATGATCACCCACTAGATAGGGCCGATCTCAGATTTAGTTACTCCAAGTAGAATAGAACTCAGATAGTTCCATCAGAACTTAGACTGTCAGATACAGTCACTCAGTATCAGTTATATTGATTAGGCCAATCATCACAGTTATATCAGTTATATCAGTTTTTTGAACTTATGTATCAATCATATCAGTTATCAAAATTCATGATATTAGTATTCAGCCTCAGGACTGTCAGACATAGTCAACCAGACAAATTCTTTATAATTTGAACTGTTAGAAATAGGTGTTTATCTATTCAGTATCTTAGTATCAGTACACTCATGTTGTCAGTATTCAGACTCAGTAGTCAGTATCTCTACGAGTTTAGTTACAGTTATGTATGCATATATGTATTCTCACATTTATATTAGCCAAATTTTTTTATGTATATAACCCTTTGCATTTAGCCTACCTCACTCGTATACTCAGTACATTCAGAAGTACTGACACATTTGTGCTATGGTGTTTACTCTTATATTACACCATAGGTTCAGAGGCACGAGCTCCAGATCAGCAGTAGCATTCCAGTGTTTAGAGTTTGTAGTGAGT
Source organism: Capsicum annuum (assembly GCF_002878395.1). Taxonomy (NCBI): domain Eukaryota; kingdom Viridiplantae; phylum Streptophyta; class Magnoliopsida; order Solanales; family Solanaceae; genus Capsicum; species Capsicum annuum. The sequence goes on along the minus strand of NC_061120.1, from coordinate 163,684,804 downwards.
CCTTCTCATTCGAGGATGATATAATTATTGCTACATTTACTATTCAGTTTCTAGATGGTGTTAGTTGGAGACATGTTCCTTTATCTCCTTATTCAATTCAGTTAGAGGATTTTTGACTAGATGTCAGATTAGATATTTAGATCTCATTATTTTTAGTATTCATAACTTGTTTTAGTATTGTTATACCTTTTTCAGATATTTTGTTATCAGACATTTATTCATTTCAAACTTTATGGCCTTTCATGTTCATGTTTTTTACATTTTATGATATATTATGTAGTATATAGGTACAGATATTAGTAATGGGTTAGCTTGTGGTCCTTCGGGATCATGAGCACTGTGTAGCTTTCTGGTTCAGAAAATCGAGGTGTTACACTGATAGTTAGATTGGGGCATATTAGTTATAGCTTAGATCCTATAGTCTTAGTATAGTATTTCAGATTAGATCGATTCAGGCTTGCTTGACCAAGTATGGAGACTTCTGTTATCCAATCATGTAATTATAGTGATTTAGTAGTGATAAGTCCTTATCTATTAGGGATATGACATCTTTATTATAGTTATTTTAGTATTTTATCGTGATCAATCAGTAGGAGTTTGTTGGGGGTTTATCCCATCAACTACTCAAGAAGTTTAGAGGCTTTCAGACAATCGATTAGACAGTAAGTCAGTTACTTTCAGTTTTATCAGTTGTTTCAGACATGCCAGTATTATGTACACTACTGATTATCTTAGTATTATGCCAGTATTGTTTTAGTATTCCAAATATACAATATCTTATCTGATTATCTTCTTTACGTGTTATTTTTATTACTATTTTGTTCAGTGCTCACAATAGGTACTAGCATCATCGGTTAGATTATGGTCACTTGTGGCCGTAATCACCATTACTGTGACTAGGGGGTAACATTAGGCCATGACAAACTTGGTATTAAATCCTAATGGATTAAAGTGTCCTAGGGCATCTGAAAGCCGCATTGAGTAGAGTCTTGTGCATGGGTGTTAAGCGCACACACTTATGGGAAAGAGGATACGAGACATTTTTTGAAAAGTTTCCTTTTTTTTAGTGTTCATGTCATGTGAAAGAGCATAAGCTCTACTAAATTCCTATTTCTAACTCAACCTATATTCTATTTATAGAAAATGCCTCCTAGAAGATAGAATGAAAGAAAAAAGATCAGCCTGTAGCGCCACCTATTCAAAAAAGTCCTCTGAATGACCATGTTTCCCATGATAAGTTCAGGGCCACTTTTATGGCCATAGCCCATTGTATAACTTCTAAGAACAACTATTAGGACATTGCCCCAGCCAATCCAGTGGCAAATACAGTTGCTATTAGGATTCGGGATTTCATTTAGATGAATCCCCCTTTGTTTTTAGGGTATAATTTTGAGGAGGATCCGTAGAAGTTTTTAGATATATCACAAAAGGTGACTAACATCATGGGTGTTACTTCAAATGAGAGTGTAGAATTAGCTGCATATCAGTTGAAAGGAGTAGCTCACACCTAGCTCAAGCAATGGAAAGAGGATTAAGGTGTTGAGGCAGGGCCTATGGAGTGGAAAAAGTTTTCCACTGCTTTCTTAGACAAGTTTTTCCCACTAGAGTTTAGGGAAGCTAAGGTTCAGGAATTTATAAAATTAAAGCATGGAAGTACGAGCATGAAGGAGTACTCGTGCAGATTCACTTAGTTGGCAAGGTATGCTTCTACTATGGTGGCTGATAATAGGTACAGAATGAGTAAATTTGTATTTGGTGTATCTGATAGTGTGGGCAAGGAGTGTAGAACTGCCATATTGATTAAGGAGATGAACCTATCTAGACTTATGGTTCATGCTCAGTAGATTGAGGAGGAGAAACGTAAGGAGAAAGAGAGAGAGAATAAGAAAGTCAGAACAAATAGTTTCAAATTTTGTTATCTAAAGTCAAACGGTGGTAATTGCTCTCAGTTCTTCCAAAAATATTAAACCCTAACTTCATCTTCTGCTAGTGCACCAGTGTCTAAGTACAGGAAGGATAGCGCAATATCTAAGTCCCAAGGTAGTGTGGGCAGTGTTTGTACCAATCCACTCTACAGGAAGTCTGGTAAGAATCATTAGGATGAGTGTAGAGCTGGTAGTGATAGGTGTTTTAGGTTTGGAAAATTAGGACACAGGGTAACGGAGTGCTCTATAAGTATGTGAAGGGGTCAAAATAATCGCCAGTAGGGCAAGGAAAATTCTTTAGAAGCACCAGTAGGTTGCCTGACTCAGCAGGGTGCCGTGTCTAGTGCTACTAATGGGCAGTGCCAAAATAGGTTGTATGCTCTCCAGACTCAGCATGATCAGGAAAGTTCTCCCGATGTAGTTACAGGTACGTTCCAAGTCTTCCATCTTCATGCTTATGCATTGTTGGACCTCGAAGCTTCACTTTCATTTGTGACTTTTTACATAGCTATAGACTTTGGTATTAGTCCTTAAACACTAGTAGAGCCCTTTTCAGTGTCTACCCTAGTGGGAAATTCCATTACAGCTAGGCGAGTATACAAAAATTGCCCTATCACAGTGTCTTAGAAAGTTACTTTTGTTGATCTAGTAGAGTTTGAGATGACTAATTTGGTTGTCATTCTTGGCATGGATTAGATCCACTCATGTTATGCCACAGCCTATTGCAAAAATAGAATCGTCCAGTTTCAATCTCCTAATGAGCTAATTATCGAATAGAGGGGTAGTACTTCTGTGCTCAAGGGTCATTTTATTTCCTATCTTAAGGCAAGAAAGATGATATCTATGGGGTGTATGGACCATCTTGTCTAAGTCAAATACTCAAATTTTGATACTCTGAATCTTGAGTCAATTTCAGTAGTATAGGAGTTTCCAGATGTATTTCTCGAAGATCTTCCCAGAATTCCTCCCGAAAGGGAAATTGACTCCAGAATAGATCTCCTTCCAGATACCCAGCCCATCTCTATTCCACCTCATAGAATGGCTCCCGCTGAGCTTAAAAAATTGAAAAAACAGTTAAAGGATCTATTAGATAAGGGTTTTATCAGGCCTAATATTTCTCCTAGGGGCACTCTAGTCCTATTTATACATAAGAAAGATGGTTCTCTCAGAATGCCTATCAATTAATGTTATTTTAATAAAGTCACAATCAAGAATGAGTATCCACTCTCCAGAATTGATGACTTGTTCAACCAACTTCAGGGTACCAGTTATTTCTCTAAGATAGACCTCAAATATAGCTATCATCATCTTAGAAGTCAGAGAATGTGACATTCCAAAAATAGCTTTCAGAACTCATTATGGTCACTTCGAATTCTTAGTTATGTCTTTTGGACTAACAAATACCCCTAAACTTTATGGACTTGATGAAAAGGGTGTTGAACTAGTAATTGGACATGTTTATCATAGTTTTCATTGATGACATCCTTTTCTATTCTCGTAATGAGAATGATCATGCAAATCATCTGAGGGTTGTGTTCATCTGAGGGTTGTGTTGCAGACCCTTAGATATAATCAGTTATTCACTAAATTTAGTAAGTGAAAATTTTGTCTAAAATCAATAGCTTTCTTTGGTCATATAGTTTCCAGGGAGGGTATTCGAGTTGACCCTCAAAATACCAAAGAAATGAGAAACTGGCCTAGTCCCGTCTCTCCTTCAGATATCAATTATTTCTTAGGTTTAGCTGGATATTATAGATGGTTTATTGAGGGATTTTCTTCTATTTCTCCCCCATGTCTCGATTGACTCAGAAGAATGTCAAATTTCAGTGGTCAAATTCTTACGAGGAGAGTTTTTAGGAGTTTAAGACTTAACTCCCTTCTGCTCCAGTCTTGACTTTGCCTTATGGAACAGATGGGTTTGTAGTATACTATAATGCTTTTAGAGTTAGTCTTGGTTGTGTATTAATGCATAGAGGTTAGGTCATAGCCTATTTCTCTAGATAGCTTAAACCCCATAAGAAGAATTAACTAACCCATGATCTTGAGCTAGGAGCTGTTGTTTTCTCCTTGAAAATTTGGAGGCACTATCTTTATGGGGTTCATGTTGATTTGTTTATGGATCATAATAGTTTGCAGTACATATTCATGTAGAAAGATCTGAATTTTCATCTTATAAGATGGCTTTAGTTGTTAAAAGATTATGATATGAGTGTGTTGTACCACTCGAGCAAGTCCAATGTAGTGGCATATGCCCTTAGTAGATTCCATATTTGAGGTGTTGTCATGTTAAGGATTCTAAGAAAGAATTAGTCTATAAGGTTCATCGACTTTCTAGATTAGGTGTTAGTAGTAGTCCCTAAGTTCCAGACCTATGGTGCCACATAGATTATGAGTGGTCCCCAATCAGTTAGGCATGACACCCTCATCCTTCGGGATATCAGCTTGGGATCCACATTGTTAGTCATGTGTGAATACCCCTGGCAAGTTACCAACAACCTTCTAACTGGGATTACAAGTTGCACCCTGATAGCTCAGATTGGGATATGTTGGTTAGAGCTAGCTCCCACAGTATCAGTGTAGTTTTTTTGATTAGATCAATTCAGGCTTGCTTGACAAAGTATGCAGAATTCAGTTATCTAGTCATGTTATTATGGTTATTCAGTCACTCAGATTTAGAAGTTATTTTAGTACATGTTTATGCTTGGTCTTGAATTCTTAGATTTACATGTTTATTTACTATATGTATTTTGTTTGTCCTTATCTCACGTACCAGTACATATAAAGTACTGATTGCATATTCTTCTCTTGTATTATGTTGTCTTATTACATAAGTTCAGACACTTAGTTTCCCGACTGTTCTTATACAGTCCAGCATCACTCAACAATAGTCCTCGTTTATCGTGGACATGATATCTTTAGTTTAGTTGTTTCACCATTTTCTCATGATTAGGCAGTCAGAGTTAGTTGGGGGTTGTCCCATCAACTCCTCATGATGTTTAGAGGCTTTCAAAAAATTAGTTAGACAGTCAGTCAGTTACTTTCAGTTTTATCAGTTATTTTAGACATGCCATTGTTATGTATATCAGTATTCCAGATTTATAATATCTTATTAGACTATCTTCCACACATGTTATTTTTATTACTCTTTTGTTCTGTGCTCACAACAGGTACCAACATAATGAGTTAGTTTGTGGTCACGCATTACCATAAGCACCATTGTCGTGACTAGGGGTAGCCTCAGGTCATGAAATTTCAGTGGCACAGATGATCATCTTTTGTTAAAAGGGCTATAGATATTGGTTGAGAATGAGGACTTGACTATATCACAAGTTTTCTAATTCTTATAGTAAGATATTCTTGGTCGAAAATTCATACTTATTGTGCTGGACTTTTATGTCATGATACTAAGGTATGTGGAAAAATTATTTATTTTCATATTTTTGATGAATTTGTATGTTATAAATTAGCCAATGTACTGCTCAATAAAGAAGAATTCGGGGAAATGATAATTTTTCTTTGTAAAAATAAAGTGACTAAGCATATGATATATAAATTATTGTATAGTCATTTTGTCAAATAAATCTTGTGGTTAATGTGTGAGGCTGGGTGTTAGACTTGCTTGCTAATAAGCATGTTTGAGCTGAAAAAATTAATTTTGTATCCTACACACAAGTTGAAGAAGAAAAATGACTTATATATGTTGGTGATTCTAGAACTACTCAAGTTCTTAGAATGAAATAAATCATCTTACTAAACTTACATATAAAAAAACATTAAAATTAATTGAGGTGGTATATAGATAATAATATTTAAACTAGATGATTATGAGATCATTTGAAAATGTTTTATAAGGTGTTAAAAAATAATGCATTGTTATTGATAATGAATATTATAAAGATGATTTATTAGTGGCTAATATTGTTATGATGAAAATGCTAGTGCTTATATTTTCTTAACTAATTCATATGATTTATGATATGTTAAACTTGTACATATTAGTTTATTGTTGTTTCTTATGATGAAAAAAATAGTTCATGTCTAGATTTTGTTAGTTATTTTAACATTGTATATGAAGTTTCTTTAGAATTCTAACATTGCATTGTGAAATCATATAATAGACCATTTAGTAGTAATTCAATTGTTATTGATTATTGTCTTGAATGTTATTAAATGACTTTATTTAACAACTGGCATTGTTACATAAATAGAATATTGAAATTACATTTTCCGATATACGTTGGTAAGTAGTTATATCTATTTCAATACTAAGAACAAGAAATAACAATGTAAAAAATAAGACAAGAGGAACAACAAAGAACAAAATAACAAGAGAGAATTATTGGATAATTTTATTCTTTTTTCAAGTCTATCAAACATCTTCCTCAAGACCTCTATTTATAAAATTACATAGAGGAACTTCAATATTTTTCATAAATATGACATTAACTCATGAGAATATCGAAAATAATATGGGGGAGTGGATGTCAATGATGAGGTAGTGGAGGTTTGGAAATTACTACACTTAAAAATAGGAATTACACCAAGAAGTTATGGACATCCACAATTATTATAATTAATTGCAGCACTCCCCCTTATATGTCCATTGATCGACAATGTGCCTCATTAAAACCTTAATAATAAAAAATCTTGTGAAAAAAAATTCTAGTAAAGTAAACAGAGTACACATATATTTCTATATATATTATTTTTTTCCTCATTAAAATTCATTCCAGGAAAATCCATCAAGATAAAACCAAGGTCAACGAAAAAAGAGTGAAACACATACTTTACTCTCCCTGATGCAAAAATCATTTCATTTCTTGAAGGTGATGCATCCCAATCTTGAATACCAATTTCTCAAATGTTCAGGTTTGCTATGCTTTAGTGAACAGATCTGGCAAATTATTGACCAAGCAAATTTGTTGAATAACTATTTTACCTTTCTTCTCAAGATCATCTATTTCATCTTCCTTCTCAGGATTATGAGTGAAATTTTTTTTTGGTGAAATATATTTAGTGTAACCTCCGTTAGAATGACCTATACACGCAACATTATCTTCATACAATGTAGTTGGAATATCCTCATTCAAATGAATTTCACACATTTACTGAATATGTTGGTTCAATGATGTCAACCAAACACATCACCTTGATGAATAGCGATGATTTCTGCATGATTTGACAAAGTTGCAGCTAATGTTTGCTTCATTGAACATCATGATATAGTTGTTCCAACATATTTAAGCAAATAGATTATCTAAGATCCAGCCTTATATGGATCATACAAGTATTCTACATCTGTATGATCAATCATTTCTGACTTAAATTCATTAAAATAAAATAATCCCAAGTCAATGATTCTCTGAAGATATCTGAATATATGTTTGATGCCATTCTAATGTCTTTTTTTAGGGAAGAATTGAATCTTGACATTAAACTACCACAAAACAAATATATGATCGATATTATTAGAAAGATACATTAGTACCCAATTGCACTAAGATATGGAGTTTCATCACCAAGAAGCTCTTCATCAATTTCTTGAGGTAGAAATGGATCTTTGTTTATATTAAGTGACCTCACAATCATTGGGATACTCAATGGATGTGATTTAGCCATGTAAAATCATGTTGAAATCTTTTCTTTATGTGTTGATTGATGGACAAAAATTTCATTTATCAAATGCTCAATCTGTAGGACGAGACAAATTTTGTCTTTCCCAGATCTTTCATTTCAAATTCTTTCTTCAAACACTCAAACACTTTTGAAAACTTTTAAGGAGTACCAATGATATTCAAGTCATCAACATACACAAATATCATAGAAAATTCAAATTCAAACCTTCTTATAAAAACATAAAGGTAAATAGGGTCATTTTTGTACCCTTCTTTTACCAAATATTCACTAAGATGATTGTACCACATCTGCCTTAATTGTTTTAATACATATAAGAATTTTTGGAGCTTTATTGAATAAGTTTCTAGTAAACCATTATATGCTTTAGGCACTTGAAGGCTTCTAGGATTTTTATAATATATCATTGTCCAATGAGCCATGCAAATAGGTCGTGACAACATCTATTAGGCGCATATCAAGATTTTTATGCATTGTCAGATTTATCATATATCTGAAGGTAATTTCTTCCACCATAGTAGAATATGTCTCTGTATTTTCAATGCCAGACTTTTGCGGAAAACCTTGTGCCACAAGTCATGCTTGATATCTTACAACTTCACCTTTTTCATTTCATTTCACTCAAAAATTCATTTGTACCCCACTATCTTGACATCTTCTGGTGTTTGAATTGTTGGTTCAAAAACTTTAAATTTTTCACGTGAAGTCAATTATGCTTGAATTGCATCCTTTTATTTTGGCTAATCATTTTTCTTTCTTCATTCATTGACAAATTTCGGTTCCAAATCCTCATCTTGTTGCGTTATTTCAGTAGTAATATTGTATGAAAAAATATTATCAACCACAATATTATTTTGATTTTACGTGTTTCTCATCAAGACATAAATTATTGAGATTTTTTCATTGTCATTATTTTAAGGTATTTTAATGTAACACCCCGAGTCTATACCTCAGACTCTATATGGTGCTTATGGTCCCGAGGGACCACAAGCTAACCCATGACTGATATCTGCTATGAGTGCTGAAAATAATACTGTAATAATGTGGAAAATAGGCTGAAATGCCATAAGATTCACAATTTAAATACTGATAAAGAATAACAACTGTAATAACATCTGGTAAAACATTTGAAATCTGAAATACTATCTGAAATAGTCTAGTCTGAAAAGCGTCTATCTAAACTATCTAAATGTGGAGTTGATGTGACAAGCCCCCAACTAACTCTGCCTACTAAAATACTAAATCTACTGTAATAGTGAAATAAAATAATATCCTTGATAGATGAGGACTAACTACTGAATTTGATACTTCTGACTGAGTCTATCTAAGAGTGGTCAGGAACCTGAGTATTTAAGCCTATGATATGAGACATCATAGTGCAAAGAGAAAGTATACATCAGTACGTAGAATGTACTGGTATGCTAGATGAGGTAAGGTTGAATGCAAGGGTTCATATGAATGAGCAATAACTGACTAAATGATATAGGGTAACTAAATATGAGAGTACATGTATAACTAAAACTATTGTAAATTCTGAGTATACAATACTGTGTTTATGCATATATAAGTACATACTATATTTGAGCTTTTACTGAAGCTGAGTACTGATTTCTGATAACTCAGTAACTGAATTACTGATGCTGAGTTATTGACTGTGTCTGACAGTCCTGATTCTGTAAAACTAAACTGAATTCTAAACTGAGATTGAAAATGAGACTGTGGTAGGTAGTAATATAACTGACATGCCCCAAATAAGTTAACTGGGGTCCAACCTGTAACCCCAGTTGGAAGGGTGTCAATACCATGCCATAGGTAAAGACAACTGAAGAGTCACCCTCATCTAGTATGTGCCCTGAATGAGAATGATGGTACCCTCAACTGGTAGGTTGATGTCTCAACCTACGCTGGCTACGTAGTTGTGGAACACAAAGACTACTTTTGAGGATCACACCCCCTACTGACAAATGATTCACCATCCTTCGGTTCACTCGGTGCTGAATCCTACTCCCAACTAAAGACACTAATTATTATACTGAGCTAAACTGGATTGATACTGAGTTTCACTAATTTTTGTAACTTACTGAGTACTACTGATTGTGACACTACCAATACTATTCTATAACTATAGTAGCTTTAGGTAAACAACTAGATTTTTGGTTATTGATTTCCCCCAGGACTCGATAGCATGGAAAGTAAAGCATAGCATGATGTTGAAAAGCATAACAAGGTCCACTTGTTCATAATTCATTCATAGAGACATTTTATCAAACATTTGTAGGGCATAAGCTTATACATATGCTAGCATGTCATGATTTCACCATTTAATTCGCATGGACATTCCATCAAACACATGAGGAGCATAACTTAATGCATATAATCATGAACAATATGTAAACATTGTAACTACAACACCCAAACTTGCTAATTCAAGAATTATAACATGGGAATTACACAATTCAATATACATGCTATTTCAGTTTCATGGAATCTATAATTAATCATGGATTGAAACTCAATCAATGTCATGAACATGAATACAATCCAATTTCTAACATGTAAATCATTAATCAATAATTTTGTAGTTTTAAAAATGGATTCTTGGACTCTATGGGTGAAAGGGCCCCATAGATGAATACCTAATATACTTGAGAAGAAAAGTTCTTGAAGGTTCTTGGAGGAATTCTTAAGCTTTGTTCTTGTTTTCTTGAAAACTAGGGTTTGCTAATTGAGAGAGAATGTTTTTAATCTTGAGAAAAGTGAGTAAATAATAATATAATAGGTTATTTTGGGGATTAATTTGGTGTTTAGGCTGATTAGGGGTTTTGAGAATTGACCAAACAACCCCTGAAATAAAATCATGAAAACTAAAAATCCCAAATTTGCATGTTGGTGCGATGCGGTGAAATCTCGCTAGCTCACTGGAAATTAGAAAACTGGGAATTGGAAGCTTGGCGCAACGTGGTGCAATCACGGCACCCCACTGTATGCGAATTTAACCCTTGGTGCTACACGCGATGATCACAGAGTCACACTAAAAAGTAATACTTGGGAAATTGGCTGGTGGCTTGATGTGGTGGGATCGTGATGGCTCACTGGATTTTGACAATTGTCATTTGCACCCTCTCCATGACACGTTAAAGTACTAGATGGTACACTATTTTACTAAAAATGATATAACTCTTCGCCCGGGTATCGAATTTCAGTAAATTTTATATCGTTGGAAAGCTGACTGAATTTTCTACGTATTGGTAAGCTCTAAACCGAAAAATTCTGACTATTATAAAACTTTTATATAAGAATACTTGTATACTGAGATTTAAATTGAGATAGAAAAATATGAGGTATTATAATATATTCCTTTTGGGAATATTCGCCCTCGAATGAGACTGATTAAGCTGAGAAACACTAATAAAGTGAGTTTACACACTGAAAATGCATATTCGATGCATGGAATATGTGACTGAAGCTACTAATAAGCTGATTTTCCAAACTGAAAATGCTTATCTGATGCATGAGTACATGACTGAACTGATTCATGAATGCATGACTGTCATGAAGATGATATGCAATGGTAATAAATAATAAGTTCGTGTTTATAGCTGAATATAGAACTAGGTAAATCTAAGGAAGACTTTTACCTTACGCTGAGCTAAGGTTTTCAGAGAAGAGGTAAGGATACTTGGTCCGCATATCTGCTTCTTCTTCCCAAGTAGCTCCCTCAACGGACTAATTATGGCCAAAAACTTTGACCAAGGGAATTTCTTTGTTCCCCAGTCTGTGAACCTGACAATCAAGGATTTGGACTGGAACCTCTTCAAAAGATTGATCATTCTAAATATCTATGCCCTCTAAGGGAACTATGACTATTGGGTCACCAATGCATTTCTTTAGTAAGGAGACGTGGAATACTAGGTGCACTGAAGCTAGATCTGAAGGCAATTTAAGCTCATAAGATACCTTTCTTAAATAACTGATAATTTTGTAAGGACCAACATATCGAGGACTGAGCTCTCCCTTCTTACTGAACCTCTTTATCCCCTTCATGAGAGAGATTTTCAAATACACAAAATTGTCGACCTCAAAGTTGAGATCTTTTCTCCTCACATCTGCATACAATTTCTATCGGCTTTGGGGTGCCCTAAGACTTTCTCAAATTAACTGAACCTTTTCTAAGGCATCAAACACTAAATTAGGCCCTACTACTGTGGCCTCACCTACATCAAATCAACCGATCGGAGATCTATATCTCCTACCATAAAGTGCATAAAATAGAGCCATCTGAAGACTAGAATGATAGTTGTTATTACACCTAAATTCAATCAAAGGCAAGTGGTCATCTCAACTACCTTTAAAATCAACAAAGCAGGCTCTTAACAACTCTTCTAGAGTCTGAATGGTCAATGGTCCTTTCTGCTTGATCATCTGTCTTAGGGTGGAAGACTGTACTAAGGTTAACTTAGGTACCAAGATGTAACGCCCCGAAATCTCATCCCGAGACATCACATGTTGCTTAAGGCTATAAGTAGCCCTAAGCTAACCCTTTGAGCCTATTACTACTTATAACACTTTCTTTAGGGTAAATAAGCTGAACAATGATATTTTATAGGTCAACTATAATCTAAAATAATTGGAAATAATGTCGAAATAGCAAAAATACTAATAATCTGGACCATAACTTCAACTGACAGCCTAGTCTGACAAAGCCTCTACTACTTAAATAGTAGAACCATTGGGACAGACCCCCAACAGGCTTACTATGAACTAAAAGTAAAACTCCAAACACTATGAAAATGGGAAAGCTGCAAATATAGGTCCTCGAACCATGAGGGGTCACCAACTGTGGAATGTAAACAAAGGTACTCGAGAATCACGATCACTGTTAAGACTGAGCACCTGAACCTACATTATGAGACAATGTAGTACACAGATGTATATATGGATCATCACTTTGGGAATGTACTAAGTATATGGGGGTGTATGTATTTACATAAAATAATATCAATACTCTTTAATAAAATCATGCATGCAAATAGGAATGACTCACATGGCTTGAATAAGTCTAAAATATAAAACTCATAACTCAAAAATAGTGAAACATGTAACACAAATATCGTGAGTCATTATACTTAGCTTTAAAATCTATACTCTCCACTTATTCTTAGTACTTGAAGGCTAAAAGAAGCTTTAAACAATACTTTCAAACGCATGCTTTTATCTTGTGGAGAGTAAAGCTTCTTTAAAACTTAAGGGCTTAGAACTTTTAGGAACTTTTAACACTTGGGAACTCTGGAAATCTTTTAGACTTGTGAGTTTCTTCTAACTGACATAAACCATGTAAGCTAATGGAGTCCAACGTCTTGCCCACATTAGGGAGAGCTATTCTACCCTTTCCATCGGAATAGAACCTTAACATTAGTGATCACTATCTCAGCCTCAAGCCTATAAATCTCAATCCTATGGTGGCACGTAGTTTTAGGGCATGAAACCTTGGAATCACACCCAACTCGATGCTAAATACTACTCCTATACTCAACTTAGAAATTTTAGGAAATCCATCTCAAAATAACTCAAGGGTCTATAATGAAGACCAAAATATATTCCTCTTTGCTTTAAATCATAATCAAATATGGATTCCTATCTTAGGTTAGACCTAAGGGGTCAAATCTTTAACTAAAATCTGAAAATAGCTTAGTTATAGGGTACTCATGAGCAAAATAATCTTGAACAATAAATCTTAAAATGGGGGTCTATTGACCCAAACTATAAATCTCAAGGTAACATCTCAAAATTCATGCTTAAGAATGCAATTAGTCATAAGTTATCTTGAAATATGTAAGTCTCATCAATAAGCATAGAAATATATGTAAAATCATGCTATTTGACATTTAATTCATGGGAAGTATCAAAACCTTGCAACTAATGATAATTGGTGAAAACCCCTAACTCATTTTCATGTAAAATCTCATAAATTTCAGAAAACTTGTAATTTAAAATGAGCCTTTATGCACAAGGGTGAAAGAATTACCGTAGTTCAAACCCCACATACCTTAGATTATGAAATTGGATGAACAATCTTGCTTGAGAATCTTTTTGGAATCTTGAGAGAGGGTTCTCGAAGCCTTTGACTTGGGAACTTTAAATTTTTACTCAATTTGCAGAAATTATGGTGAGTTCTTAAATTTCTTAGAGAAGGAATTTGAGGTTTGTTCTTGAGGAAGAAACCCTATCTTTGAGAAGCTTTTGGATGAACTGAAGTCATCTGGTTTGTTTAGGGTATATTAAGATGTAAAAAAGGTGGAAAATTACCAAGAATTCCCTTTTAAAAATGACTTAAGATCACTGAATGAAATATGCAATGGTCCGTCGCTAGGTCGACGGTCTGTCGGTCCTGACCATCGTACCTTGGATAGATTTGGACTTTTTTCCTTGCCTGTGACAACTGGGTTGATGGTCCATCATTGGATTGATGGTCCATCGGCCTTACAATCATGTCTAACCAGAATGAGGTCTCACGACCTCCTCTACGATGGTTTAGGCAATGGTCCATCTCTAGCTCGATGGTTTGTCGCTAGCTCAATGGTTCATCGGACCTCTTCGTCACACCTGGGAAATTCAGACTACTTTCTATAATTCGACCATATCTTTATCTTTCGATGTCGGATTTTGATGAAATAGATATCATTAGAAAGATAATTTTGCCATATCATTTTTAGGAAAACTTTATGATTTAAATACTAATCACTTTGGAAGTCATTTCTAAATCTTTTAGAGATAGAAGAAGGCTTCACTTGACATGTTCTAATGTCTCAAACTATGAGAAAACTTTATGGGGTCTTACATAAGACCCTTTTGGAAAGCTTTCCATAAGTAAAAGGTAAACTGGGTACCTCTATATGAGATGATGAATACTGGAACTCTGTGTAACCTCACCAACTCTCTATTATAGAGTTTGGCATAGTCCTCAGCCAAATAGAAAGTATGGCCTGGTAAGAAATAAGAAGATTTGGTTCTCCTATCTACGATAACACAAATCGAATCATACTGATGATGAGTATGAGCCAAACCCATCACAAAGTCTATGTTCACTTCTTCCCATTTCCAGGTGGGAATACTAAACTTCTGCATGGACCCACTAGGCTTCTCGTACCCAATATTAACCTGCTGACACATAGAGCACTTAGCTACAAACTCTGCGATATCCATCTTCATTCCACTCCACCAATAGATCTCCCACAAATCGCAGTACATCTTAGTGGTCCCTGGATGGATAGATTAATATGCACCATGTGCTTCGGAAAGAATTTTTTGCCTCAAGTCATCTTCGCCTGGCTTACTAGATTTTGACAATTGACATTTGCACCCTCTCCGCGACATGGTGAAGTACCAGGTGGTACGCTGTTTTACTAAATATGCCATAAATGTTCACCCGGGTATTGGATTTGAGCAAATTTTATATATTTGGAAAGATGACTAAATTTCCTACGCATTGGTAAGCTCTAAACTAAAAAAGTCTGAGTATTATAATAATTTTATATAGGACTACTCGTATACTAAGAGTTAAACTGCGCTAGGAAAATATAGGGTATTACATTTAACTTCTTCACTGGTCTTATCATATGTTGAGTATTGCAACTCTTTTTGAGAAATTTCCATCATATCGTGATCATTCTGATTATTTATTTTTTAAAAGGATTTTTATCCTTGGAACTAATTGGTCTAGAACGTTTCAAACTTGGCCAAGACGTATTTGCATTAACCACTTCTCCTATCTTGACATCAACTCAAACTAGAGCATTTTAGCAAGAATATAAATTTAGTAACCCTTGGAAGGTTAGTAAATGCATCTGGTAGCTAATCTATAATATTTTACTAGTAAATGATCTTTTGAACCTGTTGCTCACATAGATTTGTTCAAGGATCTAAATGAGATAGTGATAATGCATTCCAATCCATCTCATATTTCAACTACTTATGTTCTCCTCCTAATGTTGGGTATACTGATTCATCAAAATGACAATTAATAAATCTTGCCGCAAACAAATATCCTATCATAGGTTCTAAATATTTTGTAATGGAAGGATTGTCATATCCAACATACCCGAACCTTTATTTGTGTCTTATCTTTGTGCGTTGTGGTGGAGAAATTGGAAAATATGCCACAAATTTAAAAATTCTAAGATGGGAAATGTTTTATTCTTGAACAAAACCCAACTGTAATAGAGAGAATTTATGATAACTAGTTGGCCTTATTTGCATAAGTGCTGATTCATTCAAAATAGCTTGCCCCCATATTGAAACATATAGTTTGGTCATCACTAACATGGTCTAGCTATCTATTGAAGACGTTTCATTAATGCTTTTGCTAGACTATTTTAAGTGTGAACATGAGCAACCGTATTCTCAACTTTTAATCCAGTGAACATAAAATAATCATTAAAGGATTGAGATATAAACATACCAACACTATCAAGACAAATAGTCTTTATTGCATAGTCTGAAAATTGTTCTCTTAACCTTATTATTTGAGCCAACAATCTTGCACAAATTAGATTGTAAGTTGATAATAAGAGCATATATGACCATCATGTAGATGCGTCTATCAAGAATATATAACATTTGAAAGATCCACATGGAGAGTGAATGAGTCCACATATATCACCCAATATACATTCCAGAAATATAGGAGATTCTCTCCTAACCTTATCCATTGAAGAATTAATAATAAGCTTTCCCCAATAACAAGAAACACAAGAGAATTATTTTGATTAAAGAATATTTTGATACTTCAAATTATGCCTATGTGAACTCTCAACAATTTTGCGCATCATATTAAAATTGGGAAGGCTCAACTAGTCATGCCAAATGATAAAATCATGTCATGATCAAAAATCCAAAGAAAGCCTAATAGAAAACTACTATAAAATAAAATATAATATCAAAACCTAAGGTAATACTCTTAAAATAGAGTCAAACCACACAAATATGATAATAGCAAAAAATACAATCAAAATACCAAACTAAATCTCCAAAACCTAGTGTCACGGTATAATAATTAACTAATGAACCTCAAAGTCAAATATACATAACATGTCCAAAAAGGAAGATCTTTGTCTATGAATATAAGGACATATTCTAAACAAAGAAAAAGAAGTAGAAAACTCTAGATGCATAGATCAACTGCAACCTCGAATAAACTCCAAGTATCGTCTAAATCAACTGTCGTTCGGAGCACTCATACTTGGATTTGCATTGAAAGGGCATAGTAAGAATGAGTACGGTCCCCTCGTACTCAGTAGGTATCACAGGATGACTGAGCAAAGTAGAAAATAAAGCATATAAAATACACACAAGAGACACGCCACCTGCAATTAGAAAATATTCCAAATGGTAGCCTACATTGTCTCCACTAATATTTCTACCATATTCACATATACCACATACAAATACGAGAAAAGAAAAACAAGTATACATATATAGCACTTACAGATATGAGAAGACATACATATATACATATGTTACATCAAAGAAAATAATACTACATAGAATGAGCACAATATACATATAAAATGCAATAAATATGATTATGATGATGACAATGATGATGTAATATGATGCATGAGGTTGTCACACAACCTTTATATACATCTATTGAGATATGCTCCCAGATAGGACCCATGCGTAGTTCATCAATCCATATACAATCCAATAACCAATGACAATATCCATGACTACTCTTCCGCACATCCCTGAAGAAGGTCTATAGTGCTGTCACAAACCAGTGTTTCTAGAATTTTAGTACTTCTAGAATTTTCAGTATTTTTACAGTGGCACCAACGTTTCATGAAAGAATATGATATGGTGGTGCAACACTCACAACCAACCAAATGATAAATTTTTAATTCCAACCAATATACATAATAAAAAAATCATTCATAGTCCAATATAATCCATCTATCAATAAAGTAAGATATACCATATTCAATACTACACAATTACAAATTTAGACAATTTTCCACTAAGAATAACACCCAATAATTCAAATATCAGGCCAATATCATCATATAAGATCCCACACAATCGCAAAAAGAAGATTATGTCTCAAAACAATCAAACTATAATAATACAGGCCCCAATACGGACACAACACAATTAAAACATCATTTTTATGATTGGTTCCCAAACCCATAATATAATTTTATACCAATTTGTTTTGCTCATCCTAGTCTAAAGGTGAAATTTAATAGGAGGGGTGAATTCAATTTTTTCTGTGAGTCGACTACTAACTCCTCTCAATTGACTTGCCTTCAGATCAGTGCATTTTGCAAATAAATTAGATTTAAAATAATTAAACAAGTAAATAATAGAACATAAAGTAATAACACAAATATTTATCCTGGTTCGAAATACCAATGTGGTGCCTACTTCCAGTCCCCTTAGGTTTCAAAGTTCCTTAGATTGTTGAATGTTGGACTTGAGTACAATGATACAAAACAAGTTCAAAACACTTATTTTGATCTTTAGATCATGTGACACAACTTTAGTTGATGTTACAAAGTAGACCCGATCCTACTCTTTATATGACAATTATAAACTAAAAGTTATAAATCCTTGTAAGACTAAGATTGAGAAACTTTAAATTTTCTACTTGAAGTTGCATAAAGAGTGTTTTTCTTTTGTATTCATCTTTTATAATCTCAGTTGCTACTCTTTCATAAGGAAACCCAAGAGATTTCTTCTCAATCAAGGATGTAAATTGATTCCTTGATTAACGAATGTAGCTGTATGATATGTCCATATACAACTTTTGATCAAGTCCATATCAGATATATCTGTGATCTATTTTCTTTTTTGGTTTTGTAGAGATTATTGCTTTTCAAAATGTGCTTATGATCTTTTTTTTTCTTGATCTAATTTGTCAAAACTTATCTTTATTGAGTTGGTATGCTGATTCTGGGATTATGAACCTTCTTCTATTTCTGTGATATTTGATTTTTCTTCTTTCCATACTATTTGAATGTCATGATCCTCTATATCTTTGGTGAGATACTCTTCTAACTTCCAATATCTCTATTTGATATTTTGTGACATTTGGAGCTAAGATTCTCCTTCCATTTTTTCTTTTTTGTGATTGAATTACTTGGATACCGTGGATGTCCTTCCATTCCTGATGTCCTAAGATCCGTCGTCCTTTATCCTTCCAATATTAGCAATCTTCAATATCCTTTTAAGATACACTTGTTAGTTTATCTTTATTAAAACATAGACTTAAGAGGCTAACAATTTACCCCTTTTTGATAATGACAACAAGAGTAAATATTAATTGACTTCCCTGTCTGTCAGCTTGCTCCCCCTGACCTGTACAATATGTAAACATCAATTGACTTGCTTTGCTCTGCTCCTCTGACTGGTAGGCTACTCTGATACTCCTGCTTTCTCCCTTTTTAACATAATCAAAAAGAAAAAACACACTGGTAGTATACAAAAAAGGAGGTTCACACATATCCAAAATATATCTTAAAGATCATTAATGCAAAGAATACCAAGCCTTTGTTGAAGGGAACAAAATCTTTCCCCTAGTGAGGATTTTGTAAAAATATCTGCTAGTTGATTTTCAGAGTCAACAAATTTTAGAGTAAAATCACTGTTCTCTATATGATCTCAAATAAATTAATGCTTAATATCAATATTTTTAGCCCTAGAGTGATGCACAATATACTTAGATAAGCTAATAGAACTAGTGTTATAATAGGAAAAGATTCAAAAGATAAGTCAAAGTCAAGAAGTTGATGCATAATCCATAAGACTAGAGTACCACAGATTCAAAAGTTATGCATTCAGCTTTAGTGGTTAAAATAGCAACAAAAGTTTATTTCTTTCTATACCATGAGATAAGGGCATCACCAAGATTTTGACATATTCTACTAGTGCTCTTTTTATAAATTTTGTCTCATAAAAAATTAGTATCTGAATAATAAGTTAAATTAAAGTATGAGGAGTAGGGATACCATAGTCTAAAGTCTTAAGTTCCTATTAGATATCAGATGATTTGTTTGATGGCAGTGAGGTGAGAATCCTTGAGAGTCGACTAGAATCTGGTGTATTTACACACACTAAACATAATATCTGATCGACTTGCAGTCAAGTAGAGTAGAGATCCAATCATCCCCTAATACATCTTTTCATCAATGTCTTTTCTAGATAAATTTGAATCAATGCCTGTGGATGGGCTCATTAGTGTTCCATAGGCCTTTCCTTTTTCTATACCAAACATTTTAATGAGTTATTTCATGTATTTAGCTTGATTGATGAAAGTTCCTTTGAAAGTTTATTTTATTTGTAATAATATAAAGAATGTGAGCTCACCCATAACACTCATTTCTAATGCTCCTTTCATCAAATTAGCAAAATTCTTGCACATAGAGATGTTAGAACTACCAAAGATGATATCATCAACGTAAATTTTTTCAATGAAGAGATTTGAATCAAGATTTTGTATAAACAGAGTTGTATCAATTTTACCACTTTGAAAATAATTATTTAATTAAAAAGTACTCAATCTTTCATACCAAGATTTTGGATCTTATTTGAGGTTGTAGAGTGTTTTTGATAATTTAAAAATATGATTTAGATATGAAGGATCTTCAAATCAGGGGGTTTGTTTTACAAAAACTGCCTCATGAATAAAGTCATTTAAGAATACACTTTTGACATCCATTTGATATAACTTAAAACATCTGAATGCGGTAAAAGCTAATAAATTTTGTATTGACTCTAACCTTGCCATGGAGTCAAAAGTCTCTTCCTAATTAATATCTTCCTATTGGGAGTAGCCTTGTGCTACAAATTTGGCTTTATTTCTGATAACTTTACCTTTTTCATTTAATTTATTCCTGTACACCCATCTGGTTCTAATTATTGAGCAGTTTCTAGGTCTTTCAACTAGAGTCTAGACTTGATTTTGTTCAAATTGATACAGTTCTTCCTTCATAGATTCAACCCATGATTCATAATTGAGAGCTTCATTAGTTCTTTTTGGTTTAATTTGTGATAAAAGGGAAACGGATGCTTATGTCCTTAATGATGCTATGGTTTGCACTCTATCTTTTGGATTTCTAATGATGAGTTCATTTGGATGGCTAGCATCATGCTTCCATTCTGTTGGAACACTTGGTTTAACTATTTTTGCAGTAGAAGTTGACTCTTTTAGAGGTATAGTTGACTTGTCTTGTGGAGGTTCTGAGGTTGTACTTTAATTTTTTCCAGTTTGTAGTTACTCAGATGTGATCTTTTTCAAACTTGAGTTTTGGCATACCTTTCAACTAATCAAGTCTAGACAATTTTTCAATAATATGTATGCTAGAATACCCAAGCTTTCTATGCCACAACTAAGTATGATTGGTTTGCATAGTGAGGTAGGTTAAGGTAGAAAAATCAGGACTATTTAAGATATAAATGTTATCAATGCATTCACCAATAAGAGAGATGTTTCTTTTGTTGTATTTGATTGAGCAATTTTTGGCCTTGAAGAGTACTTCGAATCTAGTATCACAGAGATAACTAATGCTGAGCAGATTTTGTTTGAGGTCGTCTACCAGATATTCTTCTGTGAATTCGTATGATGAGTTAAGTTGTACTGGGCCAACTCTGATGGTGTTTTCTCTACCATTGTCACTGAACCTTACTGATCCCCCATCTATTTTCTCTAAAGCAGAAAAATTTTCTTTTTTTCCATTCATGTGTCTGGAACATTCGCTATAAATGACCCACATTCCTTTCTTATAGCTCTTGTAGACCTGTTCCTTCAACATAAGAAGATCAATTTTATTTAGGTACCTACGTGGTCTTAAGTCCTTTCAGGTTAGATGTGCTTTCTTTAGGCCTCCAAACCCACAAAGTTTTAGGTTTATGCTTGCAGCTGTATGATTTTTGCCCTCTCTTCCCACATATAAAACATACATGTCCTCAAGAAGAAAAGGAGATCTTAGCTAATTTAAATGATTCTGATAAGGGGCTAGATTTGTTTTGAAAAAAGTTGGATTTCACAAAACTATCACTAGGAGATTTCTTAATACTATTTAGCTTTATTTTTACGTCATTAATCTCTTCATGAAGTGGGTCAATTTCAATTTGACATGCTTTGATTTCTATTTGATGACTTTTCTGTTCCTCATCAAATTTTTATTTAAATCAGACTTCATAACTTTTATTTTCTTGAAAATGTTTGTTATATTCATTTATGACCTTTTGAAGCTCATCCATTATCAAATCTAAGTTAGATTCAAGAATATTATGGTTGTGATAGTCATATGTTCTTACCTCACTGGATTCACCAGTTTCCATGAAGCACATAATAGCGGCTTCTACTTTTTCTTCGGTTTCATCTTCATGACTCTAGGATCCAAAATATTGATTTTTTCTACACGATCTTTTCCTTAGCTCGGGACAGTTTTTTTTTAAAGTGGCTAGGTCTTCTACTGTAGTAAAAGCGATCATTGGTTCTTGTAAAATCATCATTCATGGCTCCTTGGGATCTCTGTTGTCTCAGTCTTATGATTTGTCTTATTCCACGATTTATGAGAGACATTTCTTCACTATTGGCATCTTCATGAATGTCCACTTCTTTGGTTGGAGCAACAATGAAGGATACCGGTTTCTTTTTCTCCTCCTTGTGGTAACTATTTATATAATTTTTCTCATATACATTAAGGTTACCTCGTAGTTCATCGTTTGTCATGTTGTGAAGATCTCCATCTTCCAGAATAGAATCCTTGGTTTCTCAAATCTTCGGGAGACATCGAACCAGCTACTGGACTTGCAGGCTATGTGGATAGATCATCCCCAGTGATTTAAAGTTGGAGACGATCTTGCTGAATCTGGAAAATATTACTTTAATGTCCTTATTCTCTTCCACTTTAAACAACTCTATTCATTGAATAGGGCAGCAATTTTTGACTTCTAGACTTTGGTTGTTCCTTTATAGGTTACCTCCAATTTTTTCCACATTTTTTTTTGCAGTTTCACAAGTTGATATCTTGTCGTATTCTTATCTACTAACTCTGCATATAAAAGTAAAATTAAAGCACTTCACTAGTTTGGATTACCTATTGTTGTTCTTTCGTGACATTGAAGCTTTCAATGTCTTCTATGTCGAAGCTTCTCAATTCTTTTTCTTTTTCCTTCGACTTCTCCTTGAGTCCTGAAATCGGTTTTGGACCCTTCTTGATGACAACCAAGGCTTGGAAGTCATTTGATTGGCCAAAGATTCTAAATCTATTCTTCCAATAAGCATAATGTCATCCATTAATGTATGGTGGTCCTGTGGAGGAATGACCATCTTGAAGGAGAGACTCGGGAATTCGATAATTGGCCATTTAATATTTGATCACTTGTGGTTAAGCAATGCGTGAAGTGAGACCTGCTCTGATACCAATTGAAATTTAAAAGGGGGTGAATTGAAATTTTTCTGTGAGTCGACTACTGAATCCTCTTAGTCGACTCACTTGCAGATCAGTGCACTTTACAAACACATTAGTTTTAAAACAATTAAACAAGTAAATAATAGAACATAAAGTAATAACACAAATGTTTGTCCTTGTTCGGAACACCAATGTGGTTCCTATTTCCAGTCCCCTTGGGTTTTAAAGTTTCCTTAGATCGTTGAATGTTGGGCTCGAGTACAATGATAGGAAACTAGTTCTAAAGACTTATTTTGCTCTTCAGATCTTGTGACACAACTTCAGTTGATGTTACAAAGTTCACTCAATCCTACTCTTTGTATAATAATTGTAAACTAAAAGTTACAAAGCCTTGTGAGACTAAGATTGAGATACTTTGAATTTTCTGCTTGAAGCTGCGTAAGAGTTTCTTTCTTCAGTCTTCATCTTTTATAGTTTCGCCTGCTACTCTTTCATAAGTAAACCCAAGAGATTTCTTCTCAATCAAGGATGTAAATTGATTCCTTGATTGAGAAATGTTGTCGTATGATATGTACATAGACTGCTTTGGATCACGTCCATATCGGATATATTTGAGATCTATTATTTTTTTGGTCTTGTAGAGATTGATGCCTTTACAAATGTACTTATAATTTTCTCTTCTTTTTCTTAATCTGATTTGTCAAAACTTATCTTAATTGATTTGGCTTGTCGCGGTTTTGGGATTGTGAACCTTCTTCTATTTCCATGATATTTGATTGAGCTGCTTTCCATACTATTTGAATGTTGTGATCCTCCATATCTTTGGGTGACATAATCTTCTATCTTCCAATATCTTGATTCTATTTTCTGTGACATTTGGAGCTGAGATTCTCCTTCTATTTGTTCTCATTTGTGATTGAATTACTTGAATACTGTGGATGTCCTTCCATTCCTGATGTCCCTGGAGCCAACTTTCTTTATCCTTTTAAAATTAGCAATGTTTAATGTCCTGTAAAGATATACTTTTTTGTTTGTTATTATTAAAATGTAGACTCAGGAGGCTAACAGGAGGAAGCTAAGCCATAACCAACTTCAAATGCTGAAGACCGGTACAAACGAGCTTTCAACCTGAGCTTAAACCTCAAAAATGTATCCACAATCAACTAAAGCATATAGATATAGAATCAATGCATTAAAAGAAAACCAACTAAACCCATATTGCTCATTTTTGAGACAAATCAAAATGGGCCCCTGAAACGGGTTTATGAAAAGAAGGGTAAAATGGAAATTTTTGCCCAAAAATATTTTTTTCCATGATTAATGGAACTCATGGGAGAAAACCAAAGCGAAAATGGTTTGGAATGGAGTTTAAACTGAAGAATCATTAATGTGGGCCTTGCGATCCAAAATCCCCAAATTCCATCTTTGAATTCATATTTTAACAAGGTATTAATGATGAAAATCGAAGGAAAATGATTGAAATATTGGAGCTTACCCAATCTTAAAAAACAGAAGAAGTACTGAAAGCTACAATAATTCGAGAAAATCTCACAATGGACTCCACACAAGTAGTACCTCCACAACTTCAAAGCAAACACTACCATGCACAACTCCAAATCATGGGTTGGGGAATTCCTCTCATGAGTCTTCAACTGATGAGAAGCATACCAATCACCTTTCTCTCCTACATCAACACAACACCTAATCCAACACCAGAAACATCATAGTAGACAATAAAACCTATGTCTTCATTAGGCAAAGTCAAGATAGGAGTTAAAGTCGACAAATCCTTGAGCTTTTGAAAGCTCACCTCACAAGCATCGAACCACCAAAATAAAATCTTCTTATGATTCAAATAGGTCAACATGGCTTAAAAAGATGAAAAACCCTAAAATATTATTGATAGTAACCTATTAAACAAAGAAAACTTTGAATATCGGTAGGATAAGTTGGCCTAGCCCAATCACTAACAGTAGAAATATTGGTCAGATCAACCATAATATTATCCTTAGTCACCATATAACCTAAGATATAGATAGAACCCAACAAAAAATTACATTTAGAGAACTTAGCTTACAATTTTTCATCCCTCAAGCTTTGAAGCACAATCTATAGATGCTCCTCATGATTCACCTCACTCTTGGAGTAAACCAATTTATCATTAATAAATACAATGACAAAAGAGTCATGATACGATCAAAATATGTAATTCATCATCTCCATAAATGTAGCCAGGGTATTGATCAACCCTAAGGACATGACTATAAACTCATAATGACCATACCAAGTCTGATATCCAAAGCTCTAATCCTTAACTGGAGATACCCGAACCTCAAATCAATCAATGAAAACACAAAAACACTAGGAAGCTCATCGAACATATCATCAATACTAGGAAGAGGAAACTTATTCTTGACTGTAACTTTATAACTATCGATAATCAATACACATACACATAAACCCATCCTTTTTCTTCACAAATAAGACAGACGCACCCTAAGGTGAAACACTAGGTCAGGTAAATCCCGTATCCAATAACACATGCAACTTATCATTCAATTTCTTCAACTCTACTGGGGCCATCCTATAAGGATAGACATGAAAAGTCTTAGTTCCCATCTCAACATCAATAGGAAAGTCATATCACAATCTAGAGGCATAATTAGGAAAATCCATAGAGAAAACATCCACAACTTACAAAAACCATAAAAAAAAATCCAAAGGAGGAGGGTAATCAACACTAGTATCATGAATATGTGGCAAATAAGACAAACATTACTTCTCTACCAAATGATGAGACTAAAGAAAATATATAACTCTCTTGGGATCCAAATTAAGCACACATTTCTAAGCTATCCTTGGCACACTCGGTAAAGCTAAATTCGCGGCCTTAGCATAAAAATCTAAGATAGCATGATAAGGAGCTAACTAATCTATACCCAATATAGCATCAAAAATCACTATATCAAGGACAATTATATCTGTCTAAGTCTCACACCCACCAAAGGTCACAACACAGGATTAGTACACCTAATCTAACACTAAAGAGTCTTTTACGGGAGTAGATACACAGATAGACACATTAAGAGGATCACAAACAGAATCAAAACCCAAAGTAAAATTTGCAAACACATACGAGAAAGTTGATCCTAGATCAATTAGCATAGATGTAGATCTTAAATAAATAAGGTCGATACCATTGATAAAAGCATTAGAAACCTTCACCTCTAGTCTAAAAAGTATAGCATACCACTGCCCATGACCACCACCTGACTGAGTAGCCATGTTACCACCACAATGGGCACCACTACCTCTGCCCTTCACATATCTAGTAGAATATCTACCCCTCACAGCTGAAATAGGAGTACCTCTAAAAACATAGCAGGGATAGTACTTGGCCACATGACCAACTTCATCATACATAAAGAAAACTCTACAATAAACTTGATGGGAGAAGGTACAGCTAAGCTAGAATAGACACCCAAAGTTATTGAACTAAAAGACCCACTATCCAAACTCTATAAATTTTCCTACAAGCGTCTACCATGATACCTACAAAAACCTCAAGAAGTATGACCTTAGAACTCACCCTGATGAGCTACCTTCTTGGAGCCTCCCTAAAATCCTCAAAGAATAAACTCAATCATTCTAGCATGATCCATTATACTCCAAAATGATATTCCATAGACGATGATGTGAGTCATGGATAATTGAACAAAATATCCAACACCTTTACAAACTTGTGAATCTTCTCAGACTCGGTGGCAATGCTATTATAAGAATATCTATACAAGGCATGGAAATATAACTCGCACTCCAAAACAGTCAAGGAGTTTAATTTCGAGTGATCAAACTTATATCTCATATGATTCTTTATACTGTAAGGACCAAACCTCTACAAAAAGGCCTCAACAAATTGATCCCAAGTCATCCCTTGATAAGTAGTGTAAGATACCCCATATGACTTAAGACAACCAGTGTTATGCAAATTCTTATGACAATTAATCAAGAACTCATAGTCATCCTTACCTACAGTACCACTGAACCTAGGAGAACCTAAATGAGTAAATCTCTCAAACCATTTCTAATTCTCCGATGATATAACTACACTTGTAATAATAAAAGACATAGTAAATCTAGCTGGCTGAGTTCCCACCTAAGAAGGGAACATAGATAAAGGGTAAACTCTTGACATCAAAATACTACACTTAGATGCAGGCACTGAAGAAAGAACAAAACTCAGAGTCTAGGAGTACCATAAGATGATATTGGTGCCACCTGATGATTCAAACTCGATATCGAAAGAACACCATAAGTAGACTCTAACACAGATATAGTTGTAATACTTAGAGATGGAGGAACACGAGGTGCACTCAATAGGGCACCCTCCAATCGGGTCAACAAGCAAATCAGCAACCCCTTAAATTTTTGAGAACAAGAACTCGGTGGGATCAAGGTAGTCCCTATAACTACAATATGTTCAACTTGAGGCTCAAGGGGGAGTCCCCTAATGCTAAATCTGGATAGGGCAGATCTTTGTTCCTTCCCACTACCTCAAACCCATCGACCGCTCATAAATTGCCCTCTAGACTAGGCTCTCTCCTTGAATAAAGGTTTCATATCTCTAACGTCATGAGATGTAGTCATCAACATCTACAAAGAAAAGAGTGAAATTCAATTCAAAACACAAGCTATGAAAACCCCGCATATGAGAAACAAAAATAAGGAAAGTTTTCTAAAGAAATTTTATAGCCTCTCAAAGATAGATACGAATGTCTATGTATTAATTTGTGAGACTCTATTAGACACCCTATTCTGACACTATTAAGACCAATGAAACTTGGCTCAAATACTAATTTGTCTTGACCCAAAAACTAAGGGTCATAATGGCACTTATTGCATCAATCCTTAGCAAGTAAGCCTATCACTCAAATTGATATGAAATGAAAGATAATACAAAAACCCAGGGTAGGACTTTTAAAATAAAGTTAAACCATGAAACATGTTTATAACATAAAAATACAATCAAAATACCAAACCAAATCCTCGAAACCTGGTGTCGTAATATAGAACTAACTAATACAACTGAAATTCAAAATGTAAATAACATATCCAAAAAGAAACAACTCTATCTCTGAATATAAAAAGGACATAGTCTAGATAAGAAAAAGATAGTAGTCAACTCTGAAAGTATACATAACCTACTACCTCAAATAAACTCTAGGTACTGCCTAAATTAACTATCGTGTGGCACACACATACCTTGATTTATACTGAAAGGGCACAAAAGGGGTTAGTATAGTCCACTCGAACTTAATAGGTATCATAGGCCGACTGAGCAAAGTAGAAAATAAAGCATACATAATATACGCCAGAGGCATATTATCTACAATAAAAAAATATCCCAAACGGTAGCCCACACTGTATCCACTAATAGTTCTACCATATTAACATATACTACATGCAAACATGACTAAAGTATACAAGTATATTGCACCTACAGATATAAGAAAACATGCACATAGATATATATCACATCAAAGATAATAATACTACACAAAATGAGCACAACATACATATACAATGAAATAAATATGATGATGATGATGACAATGATGATGTAATGTGATGTATAAGGTTTTCACATAACCTATATATACACATATCGAGCTATGCTCTTAGGTAGGACCCATAGAAGGTTTGTTAACCCATTTATAATCCAATAACCAATAACAATATCCATGACTCCTCTCTATCATATCCCTTGGTGAGGGTCAATAATGATGTCACAAACTAATATTTTTAGTGTTTCTAATATTTCTATAGTGGTACCAATGTTTCATGAATGAATATGATAAGAGGATACAATGCTCACAACCACCCAAATGATAAATTTCTTATTCCAACCAATTACCAAGTGTGTAAGCCAAAAATCCACTCAATAAACTTGTCATTCATGGTCCAACATAATCCACATACCAGTAGAGTAAGATATACCATATTTAGTACTACACAATTAGTGATTTAGATAATTTTCCACTAAGGATAAAAGCCAATTATTCTAATATCAAGCTAATATCACCATATAAGATGTCACATGATCTCATAATATAGATAATATCTCAAAACCATCATAAAATAATAATACAAGCCTCCATATGGGCACAACATAATCAAAACATTATTTTAACGATTGGCTCCCATACCCATGACAAGATTTTATACCAATATTTTCTACCCATCCCATCCTGAAGAAAGTAAAGCCATAACCTACCTCAAATGTTGAAGACCGACACAAACATGCCTTCAACATAAGCTTACACCTCACAAATGGACTCGCAATAAACTAAAACATACAAATATAAAATCTATGCATAAAAAACCCAATGGTACCCATATTGCCCATTTTTTGGTCGGGATCAAAATGGACCCCCGAAATGGATTCACGAAAAAGAAGGGTAAAATAAGAAATTTTCCCAAAGATATATTTTGATTAAAGAAACTTATAGGAGAAACAAAAACAGTTTGAAATTGGAGTTTAAATCAACCAATCATTAGTTTAGGCCTTTCAAGCCAAAATTTGTAACTTCAATCTTCGAATTCATGTTTTAGCAAGGTTTTAATGATAAAAATTGAAGAAAAATTATTAAATAGGGATTTGGAGCTTATCCAAGCTTAAAAATGAAAGAAGTAGCTCATAAACTCGAAACCCCATGCTTTAAATCTTAAAATGGTGAAGAAAATGAGAAAAGAATTTTATATAACTAGGTGTTAGGTGCCAATTGACACTAAAGCAGCTAAATGACCACTTTAGCGGTCACTACTAAAGAGGTCAAGTACCGCTTTAGCAATAGCCACCAAAGCATGCCAGTCCTCTAAAGAAAAAAATGGCCGGTTCAGCGCCATCCGTTAAAGCAGAAGAGGGCTGCTAAAGTGCACTTGCCCAGTTGTTAGTCTAGCGCTAAAGCGACAAAAGTGGCACTTTAGCGGCTGCACCAACTGTGAAGACTTGAAAATTCCAAGTCTCTGCGTACCCCTCAAGATTCATCCAAAATATTAAAAATATAAATGATTTATGCTACCTTACAAATTTTGATGGCCCCAATTCAACGAAGACATTAGATTTTCATAAAAAAAAGTTATTTTCACAGAATTGACCTTTGAGACCTATTTTCACAACTTTTTAAGTGGATGATCGAAATGAGATACAAAATTCGTAAAACCACATCAACCATGTTACCAACCTAAAATTGACATAGGCTGTTTTGCCATCTGATGCATTGATCAAAAGTTGTTGACTGAAGTCTACTAATAACTCTTTAATACCATCAAAACCATAATCCCGCACAAATTACATTGACATACATTAAAAACTATGCCAATCATTTCACACCCTAAAAATATAATAATGAAACTATAGGGAGGGGTAAAATGGTCAAACCAAACAGAAATAAATATTTTACACAAATCACCAAAACTTAGGTCATTACAAATCATTAGAATCTGTAAAACATTTTTTTACTATGGAATGTGATTCAACCAAACAAATATGTGTATGCTAAAATCCAGAAGAAAGTGTAGGTAATTTTTCATGAACAAAATTTCACCCTATATTTATTTCAGTAATATAAAGGTATTCAACCTTTTCTTCATTTGCATTCTTAATATGATAGCCATTTTGACAGATAACCTTGGAACTTAACAAGTTTCCTTGAGACTTACTACAATATAATGCATTATCAATGGCTAATATTGTTCCCCCAAGTAGTAATAAGGTCACTCTTTTATAGCCCTTAATTAATTTTGTACAACTGAATATTGTATTAAAATAAGCCCTTTTAATAATCACACTAGAGAAATATTTCTTTTCTCTTAAAATACTATGAGTTGCCTATCATATATCTCCATTAGTCATCTTGAATTCAATTGAATATTAGGAAAATTTTACTATCTTCACAAAATAAAAATATATGATAAGAAATGTGAAATCTCACAATCTTACAATGTAACTTAAATACTTTTTCTTTCTTGAAAAAAAAGTAACATAATGAAAACTTGATAACTAAAAGAAAAAACACATAAATAAAACAACATAATTTATTTCCCCAATAAGTTTATCAAGATTCAATTTTGATCTCCGAAGAAGTCTTCATCTTCTAAATGAGTAATATCATCAAGGATATCAAAATCATCATCTTTCAAAACCAAGTTTGCCTCAACGTTGTCAGCATATTTTTTTAAATATCTTGTGCCTTCATCTTCCAAATGAGTAATATCATCAAGGTCATCAAAATTATCATCTTTCAAAACAAAGTTTTTCTCAACATTGTCATCATATTTTTGAAAAGCTCCTACCTCATCATCATTTTTGAAAGTCAAGTGTGACTCCATTCATGCATTAGAAGAGGCCCCACCTTTAATTTTTTATTTTAAAAGAATCTTGATAAAGCCTAGCAAAATGCTTAGGCACCCAAAATCCATTCTTCAAATGGCCTTTCATGGCACAACAATGTCTTTGTTTTGTGGACCGATTTGGTTCTCTTTTTTTTTGGTTTCTACCATGATGACAATTATTATATATTTCCTTGTCATTATCATGCCCATAAATATTATTATGACCCTCATTTTACTGTCTTTCTGGCTGACCATGTGCTTGTACCATATTTCTTTCAATAATAGAGCAGCTCCAGGGGGATGGGTTTCTTCATGAAAAGTTCATGAGATCGATTCTGAATAATTTTGAAAGCCCTTTTTATGATTGTAACACCTCGAGTCTTCACCCTGTATGTCACACGGTTCTTACAACCCTGAAGGATCATAAGCTAACCCATTACTTATACCTGTTATGAGCAATGAATAATAATACTAAAAACATATAAAAAAGAAAAATTAAAATCCCATAAGGTTCTCAAATATTAAAATAAATACTGAGTATACTAATAATAACATCTGAAAACTAAATAACTAACTGTACTAGTCTGAAAGCCTGTAACTGTCTGAATATAGAGTTGATGGGATAAACCCCCAACTAACTCCAACTATAATAACTAATAAACCTACCAAAATACTGAAATAATTTAATATCCTCGATGGATGAGGAGTCACTATTGAATATGCTCCTGATATTGTAAGCTGCTAAGTATGATCAGGAACTCGTACGTCTAAACCTATGATATGAGACATCATAGTGCAAAGAAAAAGTATGTGTCAGTACTTTGGATGTATTGGTATGCTAAGTGAGACAGGCTGATATACATGGGTTCATATGCATAAGGTGATAACTAATTAAATAAACATCATTAAATAACTGGATCAGAACACATACAAAACTGTAACTACTGAATATGCTAAATATGCAATACTGCACATATAACGTCTATCTGAATTAAACTAAAACTAAAGTACTCAGTTCTGATAACTGAATACTGATAACTAAAAGTTTAGACTGATACTGAAGTGTTGATTTCTTATGGCTAAGTAACTGGTAACTGATAGTCATAGTTCTGTAGAACTGTCTAAGTTCTTTACTAAATAATGAGACTGAAACTGTAACTGTGGGAGTGTTCATCTAACTGACATACCCCGATTATAGACTAAGTTGGGGTTCAACCTATGACCCTAATTAGAAGGGTGTTAGCACCTTGCCAAGGGATACAAACAATGTTGTGTCCACCCCAATCTGGTAGGAAGACTCATGAAATATATATGATTGCATCAACCCTAATCTGGCATGAGGATGACTTACTCTATGATCGCTATGTAGTTCTACAATGCAGGGACTGCTACTAAGGGTCAAACCCTCCACTGGAAGGAATACCGTTATCCCTGGGTTCACTCAGTGCTGAATTCTACTCCCAACTAAATCAACACTGAACTGATCACTAGATTGTACTAGGCTTGACTGAACTAACACTGATCGTATTGACTGACTGAACTAGAATGAGTTCACTAAGTTTTGTTAACTGACTAGGTACTACGGTTCTTGACCTTTACTGGTATGATTCTATAACTACTGCAACTAAGTATACAACTAGAATTTGGGTAATAAATACCACCAGGACTCGATAGCATAATGGATAAAACATAGCAAATCTTGAATGCATAGCAATAGTCAATCATTCACAATTCTTTCATTGAGTTATTTTTTCAAACACTTGGAGGTCATAGACTTATGCATGATTGGGAACACATGCTAACATGTCAAAATTTCACTATTCAATTCACCTGGAGATTCTATCAAACACTTGGGGAGCATAATTAATGCATATGATGATAAACAACACAAGCATCATGACTACAACTTAAACTTCCAAATTCAAGGGTTTTGACATGAAAGATTCATAATTCAACACATATGCTAACATAATTTCATGGAACTCATAAAAGATATCAACTTGAAATCCATACAACAACTCAAACATGACATAATTCAATTCATAATATAGAAATCATAATTCACATTTTTGAAAAGATTTCTTGAACTCCAAGGGTGGAAAGGAAACCCAAGGATGAACACCTAACATACCTTAATTGTTGATTTCATGGGATTCATGGAGGATTTCTTGGAACTTGGGCTTGAACTTGATGAACTAGAGTTTATTTCTTGATAGGAGTTTGAGAAGAACCAATGTATTTTACCCTTTAGGATATTAAATTTCGTATTTTGGCTGAATTGGGTTTAGAGAAAAGGACCTAAATGTATGAATGACATGAGAATGTTATGCAGCTATAACTAAGCATGGATTAGAATAAATCTAAGAAAGTCCATTATGTTTGGCTGAATCTGAGTTTGTGGAGAACAGGTGAGGTTACTTGGTCCGTATATCTGTTTCCGCTTCCCAAGTAGCACCCTCAATGGACTGATTTCACAAAAGAACTTTGACCAATGAAACTTCTTTGTACCTCAGTC
Source organism: Capsicum annuum (assembly GCF_002878395.1). Lineage (NCBI taxonomy): Eukaryota > Viridiplantae > Streptophyta > Magnoliopsida > Solanales > Solanaceae > Capsicum > Capsicum annuum. Next base: position 163,650,920 of record NC_061120.1, on the reverse strand, counting down.
TGCGAATCGGACGATCAAGGATTTTGAATGGGATTTCCTCTTAAGAGAGACTGCTCTGAACATCTACACTCTCTATAGGGACTACAACTAATGGGTTACTTATGCACTTCTTTAGCAAGGAGACATGAAACACTAGGTGCACTGATTCTAGGTTTTTAGGCAACTTAGGCTCATAAGCTACCTTACTGAAATGACTGAGAATCCTATAAGGACCAATATATCGGGGACTAAGCTTCCCTTTCCTGCCAAATCTCTTCACTCTCTTCATGGGAGAGATTTTCAAATACACAAAGTTGCCAATCTAAAACTCGATATCTTTTCTTCTCATATCTGCATACAATTTCTGTAGGTTTTGAGCTGTCTTAAGCCTCTCTCTGATTAACTTCACTTTCTCTAAGTCATCAAATACCAAGTCAAGCCCTACTACTGCGGCCTCACCTACTTCAACCCAACCAATGGAATATCTACATCTTCTCCCATAAAGTGCCTCAAGTAGAGCCATCTAAATACTAGAATGATAGTTCTTATTATACGTGAACTCAATCAAAGATAAGTGGTCATCCCAACTACCCTTAAATTCAACAATACACGCTCTCAACATATCTTATAAAGTTTGAGTGGTCCTTTCTACTTGACCATCTGTCTAAGGGTGAAAGGTTGTACTGAGGTGAACTTAGGTACCAAGACCTTTTTGGAAGGCATTTAAAAAATTAAAGGTGAACTATGCATCTTTATCTAAAATAATGGATAATGGAACACCGTGTAACCTAACCAACTCTCTGATATAGCTCAGCTAAATAAAAGGTATGAACTTTTAAGATATGGGTTAACTTGGTCATCTTGTCCACAATGACCCAAATCGAATTATATTGATGATGAGTGCGAGGAAAACCTATCTCAAAATCCATGTTCACTTTTTCCCACTTCCATATGGGAATACTGAACTCCTGCATAGACCGACTAGGCTTCTGATGCTCAATCATAACCTGCTGACATATAGAGTACTTAGCCACAAACTCTGAATGTCTTTCTTCATCCCACTCCACTAATAAGCTTCTTGTAAGTTGCGGTACATCTTATTGGACACTAGATGAATAGAGTAACGTGCACCATGCGCTTCTACAAGAATCCATTGTCTCACGCCATCCACACATGGCACACATAACCTACCCTAACAATACAACACACCATTTTCCTCTAGGAGAAAACCTATACCTTCTGGGCTCTAATTAACTCTTTTAACTTAACTAAACTGGGATCTCTATCCTGCTTTTCTTTTAGTTTGGAAATTAAAGATGATTCAAAACTATTATACACCCAAACAATACCCTCAGCTAAATCAACCAAATGAACACCTAGCTTGTAAAGCTGATGAACTTGCTAAACTAATTTCTTCCTACCATCCTCAACGTGAATAACACTACCTATGGATAAACGCATCAACATGTACCCCATACAAATAGTTCCTGCAAATACAATAGTTGCTAACTCAAGATCATGGGTGGGGTAGTTCTTTTCATTGGTCTTAAGTTTTATAGAGGCATAGGCCACAACCTTAACCTTCTGCATCAGAACATACCCCAAACCAACTTTGAAAACATCACAATACACAATAAATCCATCTAAACCGTCAGGTATGGTTAAAACTAAAACTGTAGTGAGTTGAGTCTTCAACTCCTAAAAACTCTTCTCATAAAAATTTGACCACTGGAATTTGACTTTCTTCTAAGTGAATTTGGACATGGGGGATACAATAGACAAAAATCCTTCAACAAACCATTGATAATAGCAATCCAAAACCAAGAAACTCCTGAGTATCTAAAAGAAGGTCTATTCCGAAGTCAATTTCCTTTTCTAGAGAAACTCCAAAAAGATCTTTAGGAAACATATTTTGGAATTCACTTTCTACTGGAATTATTTCTAAGGTATGAAACAAACTGACCCCTAAGTGCTGAAGTACTACCCCTTTATTCTAGGATAGGTTTATTCGAGAACTAAAAATACACAACTCTACTGATACAGTTAATAAGCATAACATGAATAAAGCCAATTAATTCTAAGAATGATATCAAAGCCTATCATCTCTAAGCCTACTAAGTCTGATGAAGTAATTTTTTGAGATACCATAACCGAACAATTCTTGTATACCCATCGAGCTATGATATTTTTAGCCATTAGGGTAGAAACTGAGAATGGATCTGCTAAGATTTCGAGACTAACTCCAAAGTCAACAGCTATATAAAGAGTTACAAAGGACAAAAAAGCCCCTGGATCTAGCAAAGCACAAATGTGTAAATGGTAAACTTGTAACATACCAGCGACTAGACTAGGAGATCTTTCCTGATCTTTTCAAGACTAAAGTGCATAGAGCTTATTTGGGCATTTCCCACTGGTGGCACTGGAAGTAGAAAACTACTGAGATGGGCAACCGTACTAAGCTGGGGGATGATTATGCTGAATTTGTGAATCCACCTAAGGACACTCTCTGACCCTATGGCATTTCTTTCCATATCCAAAACAAATATCACTGCGAGACCTATAGACACCCTGATGGTTTGTGCCACACTTCTGACAAAAAGGATTTATTTAGGCACTGCTAATAGTACCCTGAGATTTAGAGCCTAGCGCCCTATCCTTATTATAATTTCTGAATTTACACACCGGAGCACTGGCTGAGAATAGAGATAGAAATAAATATTTTGGGTGGAATTAAGGATGATTAACACTTTCTGACTTAGGATAAGTGGAGTTGAAGTTACCTGTTCTAAATCTCTTGTTCTCCCTTTTTTTCTCCTTAGTGTTTTGCTCCTCTATCTATAGATAATAGACCATCAACCTAGACAAGTCCATCATCTTAATTAGCATTGTGGTCCTACACTCCTTTACCACACTGTCAGACACACCAGACATAAACTTACTCATCTTAGATCTGCTATCATCTACCACATGAGGAACATATCTTGCTAACTGTGTGAACTTATGAGAATACTTACTCACTGTCATGATACCCTACTTTAGGTTAATTAACTCTAATATTTTGTCTTCCCTCAACTCTAATAGGAAAAACCTATCTAGAAAGGCAGTAGTAAACTCTTCCCATTCTATGGGCCCTGCATCTGCAGCCCTATCTACCTTCCATTAGTTAAACTATGTATGAGCCATATCCTACAACTGATAGGAAGCTAACTCAGCACTCCTACTAGCGGTTACCCCCATATGTCTATGACATTCTACACCATGTCAAGGAATTCTTGTGGGTCCTCTTCAAATTTAAAACCTAAAAATACTGAAGAATTCATTCGGGTGAAGTACTGAATCCTAGCTGCAGTAATATTAGCCACTGGTTTGGCCTTAACAGCAGTTGGGTGCTTATTTTGTTCTACTATAGAATGAGCTAGAGTGGTGAAAGCTACTCTAAATTTTGCATGAGAAACATATTTATTTAAGGGATCTTTCTAAATAGGCGGAGGTGTTGGCTGGTTCTCAATTCTTCTTCCATTGGTATTTTTGTGAGGTATTTTCTATAAAAAGAATGGAAAATTTGATTAGACATAGATTTTAACTCGAACTCGAGTGAGTTTAACTCGAACTCATGCTCACTCGCACGTCATCAACACTGAAAGAAGGGAAACCTTTTCTAAAAATGCCTCAAAGCCTCTTATCCATAAGTGGGGTGTGTTATACACCCATGCACAAGACTCTACTCGATGCGACTTTTAAAATCCCTAGAATTATTTAGAACCTTAGGCTCTGATACCAAGTTTGTAACGCTCTAAGTCTGTACCCTGGATGTCACACAGTGCATACAACCCTGAAGAATCAAAAGCTAACCCATGACTGGTACCTGCTATGAGTATTAAATAATAATTCTTAAAATATATGCAGAGGAAAAACTAAAATTCCATAAGGTTCTAAAATAATGAAATAAATACTGATAATAACATATGAAAACTGAATAACTGACTATGCTAGTTTGAAAGCCTCTAACGAGTCATTTGGTTTGAGGTATAAGTAATCCAAGGGATAAGAAATCCCAGGATAAAATATAAAGATCAATTGAATGAGTGTTTGGTTGGACGGATTAATCAATGTTGGGATAACTTATCCCACCATTTACACCATAGTGATGGGATAACTTATCCCACATACATAGTCGGATAATCTATCCCGAGTAATCTCAGGATAACTAATCCTGGTATTAGTTATCTGAAGATAACACCCAACCAAACAGCCCCTAACTGTCATAATATAAAGTTGATAGGACAAACCCCCAACTAACTTCGACTATAATAACTACTAAACCTACTGAAATACTGAAATAACATAATATTCTTGATGGATAAGGACTCACTACTAAATCTGCTTCTGATATCCTGAGCTGCTAAGTATGATTAGGAACCCATGCGTCTGAACATATGATATGAGACACCATAGCATAAAGAAAGAGTATGCATCAGTACTATGAATATACTAGTATGCTAAGTGAGGTATGCTGATATATATCGGTTCATATGTATAAGGTGAAAACTGACTGAATGAATAACACAAAATAACTAGATGAGAACATATGTGATACTATAAATACTGAACATACTAAATATGTAATACTGTGCATATAATATCTGCATGAATTAGACTAAAACTAAAGTACTAAGTTCCGATAACTAAATACTACTAGCTAAAAGTTTAGACTGATACTGAAGTACTAATTTCTATGGCTAAGTAACTGATAATTAATAGTCATAGTTCTGTAGAACTATTTGAGTTCTTTACTAAATACTGAGACTGAAACTGTAAATGTAGAAGGGTTCATCCAACCGACATACCTCTATTATAGACTGAGTTGGGGTCTAACCTATGATCCCAATTGGAAGGGTCTTAGCACCTTGCTAAGGGATACCAATAATATTGTGTCAACCCTAATCTAGAAGGAAGACTCATGAAATATATATATGATTGAATCAACACTAATCTTGCAGGAGAACAACTTATCCTACAATAGCTATGTAGTTCTATAATGCAGGGACTAATACTATGGGTCAAACCCTCTACTAGCAGGAATGCTCCCATCCTTGGAATCACTCGGTGCAGAATCCTACTCCTAACTGAATCAACACTGAACTGATAACTAAATTGTACTAGGCTTGATTGAACTAACACCGATCCTGTTGACTGACTGAACTGGACTGAGTTGTAATACCCTGAAGTTTTCTAACTAAATTTTTTTATCCTAAGAATGTCAAGTGCTATCTTCTTAATTGAATGATGTTTATTCTATAAGGAATTTTAATGATTTTCATTATTTGTCATGTGGAAAATTCAAAAATCTTTTGGTTGATACAAAATTTGTCTAAATCCTATAACCGGGTAAGAAGTTATGACTATTTTAAGTTTCCATCGTAAAACAGTGCCATATTAGTCAGTGGCGCACCACGCCATAGGGAAAAATAGCAATTTTCAAATTCTATTAAGGGTCCGTAATAGTGGCACATCGTGCCAAACTTCCAGGTCACAAATAAAGTGGCAATGTGAAGGCTTTGCATTGCACCATCCCTCAATTTCCTAATTGTCAAATTCCAGTGACACTATGCGATTGCACCGTATCACTCCAGGGGTCCAATTCGGGAAAGCTTCACTGAAATTAAATGATGCGTGCAGGGTTAAAATGGTTAATTTTCCATCCCTATTAAGCCCTTTAACACGAGATTCAGCTATTTGGAGCCCAAAATATATTAGTTTCTCTTAATTTTCTCTCAAGAACAAGATAGGGTTTCAATTGAGGATTCAATTTCAAGAAAGTCTCTCCGTTAATCTTTGATAATTCAAGAACTAGGGTATGTCATATGTTGATTCATGAGTCACTTTCACCCATAGAGCTGAAGAATCTATTTCCAAAATCCATGATTTGTATATTTTTGAATGTTCATGATTGAATTAAATTGAAATTCATTTTCGTGATGTTGTGTGGTATTGATTCATGTTTTAAATTACATGTTTCAATGCTTGACCCTAGTATATGAACTATTGCATAAATATCATGATAAACCCCTTTCAAATTACAAGTTGATTGATCTATTCATGATTATTAGATGTGTTGATGATGGTATAACCAAAGAATTCTCCCAATGTGTTTGATTAAATGCCCATGTGAATAAAAAGTGCCATACTAGTATGATAATATGAAATCCCCCTTTATGTACAAGTTTATGCATGTCACATGTTTGATAAAATGCCTCAATAATTGAATTATGAATTGTGATGTGGGTCATGTATTCAAGAAAGTTATGCTTTGTCAGTTTTCTTCCAATGAGTCCTAGGGGTAGTTGTACCCAAAAAATATAGTTGTGAGCCTAGAGTCAGTGATATGTTTCTCGATATCCTCAGTCAAGCAATGATCTATAGAACTCAGTTAGTCATGTGACTCAGGAAATCTTTGTAATTTAGTAATCTCAGTACTACTCCATCAGTCAATGGAATTTAATTAACTCAGTTCAGTAATTCATATTTAGTGTCTATTAAGATGGGAGTAGGAATTAGCACCGTGTAAACCCAATGATATGAGCATACACTGTCAGATGAGGGTGTGATTCTTAGAATTCATCCTTGTATTTCAGAACTAAGTAGCCAGCATAGGTTAAGACATCAAAATTGTCAGATGATGGTTGATGAGGTGGATAAGCACTATCAAATGAGGGGCCTACCATTCTATTTTGGGGATACTTGTAGATGAGGGTCACTCATAGCTTGTCCTTATCGCTGGTAAGGTATTGAAACCCATCCCATTGGGGTTATAGATTGGACCCCAACTCAACCATAATGACGTATTAGGGGCATATTGATAAGATAACTGCTTCCCACAGTTTCAGTTACAGAATTTAGGACTGCCAAATGCAGTTAACTCAGAACAGTAGTTACAGTTACAGAATTTAGGACTGCCAAATGCAGTTAACTCAGAACAGTAGTTTCAGTTACAGAATTTAGGACTGCCAAATGCAGTTAACTCAGAACAGTATGGATTTTAGCCAGTTTCATCAGATTTAGAACTATCAGGTACAGTCACTCACGTCATCAGTTATATCAGTTATTAAAATTTAGTTATCAGTCATGTTAGTTATCAGTAAATTTATGTTATCACAATCTCAGCTATAGTTACTACGTAGTCATACATGTATTATCACATTAATATTAGTCAGTTATCTAGTATTGTTCATGCATATGAAACCCATGCATTCAGCCTACTTTCCATGCATACTAGTACATTCAAAGTACTGATGCATTTGCGCTATGGTATCTTATACCATAGGTTCAGAAGCACGAACTCTAGAGCATCAGTAGCATTCCAGTCTCAGCAGTGAGCCCTCATCTCTCGAGGACATGATCATTTATTTATTATCTCATTAAGTAATTTATTAGTTGGAGTTAGTTGGGGACATGTCCCATTAACTCCTTATTCAGATAGATCAGCCAGTTAGAGGCTTTCCAGACTATCATGCTATTTCAGTTTTGTTTTAGGTATTTCAGACCCCATTTAGTTGTTATATCTTTATCAGTTATATTACAGTCTTGAACCTTATGGCCTTTTAATTTATGTTTCAATCATACAGTATATTACGCAATATACAGGTATAGATATCAGTTATGGGTTAGTTTGTGGTCTTTCAGGGTCATGAGCACCGTGTAGCATTCTGGGTACCAGATCTAGGGTGTTACAAACTTGGTATCAAAGCCTAAGATTCAATGGAGTCCTAGGAAGTCTGAAGCCGCATCTAGTAGAGTCTTGTGCATGGGTATGTTTTGCGCCACATATATGTGGAGAAGGCTATAAGATGTTTTAAGAAAAGGTTCCCTTCTTTCAATATTCATGTCATTACAGTAAGCATAAGCTCAAGTCAATTTTTCAGACTAATTTTTTTCTCCATTTCTTCTATAGAATATGCCTCCTAAAAGAAGAAATAAGAATTAGTCATCCCTTCAGCCTGAAGAACCTTTGGGTGAACATGTTTCTCATGTAGAGTTTTGTCAGCTACCACTCAGAATGAATTATTAGCCATCGTACTAGCCAACCCAGTGGCTAATTCATCTACAGCTAAGATTCGGGACTTCACCTGAATAAATCCTCTATCCTTTCTCAGGTCTAAGTCAGATGAGGACCCTCAGGAATTTATCAATCAGGTTCAGAAGGTTACTGATGTTGTGAGACTGTCAACTATTGAGAGTATTGAGCTAGCCTTATATTAGTTATAGGATTTTGCTCACACTTGGTTTAAACAGTTGAAATCAGAGAGGCCACTTGATGCAGCTCCTATTGAGTGGGAGGAGTTTGCCTCTGCATTCCTAGATAAATTCTTTCCCCAAGATCTAAGAAAGACTAAGGTGTTAGAATTCATCAACCTCAGGCAGGGAAACATGACAGCGAAAGAGTATTCTCTTAATTTTACTTAATTAGCCAGATATTCTCCTCAAGTGGCTGCAGATAGCAGGGCCAAGATGAGTAAGTTTGTTTCTGGGGTGAATGATAGTATGGTCAACGAGTATAGGTCTACGATGTTGAATAGTGACATAACTTTAGCCAGGCTTATGACCTATGCTTAGTAGATAGAAGATGAAAAGATTAAGATGAGAGAGAAGTATAATAAGAGAGCAAAGATAGGTAGTTTCAACTTTGCTCATCCTAAATTAGAAGAAGAAAACCGTTATCAATTTTTTCCTAAGTCGTTAGCTCTATCTCCTTCTTCAGCTCGTGCTCCAGCTCCTAAGTTCAGGGATGGTAATAAAGATAGGGCACCAGGCTCTAAGTCTCAGGGCGGTGTCATCAATGCCCGAACTAATCCTCTTTGTCAGACTTGTGGTAAGAACCACAAGGGTGCTTACAGAGCTGGTAGCGATGTCTATTTTGGATGTGGAAAGCCAGGCCACAGAGTCAAAGATTGTACCTAGTCAGAATATCAGGGTCAGCAGAACCGTTCCTCATCTCAATTTGGTTGCCCAACTCAGTAGGGTGCCACTTCCAGTGCTACTAGTGGGCAACACCCAAATAGACTCTATTCTCTCCAGTCCCAGAAAGATCAAGAAAATTCTTCTGATATGGTTACTGGTACATTATAGATCTTTCATGTGCATGTTTACGCTTTAATAGATCCAGGAGCTTCTTTTTCTTTTCTTATTCCTTATATAGTAGTTGATTTCGAAGTCAGTCCAGACATTCTAGTAGAGCCCTTCGCATCCTATACCCCAGTGGGTAAAACCATCATAGTTCAGTGGGTATACATGAATTTCCTGGTTATGACATTTCAAAAAGTCACTTCAGTAGACTTAGTCGAATTAGAAATAAATGATTTTGATGTCATTCTTAACATAGATTAGCTTCATTCCTGCTATTCCATAGTCGACTACACAAACAGAATAGTTCAGTTTCAGTTTCTGAATAAACCCATCCTAGAGTGGAAGTGGAAGGGTAGTGTATCCTCTTTTAGAGGTCGGCTTATTTCCTACTTTCGAGCATAGAAAATGATATCTAAAGGATATGTCTATTATCTTGTTCAAGTTAAGAACACTAGTTCTAAAACTCCAAGTCTTGATTCAATCCCAGTTATGAATGAATATTTAGATATCTTTCCCAAAGATCTTCCAGGAATTCTTCTCGAAAGGGAAATAGACTTCGGCATCGATCTTCTTCCAGATACATAGCCTATATCTATTCCAACATATACAATGGCACCAGAAAAAATCATAGAACTGAAACAACCTTTGAAGGATCTCTTAGATAAGGGATTCATAAGACCCAGTGTGTCCCCGTGGGGTACACCAATCTTATTCGTGCGAAAGAAAGATGGTTGTTTCATAATGTGCATAGAATACCGTTAACTCAATAAATTCACAGTCAAGAATAAGTATCCACTTCCCAAAATTGATGAATTATTTGACCAACTTTAGGGTGCCAATTATTTCTCTAAGATAGACCTCATATTCGACTATCATTAGCTCAGAGTCAGAGAATGTAACATTCTGAAAACAACCTTCCGTACTAGGTATGGTCACTTTGATTCCTAGTCATGTCCTTTGGTCTTACCAATGCCCCAACAGCTTTCATGGACTTGATGAACCATGTGTTCAAGCAGTACTAGGATATGTTCATCATAATTTTTATAGATAATATTCTGGTCTATTCCCGTAGTGAGCATGATCGTGCAAACCATCTCAGAATCATACTTCATACACTTAGAGATCATTAGTTGTTCGCCAAATTCAGTAAGTGCAAATTTTGGCTAAGTTCATTAGCATTTCTTGGACATATCATTTCAGGTGATGGGATTAGAGTAGATCCTCAAAAGACCAAAGTGGTAAGAAATTGGCCCAGACCTATATCTCCATTAGATATCAAGAGTTTCTTGGGTTTGGATAGCTATTACAGGATGTTTTTTGAGGGATTTTCTTCTATTGCATCCCCTATGTCCAGATTGACTTAGAAGAAAGGCAAGTTTCAATGGTCAGATCCTTAAAAAAAGAGTTTGCAAGAGTTGAAGACTTGACTCACCTCAGCTTCAGTCCTATCTTTTTGAGATGGTTCAGATGTTATCATAGTGTATTGTGATGCATCCAGAGTAGGTTTGTGTTGCATCCTCATATTTCATTGTAAGGTCATAGCCTATTTCTCCAGACGGCTTAAACCCCATGAAAAGAATTATCCTACTCATGATCTTAAGTTAGCAGCTGTAGTAATTTCCTTAAAGATTTGGAGGCATTATTTATACAGAGTTTATGTAGATGTGTTCACAGATCATAAGATCCTTTGGTATTCCTTTTCTCAGAAAGATCTCAATCTTTCTTAGAGAAGGTAGTTAGAGCTATTGAAATATTATGACATGAGTGTCCTTTATCATTCGGGCAAAGCTAATGTAGTGGTCGACGCTCTCAATAGACTTTCTATAGGTAGTATTGCTCATGTTGAGGATAGTAAGAAGAAGTTAGCTCAGGAAGTCCATCATCTTTCCAAACTAGGTGTTCGCTTAGTAAATAAAGAGGAGGGTGATATATAGGTTTAAAGTAGTTCAGAATCATCTCTAGTTTCCGAGGTGAAAGAAAAGTAAGATAGAGATCCCAGTTTAGTCAAGTTGAAAGAGTTAATTAAAGATCATAAAATGGAGGTTTTCTCCCAAGGGGGAGATGGTATTCTATGTTATTAGGGTCGTCTATCTCTTCCAGCTATAGATGAATTAAGGAAGCAATTTTTTATAGAAGAACATGGTGCGTGCTACTCCATTCATCCAAGGGCCACGAAGATGTACCGCAACTTATGAAAGATTTATTGGTAGAGAGGGACAAACAGGGATATTATAGAGTTTGTGGCTAAGTGATCTACATGTCAGCAGGTTAAGATAGAGCATCAGAAGCCTAGTGGACCTATGCAGGAGTTCATTGTACCTACTTGGAAGTTGGAAGAAGTGAACATGAACTTTGTGATGGGTTTGCCTCAAACTCGTCATCAACATGATTCAATCTGGGTCGTTTTAGGCAGAATGACCAAGTCAGCTCATTTCCTCCCAGTTCATACCTCTTAATCAGTCGAGGATTATGCCAAACCCTACATCAGAGAGTTGTTCAGATTGCATGGTGTTTCGTTATCCACTATCTTAGACAGAGGTACCCAGTTCACCTCTCATTTTTAGAAAATGTTCCAAAAGGGTCTTGGTACTTAAATTTATCTCAGTACAGCCTTTCATCCTCAGACAGATGGTTAAGCAGAAAGGATCATTCAGACCTTAGAATATATTCTAAGGGCGTGTGCAATTAATTTCAAGGGTAGTTTGGATGACCATGATGTGTGAACCTATGCTATCATATTTGAAGCTTTTAACTCTAAATAACAGTAAGGTCTTGAGCAACTTTAGTTGTTTTTTGATTAGTTTACTTTGATTTTGTAGTAAATGTAGAGATGAAGGGGAACCAACAATAAGGAATGCAAAAATCCTAAAATCTAAAGAAAATAAAGGACAAAGTCTGGCTGGCGACATTCATGATAAGTCGTCAGCCTAGTGATCAGGTTTCAGGAGCACCGTCAGACTTAGGCAGAACTTAGAAGTTGAGATAAAGTTTTGACAATATTGGTGAGAAGATGTCACACTCTTGATACGTCATCAACGTCATTATCATCCTTAGGCAGCAAGAGCTAAAAATGCTGAGGAGTTGATGGTATCAGTGATAAGTCGTCAGACTCCTGACAAGCTGTCACGGATGTTGTCGTCTATTCTGATGAAAAGCTGAAACTTTTATTTTGGTTCCTTATTTAGGGTAAACTATATAAAGCTTTGTTTTATGATTTTCTATTATTCACTCATTTATTCATTCGTCATCATCATCATTCTGAAGAGAGTTCGATATTTTGAGTCTTGGAGAATATTTTTCGATATTTCTTTCTCTATCTTTTTGGATTCAAACAATACAACTATTTTGGGGATTTTCCTTTGTGATCTGATCTACGATTAACTAATTATTATTCATCTCTGTAAGTTAGTCTTCTTAATTAATTATGTGTTTCATTCTTTGCATCATGAGTGGCTAAACTCTGTTACCTAAATTATGGGATCTAGGGTTAGGTCGTGATGAGGAGCTAAATACTCCAGATTTAATAGGTGTTAGGATTTCTTGATAATTCTGAGATTTTAATTAATGTCTGTTGGTTGCAAATAGTAGACATACCTACTTTGATTTTCTTGAGAAAGAAATGATATACACTAGGAAGTGAATTATCAACAGGGACTTGGAAATACTTCATTTAGTAATCAGCGCTATAACAAGGTTGATTAACCTGAGGTGAATTCTGGGCAGTGAATAGCAATTTCGTAAGTCCGAGAGGATTAGGAAATTAGATGCTTAAATAGGTCAAGAGTCATTTGAGCATATCATCAATAAATATAGCTTGTTATCCGAAACACCGTGAGAATCTTGATTCACCTTTAGCATCTGCCATGTACCGTAAGCCCTAGTGAACATAATTCTTGTTATTTCATAAAATCTTGATTACAAACATCAAAATTAAAGTGATAAACAATTATTTGTGAAACTTCAACCCCCATTTCAGGAAACGTTAAACTATCAGTGAATTAAATCACAAACGACTTGATATCACACCATATTCTCTGTGGGATTCGACCCCAACCTAGTTGGGTTTTATATTGACAATGATCACTTACACCCATACAAGAGTGTAATTTGAGTATTATAAAAAAATGGCATCGTTGCCGAGGAATGCGGTTGTAAACTGAAAGTTGTGTGCGCTAATTGACTTTAGTTAGGTTTCCTAGATCTACATTTATTTGTTGTTTTTGTTTATTACAGGCTCCTTGTTTTTTATGCCAAAAACAATAAGTTCTAGAGAACCATTATTATCAATTAATTCAGAACCTCAGCTGATAGGGAGAATGGTAGAATAGCAAGAGACTGAAAGACTGGTAGCCTTAGTCAGGACTCAGGTGAACATACAGAACCAGGGTCAACAAGTACATCACCTGAACCCTGATGATGAAGACTTGGGTGATGAGGAATTGATGAATCCTCAAAACCTAAGGAGAGCTGAGCAAATTGCTACACCAGTGCAGTGAAATTTCAATCAAAATCATCCAGTCAGAGGAAGGTATGATTAATAGCCTGTCCATTATGAAGTTGATGATGATGACAAAGGAATGGATGGAGAAAGTGCAATGGGTGCTGTCATTCCTCCACCATTGACACCTGGTGTAAAATTCAGCATAAAAAGTACCATGATCCAACTTCTGAATTTGAAGGGGTTGTTTGGAGGCCTACTTGGTGATGATCCGAACATGCAGTTGGTGAATTTTATCATAATTTACAAATATTTTGATAATTTGGGAGTGATCCAGAATGCGATCTAGTTGAGACTGTTTCCATTATCTATGTCTGGGGAGGCAACAATATGGTTAAATGAGCTGGAGCCCGATTCTATAACCAAATAGAGACAGTTGAAAGAGGCATTCTTAGAACGGTTCTTTCCACCCTCCAGGAGGGTATAGTTGAGGGATAAAATTAGTAACTTCAGGCAGCTTCCTACTGAAGCATTGCATGAAACTTGGGAGAGATTCAAGAAGAAGATAGAACAATGTCTGAACCACAACATGACAGACTTGCAGTTGACGGAGACGCTGTACAAAGCTTTTAAATTTGTGACAAAGCCAACTATAGATAATGCTGTAGGTGGTTTGTTCATTGACTTTTCTTTTCAAGATGCTTCAGACATGCTGAATAGAATGACTAAATAGAGTCGGTCTTGGAATACCAGGGATTCTATGGTAGCTAGCCCAACTATTTTTTGTGGTATGACTGTGGAGCAGCGCAGAAGGGATGAGGAGCGAGACCAAGACATAGCTCACTTATAGACTCAGATGGACTTGCTGACCAAACACTTGCTGTTAGGCAAGACTAAAAAGGTTAAGGATGTGGAATCTCAGTCCATTATTGCTAGTGATGCAGATGATGAGGCAAATTATGTTAATAATCAGGGGGGTTTCTGAGGCAATAGCCAAAGGAATCAAGGTCAGAACTTTTATGACAAGCCTGATTATATAGATAGGGAGCAAGGAAACTGGAGAAGCAATAATGATAGGAGGGGTTTGTATGTTCCTCCTGGAAGTCGGGATATTCCACTAACTAGATCTGGCAAGATGTCCATGGTGGACATGATGGCAAAATTATTAAAAGGAGGGGAGGCTACCAGGCTACCAACTCCGGGGTAACTACTATGAAGGGTGAATTCTCTACCCTGAGTCAGTTGGTTAGTTCACACTCCACTTCTATCAAGTAGTTAGAACAGCAGATAAGCCAACTTTCCACAACCCTGAACCAGAGAAAACGTGGTATTTTACCTAGTGATATGGTTCAGAATCTATAGAATGATTGCTCATATATGGCGATTACCACTAGGAGTGGTAAGATCTTACATGGTTTTTCTATGGGCAAATCTGTAGATGGTGAGGTGGTTGTTGATGAATTCGAAGAAAGTAAAACAGTGAAGTATGAGAAGCTGGATAGTTCTGTTGATTCTTTAGAGAAAGAAAAAGAGAAGGAAAAGAAAGTGGTGTTAAAATATATCCCAAGACCACCACCTCCCTTTCCTCAATGATTGAAGAAAAAGGTTGATGATGTAAAATTCAGTAAATTCATGGCCATACTTAAGCAATCGTTAATTAATGTGCCTTTGGTTGAGGTACTTGAGAAAATGCCAGTCTATGCGAAGTTCATGAAAGACCTTATAACCAAGAAATAGAAGGTTAGCCATGAATCGGAGGACAATTTTTTCCATTGTGGCTCTTCTCTACAGGGTCTTTAGTGCAAAAAAGGCAGATCTGGGAGCGTTTACCATACCGTGTACTATTGGCCCCCTGAAGTTCACAAAAGTACTATGCGATCTGGGAGCCAGTATAAATTTAATGCCACTGGCTGTGTACAAGAAATTGGGTTTGAGGGATCCTACCCCAAGAAATATATGGTTGGTAATGGCAGATAGATCTGTGAAGCAGCCTGTGGGCATACTGCACGATGTTTCGGTAAAGGTAGCCAATTTTGTTCTGCTTGCTAATTTTTTGGTCCTAGATTGCGAAGTGTATTGTAAAGTGCCCATCATCTTTGGTAGGCTATTACTTGCAACTGGGAGAGTGCTAATAGATATGGAGTTGAACGAGCTAAAGTTTAGGCTCAATGACAAAGAAGCATACTTCAAACTACACACATCCATGTCTCAGCAACATGAGATAAGTGTTTTCTCAATCGTTGACATCTTCTATGATGATGGTAAAGGGGTATCAACAGGTTGTCTTGGAAAAGTCTGGGTAGTCAAGACAACCAAGTCGTGTTGTGACAGTAAATCAGGCGCTATTGGGAGGCAACCCAAATTTTTAAGTTATGCAAGTATTTTTACTTTTATAATTAGGATTTAGTGCAGAAAAGGTCAAAAATAAGGAGGTCGGCTGAAAGGCCATGACGACATCTCTGATAAGCCGTCACAACTATGATAAGTGATAAAAAATATCGTCAGATAGGCCAAACTTGAGGCAACCTCTTCTTAGGGGTGATGACATTTATGATAGGCTATCACATTTGTGAAAAGATGTCACAATTCATCATCATCCCAAAGCCTTAAAAGCTAAATTCTGTTCCCAGTTTAAATCAAATCCGACCCCGCCCAGGACAAGAACCTTTTCAAATTTCTGTTAGTTTTAATTCTCTTCCTTTAGTTTATTTATTTCCTTCATTATTTTATTTCCTACTCTTTGAAAAACATTTCAAGAAAATAAGTTCCCTTGTATGTGGGTTTGCAATTCATAATCAAGAAATTCTTCCTACTTCCTACTTTCTCTTGTGTGTGTAATCAGATTAAAGGCCCCCATCAGGTATACTCTACTTTAACTCTTTTCTTCTTTGTGGTAAGTGATAGATAGATGACAACCCAAGTCCCCAAGATGCTTGAACTAAGTGTAACTTGGAAAGGAGCTAAAAATCACACCTAAGGTTTGCTGTGCAGGCCTGAGGTTTAAAAACAAAGCTCACAAATTGGAATTCAAGTGAACTTTGAGAAATAATGGGGACCAAAAATTGAGTTATAATAAAAAGTGGGTTCTGATAAAAGTTGACGACATTCATGATAGGCTATCACAATTGTGACGGCTTATCAGGAATGTTGTCAAAAGTTGTTAAAATTTTTGAAGGTTCTATCTAAGGTTGACGACAACTGTGATAAGCTATCACAGTCGTGACGGCTTATAAAGAATTGTTGTCACACCTTTAACCTGAAGCATGAATAAGCCTAAATGATTAATGTGTTTGCGTTTATGCTCTTGAAGACAGACCAATGGTTTTTCTAATGCTACAGGAACCTTATAATGACACCCAAAAAAAAAGAGTCCCACAGCACCAAAGAAAGCAACCAAGGAAAGTGTACATTCTAAGCTCATCAATGAGAAATCTGATTACGAAGAGGAGAAACCTCTGCTCAGGAAGCAAAAGAAAAAGCAAAGTATGAAGAAAACCCCACCACCTTCACCCATTGAAGTGGAGAATAGTGATGATATTAAAACAACAACAGCTTCTAGGCAGGAGGCCTCTAAACATTTTGAACATGAGCAGCATGAGTCTGAATATACTGAATCTAAAGAAGAAGATCAGGAAGGGTCTAAGGAGTCTGAGTCTGAGGAAACAACATCTGGGTCCCTGTACAATAAACAACAAGATGAGAAAGAGTCTCCACCTTGGGGAATACTTATCAAATATAAGAATCCCAAAGTTTGAGACAGAGCTAGGTGGAAAATGCCAAGGGCAGAGAGCATCTTCACTATTGGGCTTTGCAGAACAGATAGAAGAAGAGCTAAAAGGCTGATTCAGGAAGAAAGAAAAGGGGAAGAGATAGAGGTATGATAGTGATGAAGAGCAAAAAGTAGAGAAGAGGGCAAGAAAGAAGAAGGAGAAGGAGGATCTCAAAAGGGCAAAAATTGAGTCCTTAGTTGATAACGAGAAATGGGAAGCAGCCATCCAAGCTAGGGCTGTAGGTACCTTTTCTAGCAGGGCTCCAACTACTACAAAGCCAGATGCTCTTGATGGAGAAAAGATAGTAGAGATGCAGTAGTAGGGTCAGAGACCCAGGATCCATGTGCTTGATTGCCTTCAGAGTTGTGCTGATCTGCTAATGTGCCAAAGATTGTAGGAGTTGATGATGAAATTCCTTCCCGAAAGACTCATAACCCCATATGGTATGCTAAAAATCAGTCAGGATTAAGACTTGATAGAGGTGTCGAGGTAGCAGCAGACCCTCTAGTTACAGATACCGATGCAGCACCTCATGTGGAAGTGCAAGATTTTAAGGCTGTGCAGCCAACTTCTTCAGCATAGGTAGGATCAGTGTCTGAGACTGAAGCCATCCATTTAGTTCCTACAGCAGCAGCAGGTTTTGCAATTCATTCGATTGATATTCAAAAAGTAGGTAAACAAGCCAAGTAGTGTGAGGCACAACTACATGCTTTTGCCAAACAGTTTGTTGCTGTAGTGGACAAGAGAATCAAGGCTGCCCTTGAGGATTTTATGACTTTACCTGAGCGGCTTGTAGATCTGGAGAATCGATTTGATGCATGGGAAAAAGAAATATCAGGGGTTGATCCTGCTAAATTTAGAGTGGCATTGGACAAGATAAAATCATATATTGGGGTGTTACAGCAACAATAATTTATGATGCCAATAGGCCAGGCTATGTATGAATCTGAGGAAAAAATTCCAATACTTGACCTTACTGGAGATTCACCAAAGAAAAAGAAGAAGAAAAGTGAGAAGAAAAGAAAGGGGAAGAGAGAGAGGCCTAATAGTGATAAAGAGGGCAAGAAAGAAGAAGGAGAAGGAGGAGCTAAAAAGGGTAGACATTGATTTCTTAGTTGATAATGAGAAATGGGAGGCACCCATCTGAGCTAGGGTTGTAGGTGCCTCATCTAGCAGGGCTCTAGCTATGGCAAAGCCAGATGCTCCTGATGGAGAGAACACATCAGATGATGCAGTAGCTGGGTCGGAGACCCAGGATCTATGTTTTTGATTGCCTTTAGGTATACCCTAACCCTTAGTGCAGTTTATTTTTAATTTTAAGTTGAGGGTGTAGGGTAGGTTGTTGTTGTAGCATATTTTGTAGATAATTAGGATTAATACAAGTACTTGAGGCAGTTAGCTTGTTTTGTGATTTTTAAGTAACTCTACATTGGTCTTATATATTTTCTACTGTGTGAATTGCATCCATTTGTGACCACTGTGCATCTTTTTATTGCATTATTCTGGCAACTGAATAACCTTTGTTAAGCAAGTACATAAATCGGATAAGTAGTGATATGCAAGATACTTGTGTGACATATGTATGCAATGAATCGGATAAGTAGTGATAAGCAAGATACTAGTGTGACATATGTATGTAAGGTCTTACTCAGTTCCCGTTGTGTGTTGAATCTAGAACTTGCCCAGTTAGTCTTGCCATGGTCATAGGATAGGAGTTAGGCTATTTTTGATGATTAGTCCACTTTTAGACTAAATTACCTTCCCAATATGAATAATATCCCTTGATTCCTATTAGAGCCTAAGAAGCCTATCTCTTTCTATGACACATCTCACCTTTCTACTTATATCACAATGAACTTGTTTTGTCCCTGGTCTTTCTTAGACACTGTGCACCTTGACTTAGGCAAACAACCTAAATTGAGGGTGGATATCATAGGGGTGCGTGATACAAAATGAGTATGTAGAGAGAAAGAGTAAAAAAATGAATAAAAAGTTGGGTGTGGTTAAAAAGAAATAATAAATGAGAAAGCTATATAAAAGATGATAAAAAGATAATGTGATAATTCCGCATCCATCTTGAGCATGTGTGATCAATAATAGAGAGGAATAAAAGAAGGTTGAGAGTTGAAACCCTGAGAGTTTAGTGTAGTGTCAAGGAGGCATAGTCACTCTAAAATATCCATGAATATCAACTTAGCCTATATTACAAGCTTAAGAAAATCCCTATAGTGATCCTAACTAACCTGTCTGAAAACTTAGGTACTGACTATAAGGGCAAGCCTATGGAATTTGACATGTAGTGTTTGAAACTTCATTCAGAGAGTGAGTCTTGTTTTATCCCTCTGTTTATGTATTTGAATTCTAATATGAGTTAAAAAAAAGGGATTTCTTTGTTGTGAGGGCACACTAGGTATGTTGCTAATCACTGACTTGTGCGGATAGTGTGATTTGGGTATAAGCTTGGTTGTTATTGCTGAATTTTTTTCATATCTTGATTCTTGTGAGTTGCATGGTTTTTTTTCAAAACATCAATAGTGAGCTTTAAAATTGATTGACCTTAGAGATAGTAAATGTATTCTGAACTGATATGAGTAGTAAGCTGCCAAATTGTACTTTCTATTCTCTTAGTTATGTTATGGTTGCTTGAGGACAAACAATTGTTTAAGTTGAGGGTGTTGATGTGTGAGCCTATGATAACACATTTGAAGCTTTTCACTCTAAATAATTGTAAGGTCTTGAGCAACTTTAGTTATTTTTTGATTAGTTTACTTTGATCAGGCGTCAGGAGCACCATCAGACTTAGGAAGAACTTGGAAGCTAAGATGAAGTTTTGATGACATTGGTGAAAACCCATCACACTCTTGATACATCATTGTCATCATCGTCATCCTTAGGTAGCCAGAGCCAAAAATGTCGAGGAGCTGGCGACATTCCCGATAAGTCATTAGACTCATGACAAGCTGTCACGTATGACGTCTTTTATTCTGAGGAAAAACTGAAACTTTTATTTTGTTTCCTTATTTATGGTAAACTATTTAAATCTTTGTTTTAGGATTTTCTATTATTCATTCATTAATTCATTCATCATCATCATTATTCTGAAGAGAGTTTGATACTTTGAGTCTTGGAGAATATTTTCGATATTTCTTTCTCTATCTTTTTGGATTCGAACAATACAACTTTTTTGGGGATTTTCCTTTGAGATCTATCTATGATTCACTAATTATTATTAATCTCTATAAGTTAATCTTCTCAATTATGAATTCAATTATGTGTTTCATTCTTTGCATCATGAGTGGCTAAACTTTGTTAACCTGAGTTATGGGATCTAGGGTTAGGTCGTGATGAGGAGCTAAATACTCAAGATTTAATAGATGTTAGGATTTCTTGATAATTATGTGATTTTAATTAACTTCTTTTGGTTGCAAATAGTAGACACACCTACTTTGATTTGCTTGATAAAGAAATCTTACACAGTAGGAAGTGAATTATCAATAGGGACACGAAAATACTTCATTTAATAATCAGCGTTGTAACAAGGTTGATTAACCTGAGGTAAAATCTAAGCAGTGAATAGCAATTTCCTAAGTCCAAGAGGGTTAAGAAATTAGACGCTTAAATAGGTCGAGAGATATTTAAGCATATCATCGATAAAGATAGCTTGTTATCCTAACCACCGTGAGAATCTTAATTCACCTCTTGCATCTGTCATGTACCGTAAGCCCTAGTGAACATAATTTTGGTTATTTCATCAAATATTGATTACAAACTTTGAAATTAAAGTGACAAACAATTATTCGTGAAACTTCAACCCCCATTTTAGGAAATGTTAAACTATTAGTGAATTAAATTGCAAACGACTTGAGTTCACACCATATTCCCTGTGGGATTCGACCCCAACCTAGTTGGGTTTTATATCGACAATGATCACTTACACCCACTCAAATGTGTTATCAGACCACCTGCCTTTGACTGAATTTGCATACAATATTAGATATCATTCCAGTATTCGAATGGCTTCATTCAAAGTTCTCTATGGTAGAAGGTGCAGATCTCTAATCGGTTGGTTCAAAGTTAATGAGGCCTCAGCTATAGGGCCTGATTTAGTATTCTATGACTTAGATAAAGTCCAGTTGATCAGAGAAAGACATTGGTATACTCAGAGCCGATAGAATTCTTATGCAGATATGCGCAGAAAGGATCTCGAGTTCGAGATTGGTGACTATGTCTATCTAAAGATCTCTCCCATGAAGGGAGTAAAGAGGTTTGGCAAGAAGGAAAAGCTCAATCCTTGATATGCTGGTCCATTCAAAATTCTCAGTCGCTTCAGCAAGGTATCTTATGAGCTCGAACTGTGATACATCCAAATTACAACTCTCGTTAGAAAGTTCAAGCAGTCGCTGTCAAATATAGAACCCAACTGGGTTAGTTGTCGAATCTCACAGGGAATACTATGATCACTAAGTGTTGCGATTATTATTAGACTGTTGATCGAAGGTTCCATGGTAAGGGGGGTTTCAGTTTAAGTGCACAATAATATTATCAGTGTAACAATGAGATGATATGTGTAATAATATTCAATCACAGAGAATGACAAATTAGGGTTATGTCTACCTTGTAGCTTCTACTTCTCTATTAAGTATGAGTAATAAGGATTTTATACATGCATGCACTTATAAAGAGATGTATTCTAATTCTAAATCCAAGTGTTTCTCAACCATCAAGGATTTATTCACCTTAGTTCTCTCGAATCCAAAATGTACAACAAATCGTACGAACTCTCCAAGTAGTTAATCCTGCTAAGGCATTAACGTGTAAAATAGAGGTTAGAAACGCTATTTTCTTGTCACACTCTCTTTTCCAAACAGTAACTTTTCTATCGAACAAGTTATTGCTATAATGGCACATTCCCTATGTTTGCAACCATGAGAATTCAATCAAAATGAAGAGAGTAATGATATAAGTGGATTAACACATCATAAATTCAAAAACCCATAGCAATAGAGAGTATACTACAAGGTTTCCATAACCCTAACAAATAAACTTAGCTACTCATGAATAAAACGGAAATCACAATAGAAATATTCATCATACCAAAACTTAGAACGATCTTGGTGGTAAAGATGAATAGCAAAAATAAGAGAGAAAAACGTTTCTCTCTCTCTCCGTCCTCAAGGTAATCTGCTTTCTCTTGTTTTCAAAATAATACAGTTACCCATAATCACTCATAGTTTAGCATTCTTCAGAAATATGGGTATAAGAACTTCCTTGCTCTCACTCTCACAAAGAATTCATAGATATACAAGTGATGACAATATGCTTGCCCTTAGTGTAATGCTCCATTAATATCAGAATGCTAAGGTTAGGATCAAATAGGTCTTTACGGGTTGTAAAGTAGGCTAAAGGGATGGGTAGGACTATTTTTACCAAAAATAGTGACTATGTTCCCTAAGCGCTTTAATACACTACATTATGCCATCTAGACCAACTTTTAACAACACTCTACCTTCCTTTCATCTACCAACCTTTTTTTTTTTGTATCTTCACCTCATTTTATTACTCAATCAAAAACACTATGATGGGAATATACAACTCTTTTTTTGCATCAATTTCTTGTTAAGCATCCCTATCATATCCACCCTCAGCTTAGACTATTTACGTTGGTCGAGGTGCATAATGTCCAAGAAAGGACCAGGGCGCCACTCCGGATCATAATATTTTTATGTACTAATAACTAAACTTTGGGGCATCACTTTCACCATTTTCCTCTTATTTTGCCACACTCTTTACTCAACTTGATTCTACAATTTAAAGCGCTTAGGAGCTTTTGGATCAAATTATGGTCTTTTAAAAAAAATGGATTAGGCTACATATGAGGTTGCTAAAGAAAATAGCTAAAGGTTCAATGGGTGTTCAACTAGGACAATGTACAAAGGTAGGTAAAAAGAAGATAAAAATCAGGGCTGCCAAAGAAATGCCTAAATCATCTCCTAAACTCACAATCTTTATTTCGCTTCACACATACACTAGGCAGGTTCTAGCATCAGTCACAACAAAGAATATACAATAACCTTACACAAACATGGCACATGGTCAACTTAATTAAGAGCATTATAGATTCTTGACCCAATAGATAAATGAATTAAACCACAAACAATTATCATAGAATGAGACACAACTTAGAGCCTAAATGTTTCAATAGTAGTGATTCAGCACAAACTCCTATTATAATACCATGCCGTCTATAAGAACAATTTCATGCAAAAATCTGACTAATTCTCTCTTAAGACGGTCGTCATCCATCCATCATTGAGAAAAGTAACTAATTATGACTAACTAACAACGACTAAATCAAAACAACTGTAGAATAAATGCGGGTAAGTAGTAGGCAATACAGCAAACAAGGCAATCCAGGCATACACATACTTATACCCACACCCCACACTAAGAAGGAACACACTACCCTCAGTGTAAATAAATAAGCAAAAACCTGGTTAGTCAAACTCTTCCTCTATATCCGGGGTCATATCCCCTGCATCAGAATCACCATCAGAGTCTTCATCATCAGAGTTGTCCTCCATATCAGAGTCTAGAAGTCGGTGATCATCGTTTGTTGGTACATCATCATCTAGAGGTTCTTCAAAATTTACCCCCACTCCACACATGGCCCAAGCATGATCATTAAGCAGGTAGTCATAGTCAAACTGCCGAAGCTCTGCATCAGTTGGTACACGACCCCCATTCATCATAGTAAACCTAGTCAAGCCATACAAATGGCAAAAAAAACTCTTATCTCGAGCATGTCTTTCAGCAGTTGTAAGGTTAATGCCTTGACTAGTTTATGGATCTTTGATT
Source organism: Capsicum annuum (assembly GCF_002878395.1). NCBI lineage: Eukaryota > Viridiplantae > Streptophyta > Magnoliopsida > Solanales > Solanaceae > Capsicum > Capsicum annuum. Next base: position 163,626,755 of record NC_061120.1, on the reverse strand, counting down.
TTCGTAAAATCCACCTTCTTCGGGTTTTGTGGCAACTTATGATCTGTTGGCTCCTCCTCAATGTGCTCTTTCCGTAAAATTGCAGTCAACAAGTTGCCAAAACTGAAGTGGGACTTGTTGTGCACCTTTGTTTTTTGTATTGACATTCGTATAACTGTACAAATGTTGAAGGGAACATTTTTCATTAGAGCATATACCAAGCAGACTCGATCACGCATAACCTTGGTGTATTGTATCCTAAGAATCAAGCAGGAATTGACTATTCTTAACCATATGCGAGCTTTTCTGTTCAAACAAGCATATGAGTAAGTATTATGACGACCATTATCTTTATGACAAGTCCATCGGGTCATGGACCTTGATCCACACAACGTATGTCTTATGGCTCTGTAGGGAGGTCTGTTGTAGAGCTCCTTGAGTGGTGATTAATCCACACTTGGAGTACCCAGGAAAGAGTTGAAGAAATCAGCATTCAATTGCAAGACTTGCCCTCAAATCTTTACTTTATTTCTCGTAGTCCTTGGGGACTAGTTGGCATAAAACTCTTGAGTCAAATCAAGATTCCATTTGCCCATGTCTTGGAAGACAAAGTCAAGTTTTAGTGCCATAATCTTTGCCAAAATATGAGGGTAGTTCTTTGCTAAACTTTCCTTCTGCATCGACTCCACATGTACATATTTTTTCACTTTATTGTTTCTGTACCATTCCTTCCCTTCCTTCTCCACAACCCATTTGATCCCAAAAGTGCGTCGAGGCACTTGAAGAGAGGAGGAATCAGCCGTGTCCTTTCTGGCCCTTTTTTGACCTTTTTGTGAGGTGGATGCTTTCTCTTTTCCCTGTTGTCCTTTTGGAGCCATGTTACCTGAGATCATAATAGGGTCATGTTAGTCTCATTTCGTAAAATTCACTATAATTGAAGAAGGAAATAGTGATGGCACCACTCCACACTTAATTTGTTTGCACAAACTAATTGAGTGAGTGTTGTCGAGTAGTCAAACTTAATCGACATACATTTAGATGATATGTGCCAACAACATTATTAGTGCAGTCACACTTTCAACCCTTCACTTTACATAACAATCTCTCAGTTTGATATACAGAAGCAGCACACAATGGTCCTGTAATCTTGACTATCATTTCCAACTTTATTTCATTTCAGCAATTCAATCTTTGAACAAGACTACCACATAGAAATCTTATCATGCTATAGCATAGAAACAATTTCACAATCTTATGCTTTTGGTTAACCATGATCATTACATCGATGAACGAGTCACTCACATAGTCAAGCTTACAACTCCCAAAATCATGCATTAAACTTCAATAGTTCAACTTCATAATAATAAAAAATTATGACAGTGAATACCAATCAATACATGCTGGAGTGAAATCAAGATTACCTATGAGAATCCTTTCACTCAATGAGATGTATTTTTCCAAAATCATAATAAACTGACCATACTCTTATCACCAAGTACCACTACAAAATCCAATTAACCATTATGAGTGTAGTAATGAAACAACTACGGAACATGAAAGAACAACTTAGTGATAAATTCATAACGAATCGTGAAGGTGAGCCTGCAAGATTAGATGAGAAAAGAGAAGGGCTTGGAGAGGGAAAGGTTTTTTGGGCGGCGCTTAGGTTTAAGAAAAATTGAGTGGGGTTTAAGAGTAGAGGATATATTTAAAAGATGATACATGGGTCGGTTTGATCCATTTAAAAATGGGTTATTAGGCAAAACTTACGTTGATAGGCGGCGCCCATGGAATCACCGAAGCATAAGTAGGCGGCGCCTAACCTATCGCCTAAGTGAGGTAGTGAGCATAGGTAATAGAATAGCTGGTGCCTAACCTATCGCCTATGTTGACATAGGCAGCACCTAACCTATCACCTATGTTGACATAGACGGCGCCTAACCTATCGCCTAAGTGAGGCAGTGAGCATAGGCAATGGAATAGGCGACGCGTAACATATCGCCTATGTTGACATAGGCGGTGCCTAACCTATCGCCTATGTTGACATAGGCGGCGCCTAAACTATCACCTAAGTGAGGAAGTGAGCATAGGCAATGGCATAGGCGGCGCTTAACCTATCTTCTATGTTGACATAGGCGGCGCCTAACCTATCGCCTATGTTGACATAGGCAGCACTTAACATATCGCCTAAGTGAGGTAGTGAGCATAGGCAATGGAATAAGCAGCACCTAACTTGTCGCCTATGTTGACATAGGTGGCAGCTAACCTATCACCTATGTTGACATAGGCGGCGCCTAACCTATCACCTAAGTGAGGCAGTGAGCAAAGAAAATGGCATAGGCGGCACCTAACCTATCGCCTCTATTGACATAGGCGGCGCCTAACCTATCGCCTATGCTGACATAGGCGGCGCCAAACCTATTGCCTAAGTGAGGCAGTGAGCATAGGCAATGAATAGGCGGCGCCTAACATATCGCCTATGTTGACAAAGGCGGCGCCTAACCTATCTCCTATGTTAACATAGGCGGTGCCAAACCTATCATCTAAGTGAGGCAATGAGTATAGGCAATGGCACAGGCGGTGCCTAACCTATCGCCTAAGTAAGGCAGTGAGCATAGGCAATGGAATAGGCGGCGCCTAACCTATCGCCTATGTTGACATAGGCAGCGCCTAACCTATCGCCTAAGTGAGGCAGTGAGCATAGGCGATTTGAAATGCGGCGTACTCTTGGTCGAAAAGGTCCATACCGTGAGGGCTTCGCCCCCACACCCCCATCGAGGTCAGTGGTGGGATTCGAGATCGGGCCTGTCGGCCCAATCCCTGTGCTACCACCACAGACCTCATTTATAGTCACAAAATAAAGTCACACCACAAAACTTTTTGGGTCGAATCTACATAATTCGACACATGACTCTAATGCAAATCATACTTGAGCCTTACACATTTGACCACTCCCACTTGCCTGTATTGTTCCATCACTCCTAGACTTACCACCATTGACATGGCTCACTTCAAATCAAAATTGGGACCAGTCTCCTCCTTTGCACTTCATGCACCTAAACTTAATCAAAAACAACAAAAATGATTAAAAGGATGGGTTGTCTCCCACCAAGCGCCTTAGTTTTGGTCGTGGCTCGACTCTTCTTTTTGAATTTTCATTTACCAAAAACAAAATCCAAGTAAAATGATGGGTTACCTCCCATGTAGCGCTTGATTAATTATTGCGGCACAACATAGTTATCTTGATTACTCAGACTTCATCAAGATATATGGTGGCTATACATTTTATCGAGTTAGTTGTATTGAAATATAGCTTCACTCTTTGGCTATTCACCTTAAAGACACTACCATCATTGTTTTCTAACTCCACTACTCCAGATGAGTAGACTTGGCTGATTCTTAATGGACCAGACCATTTAGACTTCAACTTACCTGGATACAACTTCAGTCAGGAGTTGAAAAGGAGTACCAAATTGCCTTTCTGAAAGTTTCGTTGGATAATCCTCCGATCATGGTACTTTTTCATCGTTTCCTTGTAAAGATCTGCTCTTTTATATGCATTGAGACGGAATTCATCCATCTCATTCAGCTGTCCCAATCTCATATTTATAGTAACATCCCAGTTCAGGTTAAGCTGCTTCAGTGTCCACATTGCTTTATATTCTAGCTCAATTGGCAAGTGACAAGTCTTTCCATAAACTAGTTGGTATGGTGACATACCAATTGGTGTCTTAAACACGGTCCTATAAACCCATAAGGCATCATCCATCTTCCTGGACCAATCTTTCCTGCTAGCATTTACAGTCTTAGCAAGGATTAGCATGATTTCCCGATTTGAAACCTCCACCTGCCCACAAGTTTGTGGGTGGTACAGTGTAGCTACCTTATGTTGCTTAACCCCATACTTTTCCAATATGGCTCTAAATAGCTTGTTGCAGAAATATGATCCTCCATCGCTTATGATGGTACGGGGTACCCCAAAATGAGAGAAGATATTTCTCTTTAAGAATGCCACAACACTCTTACCTTCATTATCAGCTAGAGCGACTACTTTGACCCATTTGGATACGTAATCCACAACAACTAAGATATATTTAATCCTAAATGATCATAAATAGCCCATGAAGTCAATAGCCCAGACATTGAATAACTCTACTTCAACCATTTATGATATGGGCTTCTCATGGTGCTTGGAGATAGAACCTTGCCACTGGCACTGATCATATCTTCTTACAAAATCGTAGGCATCCTTGAATAATGAAGGCCAATAGTAGCCACTCTGCAGTACTTTCTTGGTCGTCCGTTCACCAGCATGGTGAGCTCCAACTTGGGAAGCATGGCTTGCTTCCAGTATGCTAGACACCTCTACATCTGGGATGCACCGCCTAATAATACGATCAGCACATCATCAAAAAAGATACGGCTCATCCCATAAGTAATGTTTCATATTATGCATGAACTTTTTCTTTTGAGGAAAGAAGAGATTCTCAGGAATCACTTCACTTACCACGTAGTTAGCAAAATCTGCATACCACGGTAAGTTTTCCACTACAGTTACTAGAATCTCTTCATCGGGGAATGTATCATCAATATCAAGGTTGGTTTGCACTGTGTGCTCACTCTCAAGTCTAGATAGATGATCAGCTACTTGGTTTTCACAACATTTTCTATCCTTTACCTCAAAATCAAATTCTTGAAGCAGTAGCACCCACCTAATTAGCCTTGGCTTGGCATCCTTCTTTGCCATTAGATATCTTAGAGCTGCATGATCTGTGTGAAACACTACCTTAGTTCCCAACAAGTAAGACTGGAACTTCTCAAAAGCATAAACAACCGCAAGAAGCTCCTATTCAGTAACGGTATAGTTCTTCTGTGCTCTATTCAAGGCCTTGCTCGCGTAGTAGATTGGATGAAACAGATTTTCTCTTTTCTGACCAAGTACAGCACCCAAGGATACACCGCTTGCATCACACATAATTTCATATGGTAGAGACCAATCGGGTGCTACAATAATAGGGGCTTCAACTAGCTTCCCTTTGAAGCATTCAAATGCCTTCAAGCAATCTTCACCAAAGTAAAACTTTGCCTCCTTCTCTAAAAGTTTACATAATGGGTTTGCAATCTTGGAGAAGTCTTTAATAAACCTCTGATAAAAACCAGCATGACCGAGAAAACTATGAACCCCCTTCACAGAAATTGGAGGTGGTAGTCTCTCGATAGCTTCAATCTTGGCTCGATCAACTTCAATTCCCTTTTCAGAGATTTTATGCCTGAGAAAAATGCCTTTCTTTACCATAAAATGGCACTTCTCTCAATTTAGCACCAGATTGAATTCGACACATCGCTGCAAAGCCATACCCAGATTTGCCAAGTATGACTCAAATGACTCACCTATAATCAAAAAGTCATCCATAAACACCTCCAAGGTATCTTCAACTATATTAGAGAAAATGGACATCATACACCGCTGAAAAGTGGCAGGTGCATTACATAGCCCAAATGGCATTCGTTTGAATGCAAAAGTACCATATGGGCATGTAAAAGTGGTATTCTCCTGATCTTCAGGAGTAATGCAAATCTGGTTATATCCAGAATAACTATCCAAGAAATAGAACCATTTCTTTCCTGGTATCGATCAAGCATTTGATCCATGAATGGCATTGGGAAGTGGTCCTTTAAGGTTCACGAGTTTAGCTTTTGGTAATCCATGCATACCCTGCACCCTGTGACAGAGCTGAGTAGAATTAGCTCATTCTTCTCGTTCGCTACTAATGTCATGCCCCTTTTTTTGGGCACACATTGTACAGGACCCACTCATTTACTATTTGAGATTGGGTACACCACCCCTGTATCTAGCTACTCGATGATTTCTTTTTTCACCACCTCTTGTGTAAGTGGATTCAGACGACGCTGATGCTCAATAGTAAGTGCGCAATCTTCCTCTAGCTGAATCTTGTGCATACATAAGCTAGGAGGGATACCAATGATATCTACAATAGTCTAACCAATAGCTCTCTTGTACCTCTTCATAACAGAGATGAGAGCCTCTACTTGTTGTTCACCTAAATAAGCAGCAATAATAACCGGCAGTGTATTTCCACTACCCAAGAACAGATACCTCAGATGATTGGGTAGCTCTTTCAATTCTAACACTGGTGGCTCTTCAATGGATGGATTCGCCGGTGGTGAAAGTCAATTCTTAAGTTCAAGGTCCAGATTCTTGGGGGCATAAGAATACAGCCTCATTCCTGTCAAAGCATAGACAGTTTCTTCGTACTATTTAATATCCTCACGATCAAAGTTCATAAGCACAGCAGCCAATGACTTAACAGTAAGCTGCTTCTATAAAGATAATTCCTTCTCATCCTCATAATAAACATTAACTATAAAGAACACATTCATATCCTTGGGTTGCTTCATTGATTTGCATACATCAAAATATACCACTTCGTCATTCATCCGAAATAAAAGCTCATTTGGTCACAAATCAATAAGCACACTTCTTGTTGCAAGGAAAGGTTGACCCAAGATTATGGGCACGTCAAAATCCACCTTAAAATCCAAAATAACAAAGTCTGCAGGAAAAATGAAGGTAGCAAACTTTACTAATACATCGTATAAAATACTAATAGGTCATTTTACCAACCTATCTGCCATTACAAGTCGCATGTTGGTTGGTGTAGGATCCCCCAACCCCAACTGTCTATAAATGTCTAGTGGCATCAAATTAATGCTAGCCCCTAAATCACATAAAGCCTTAGTAAAATCTAAAGATCCAACCGTACAAGGAATAGTGAAAGCACCCAGATCTGCCTTCTTCTGTACCAAAGACCTCATGGCAATCACACTGCAATGATGAAAATTATCTGTCGGTTCATAGCTCGCTTCCCTTTTCTTTGTCAAAAGGTCCTTCATAAATTTGGTATACCCTAGAATTTGCTCCAGTGCCTCCACCAAAGGCACATTTATAGTCAGCTACTTCAACATTGTCATGAATTTACTAAACCTGGTGTCATCAGCCTTCTTCTTCAGTCTCTGAGGAAAAGGTGATGGTGGATTTGGAAGAGTTTTCTCCACCGCTTCCTTTTCATTATGCTTCCCACTATTAATCTTTTTAGACTGCTGACATCTAGGTGTAGTATCATGAACGTTCTCTTCCTGATTTTCAACTTCTATAGAATTATCACAATCTGCTTCAACAATATTCTCCTCCATACTATCAACCACAGGCTTGCCCTTGGATGGATTTTCCAACACCTTACCACTCCTGGTTGTAATAGCTAAACATGATCTATCTTTTCTTGGATTTTGCACAGTGTCACTTGGTAAAGTACCAGCTTTTCTTTGGTTGAATGCCGCCGATAGTTGACTCATTTGTTGTTCCAGCTATTTTATTAAAGTAGAATGCGAGTCAACCAATTGATTTATTGAGGACAAATTATTTTTTACCTCAGCTACTCCCGTGTTTGTTGCCTCCACTCCTTTCAACAACTTAGCCATCATGTCCTCTATGGACATTTTCCCAGAGCTAGGTACAGCAGCTTCACGATTTCCAAGAGGGACATACAAATTACTTCTGTCATTCTTATTCTTCCAATTCCCTTGGTCTCGGTCCTTGTATCTAGATTTTTCATAATAGTTCCTACCTTGGTTTCCTTGGCTATTGCCTCGGAAACCCCCTGATTATTCATGTAATTTGCTTCCTCCTCAGAATCGGAGTCATCTCTTCCCTGTGATACAATAGCTTTGACCTTTTCTGTCTTCCCTGATAATAAATACTTAGTAAGAAGGTCTATCTGCATTTTCATGTGAGCCATATCCTGGTCACATTCCTCTTCTCTTCACCTCTGTTCTACCATCATGCTAATAGATACAGTAGAGCTTGCTACCTCAGAATCCCTGGTATGTCAAGCTCTACTCTTCTTTGTCATACGATCCAGCATATCACATGCCTCAATAAAAGTAAGGTCCATGAATGACCCACCCGCAGCATTATCTACCACTGGCTTAGTCACCAAGTTCAAAGCCCTATATAATATTTTCATCAAGTGGACATTAGTTATCTGATGATTTGAGCACCGCATAAGCTTCTTTTTGAACCTCTCCCAAGTCTCATGGAGAGCTTCAGTTTGAAGCTGTCTGAAATTACTTATCTTATCTCTTAATTGTGTTCTCTTGGATGGCAGAAAGAATCTTTCTAGGAAAGCATCTTTCAGTTGCCTCCAATTGGTAATAGAGTCAGGAGTTAGCCCGTTTAACCATAGAGTTGCCTCTCCAGATAGAGATAATGGAAATAAGTGCAGCCAGATCATATTATGTCCAACCCCTGGATTGTCAAACGATTTGCATGTTGAGATAAAATTAATCAGATACATATTCAGATCATCGCCTGCAAGTCCACCAAATAAACCTTTGAGTTGCAATAGCTGGATCATGGTGCTAGTGATATTGAACTTAGCTCCGGGTGCCAAGGGTGGAGGAATAATAGCCCCTATGGCACCAACCCCATCCAAGTCATCATTATCATCACTAAAAGCAACATGCATAGCTCGGCGTTCGGGTCTCATCCTAACTTGACGATCTCTATTGACATTCCTGTTCACTGGTGCAGCCACATCATCTGTACGCCTTGGATTTAATAACTCATTATCACCCAGGTCCTCATCATCAAGATTTGGTACCCGACCTGGGTTATCAGTATTCTATTGATTTACTTGTGCAGCTACCAATGCAGCTAATCTAGCCTACTCCTATTGAGTAGCTATCCTTTCAGGGTCTCGTTACACATCAATTATACCAATGAGATGTGGTTCAGGATTTATAGGTAATAATGGCTAACCCGATCTTCATGTATTTTGCATGCAATCTACTCAACCTGAACCAAACAAAAACAACAAACAAAAAGTAAAATTTGAGAATCTTTGACAAAAGGGTCTGTTAACTATCACAAATTTAGTTGACAACCGTATTCCCCGGCAACGGCGCCAAAATTTGATACGCCCAAATTACAAATCTTGTTAGAAAGTGCAAGCGGTCGCTGTCAAATATAGAACCCAACTGGATTGGGTGTCGAATCCCATAAGGAATACTATGATCACTAAGTATTGCGATTATTATTAGACTGTTGATCGAAGGTTCCATGGTAAGGGGGTTTCAGTTTAAGTGCACAATAATATTATCAGTGTAATAATGAGATGATATGTGTAATAATACTTGATCACAGAGAATGAAAAATTAGGGTTATGTCCACCTTGTAACTTCTACTTCTCTATTAACTATAAGTAATAAGGATTTTATACATACATGCACTTATAAAGAGATGTATTCTAATTCTAAATCCAAGTGTTTCTCAACCAACAAGGATTTATTCACCTTAGTTCTCTCGAATCAAAAGTGTACAACCAATCGTACGAACTCTCCAAGTAGTTAATCCTGCTAAGGCATTAACGTATAAAATAGAGGTTGGAAACCCTATTTTCTTGTCACACTCTCTTTTCCAAATAGTAACTTTTCTATCGAAAAAGTTATTGCTATAATGGCACATTCCCTATGTTTGCAACTATGAGAATTCAATCAAAACAAAGAGAGTAATGATATAAGTGGATTAACACATCATAAATTCAAAAACCCATAGCAATAAAGAGTATACTACAAGGTTTCCATAACCCTAACAAATAAACTTAGCTACTCATGAATAAAACAGAAATCACAATAGAACTATTCATCATACAAAAACTTAGAACGATCTTGGTGGTAAAGATGAATAGTGAAAATAAGAGAGAAAAACATTTCTCTCTCTCTCTATCCTCAAGCTAAGCCACTTTCTCTTGTTTTCAAAATAATACAGAATGTGAATCATCCCTAAAAATTCATACATAAGGCTTTTAATGACATCCTTCTCTAATAAATTGCTACTGCATCCTTAACTATTTAAAAATATTGAGTTTACCAGGGAAAAAGTTCTCATACATCACATTCAGTCCAAAAGCTGCTTTCTTTTTTATGTAAAGTTTCCTTTGTTATCCACAGGTCCCCAAAGTGTTGTAATCTTCCTCATTAGTACCTGAAAAGCATGCTAATCACATAGGTCAGCTCACTTAACTAAAAATAGACTAAAAGTGTAAGAATTATGTATTTTATCCTCAAAACTTAGCTAAAACATGGGTAAGTTATGGTGCTTAGATGTATAAATATGCCCAACATCAAATTGCCTTCAGATCTAGCCTCAGTTCATCCAGTCTTCCATATCTCTTTGCTCAAGAAGGGCATAGGTGACCTAGCAGTTGTAGTCCCTATTCAGAGCATGGATATTCAGAATAACCTCTCTTATGAAGAGATTCCAGTCAAAATTCTAGACCATCAGACTCGCAGAATGAGGAACAAAGAAGTCCCTCTAGTCAAAGTTCTTTGGCAAAATAAGTCTATTAAAGGAGCTACTTGGGAAGCATAATCAGACATGCGTACCAAGTATCCTCACCTCTTCTCTGCTAACTCAGATCTAGCTAAAGGTAAAAGTTCTCCTTAAGCTTTTAAGTTTTCATGTCCAAATTTTAGTTGCAACTTGATATCAGCCTCATGTTCAGGATTCCTTTTTTTTTTTAACTTGGTACTAAGTACCATTGCATATTAAATTATTTGTTCATGCATCAGATTAGTCATGTATTCACACATCAGACAGGCATTCTCCTTGTGAGAAGACTCAATTATTAAAAATCTTAGTCATGTAATCAGTTTCTTCATGTCTTCACGTATCAGATATGTGTGATCAGCTTATTAGTACTCTCAGCCATGCATTCTTGTATCAGCTCAGTCATGAAATAATGCATCAAATATGTATGCTCAGTATGAATCTCAGAAACGTCAGTCATGTTTCATTTTTAATATTCAGTGTGTACTTTGGCTTATCTTTTCTCCGCTCTCAGTCAGTCTCATTCGAGGATGAATGTTCTCAAGTGGGAGATATTTTAATACCCCAAAGTTTCCTAACTAAATTATTTTGCCCCAAGAATGTCAAGTGTTAGGTTCTAAATTGAATGACATTTATTACATGAGGAATTTTAAAGATTTTCACTATTTTTCATGCAAAAAATTCAATAAGCTTTTGGTCGATATAAAATTTGCCTAAATCCAATAATCGGGTAAGAAGTTATGACTATTTCAAGTTCCCATCGTAAAACAACGCCGTATTAGTCAGTGGTGCACCACGCCACAGGGGAAAATGGAAATTGTAAAATTCCAGTGGGGGTCTTCGATAGTGGCGTATCACGCCAAAATTCCATATCACAAATGAAGTGGCAACATGATGGGTCTATATTGCGCCATCTCTCAATTTCATAGTTGTCAAATTCCAGTGACATGGCACTATTGCACCGCGTCACTCCAGGGATCCAATTCAGGAAAATTTCATGGAAATTAAACGACACATCTAGGGTTAAAAGGGTCAATTTCCTACCCCTATTTAAGCCCTTAACATAAGATTCAGCTATTTGGAACCCAAAATATATTAGTTTCTCTCAATTTTCTCTCAAGAAAAAGCTAGGGTTTCAATTGGGGATTCACCCATGAAGCTCAAGAATCTCATTCCAAAATCCATGATTTGTATATTTTTGAATGTTCATAATTGGATTAAATTGAAATTCATGTTCATGATGTTGTGTGGTGTTGATTCATGTTTTAAATTACATATTTCATTGCTTGACCCTAGTTTATGAAGAAATACATAAAATTCATGATAAAGCCCTTTCAAATTACAAGATGATTGATGTATTTATGATTATTAGAATTGTTGAGGATGGTATAACCAAAGCATGCTCCCCATGTGTTTGATTAAATGCCTATGTAAAAGAAAAATGCCATACTAGTATGATAATATGAAATCCCTCTTTATGTACAAGTTTATGCATGTCACATGTTTGATGAAATGCCTCAATAATTGAATGATGAATTTTGATGTGGGCCATGTATTCAAGAAAGTAATGCCTAGTCAGTTTCCTTTCAATGATTCCTAGGGGTACGTGTACCAAACAAATATAGCTATGTGCCTAGAGTCAGTGATATGTTTCACGATATCTTCAGTCAAGCCATGATCTATAGAACTCAGTCAGTCATATGACTAAGGAAATCTCAATAATTCAATAATCTCAGTATTATTCCATCAGTTAATAGAATTCAGTTAATTTAGTTAGTAAGTCATTTTTACTGTCTATTCAGATAGGAGTAGGAATTAACACTGTGTGAACCCAAGGATAGTAACAAACACTGTCAGATGAGGGTGTGATTCTTAGAAGTCATCCTTCCATTCTAGAACAATGTAGCCAGCAAAGGTTGAGACATCAACACTGTCAAATAAGGGTTGATGAAGTGGATAAGCACTGTCAGATGAGGGCCCCACCGTTCTCTTTGAAGGACACTTGTAGGTCAGGGTCACTCATAGCTTATCCTTATCAGTGGCGCGGTATTGACACCCTTCCAATTGGGGTTACAGATTGGACCCCAACTTAACCATAATAGCGTAATAGGGGCATGTCGGTTAGATAACTAATTCCCAAAGTTTCAGTTACAGGATTTAGGACTGTCAAATACAGCCAACTCAGAATAGTATGGAATTCAGGTAGTTTTACCAAATTCAAGACTATTAGATACAGTCACTCATGTCATCAGTTATATCTGTCATCAGAATTCAGTTATCAATCTTGTTAGTTATCAGTAAATTCATGTTATCACAATCTCAGATATAGTTACTACCTATTCATACATGTATTCTCATATTCATATTAGTCAGTAAGCTAGTATTGTGTATACATATGAAACCCATGCATTCAGCCGACCTTTCATACATACCAGTATATTCAAAGTACTGATGCATTTGCGCTATGGTGTCTTATACCATAGGTTCAGAAGCACGAGCTCCAGAGCATCAATAGCCTTCCAGTCTCAGCAGTCAAAGTTAATAATGAGTCCTCATATCTCAAGGACATGAACATTTATTTATCATCTCATTAAGTAATTTATTAGTTAGAGTTAGTTGGGGACATGTCCCATCAACTTCTTTTTCGGAAAGTTTAGCTAGTTAGAGGCTTTCCAGACAATCATGTTTAGACTATCATCTTATTTTAGTTTTGTTTTGGGTATTTCATACCCCATTTAGATGTTATATATTTATCAGTTATGTTACAGTCTTGAACCTTATGGCCTTTCAGATTATATTTCCGCAATCATATAGTATACAGGTATAGATATCAGTCATGAGTTAGCTTGTGGTCCTTCGGGGTCATGAGCACCGTGTAGCATTCCAAGTACCAGATTTGAGGTATTACAAACTTGGTATCAAAGCCTAAGGTTCAATAGAGTCCTAGGAAGTCTGAAAGCTACATCTAGTAGAGTTTTGTGCATGGGTGTGTTACGCGCCACATTTATGTACAGGAGGCTACATGATGTTTTAGGAACAATTTCCCTTCTTTCAATATTCATGTCATGCCAGTGAGAATAATCTCTACTTAATTTTTGAGTCTAATCTGTTTCTCCCTTTCTTCTATAATACATGCCTCGTAAAAGAAGAAACGAGAATCAGTCATCCCCTCAGCCCAAAGAATCTTTGGGAGAACATGTTTTTTATGCAGAGTTTTGAGCTGCATTCACTACTCTTTCTTAGTCAGTTGCTACTTAGAATGAATGACCAGCTATCATTTCGGCCAACCTAGTGGCTAATTCAGCTGCATCCAGGATTCGAGACTTCAGCCGAATGAATCCTCCATCCTTTCTTAGGTCTAAGTCATATGAGGACCCTTAAGAATTTATCAATTAGGTTCAAAAGGTTACTGACGTTGTGGGGGTGTCAGCTATTGAAGTGTTGAGCTAGCTGCATACTATTTGTAGGATTTTGCTCATTTTTGTTTCAAATAGTGGAAGTCAGAGAGGCCAGTTGGTGCATGGCCTATTGAGTGGGAGGAGTTTGCCTCTACATTCTTAGATAGACTCTTTCCCTAAGATCTGAGAGAGGCTAAGGTGTTAGAATTCATCAATGTCTGGTAGGGCAACAAAATGGTGAAAGAGTATTCTCTTAAGTTTACTTAATTAGCTAGATATGCTCTTCATGTGGTTGTAGATAAGAAGTCCAAGATGAGTAAGTTTATTTCTGGGGTGAACGATAGTATGGTAAACGACTGTAGGTCTACTGTGTTGAATAGTGATATGACTTTAGACAGGCTTATGACTCATGCTCAGCAGATAGAAGATCAAAAGATTAAGATAATGTAGAAGAAGAATAAGAGATCAAAGATAGGTAGTTTCAACTTTTCTCAACCTAAATTAGAAGGAGGAAACTGTTCTCATTTTCATATTAAGCTGTTAGTTCAAGATCCTTCGTCAGCTAGAGCCCCAGCTCCTAAGTTCAGGGATGGTAATAAAGGTAGGGTGCCAGGCTCTAAGTCTCAGGGCAGTATTAGAAATGTCAGACTAATCCCCTTTGTTAGACTTTTGGTAAGAACCACAAGGGTGCATGCAGAGCTGGTAGCGATGTTTGTTTCGAACGTGTCAAGCCAAGCCACAGAGTCAGAGATTGTCCCCAGATAGGTTATTAGGGTCAGCAGGACCATTCCTTAACTCAATCTGGCCACCCAACTCAGCAGGGTGCCACTTCCAATGCTAATAGTGGGAAATGCCCATATAAACTCTATGCTCTCCATTCCTAGCAATATTAGGAATGTTCTCCTAATGTGGTTACTGGTACAGTATAGATCTTTCTTGTGCATATTTATGCTTTGCTAGATTCAGGAGCTTCTTTGTGTTTTGTTACTCCTTATATAGCAGTTGATTTCAGAGTAAGTCCAAAATTTATAGCAGAGACCTTCTTAGACTCTACCCAAGTGGGTAAAACCATCATAGCCCAGCGGGTATATAGGAACTACCCTGTTATGATATTTCAGAAAGTCACTTCAGTAGACTTAGTCAAATTAGAGATGACTAATTTTGATGTCATTCTCAACACTGATTGGCTTTATTCCTACTATTCCATAGTCGACTGCAGAAACAGAATAGTTTAGTTTCAATTTCTGAATGAACCCATCCTAAAGTGGAAAGGTAGTGTATCTAGATTCAGAGGTAACTTATTTCCAACCATCGGGTACAAAAAATGATATCTATAGGATGTGTTTATTATCTTGTTCAAGTTAAGGACACTATTTCTAAAACTCCAGTCTTGATTCAATCCTAGTCGTGAATGAATATTTTCATGTCTTTCCCGAAGATCATCCAGGGATTCCTCCCGAAAGGAAATAGATTTTGGCATCGATCTTCTTCCAGATACTCAGCCTATATCTATTCCGCCATATAGAATTGAACCAGAAGAACCTACAGAATTGAAAGAACAGTTGAAGGACCTCTTAGATAAGGGATTTATCAAACCCAGTGTGTCCCCGTGGGGTGCACCAGTCTTATTCGTGCAAAAGAAAGATGATTCTCTTGGAATGTGCATGTACTACCATCAAATCAATAAAGTCACGATCAAGAATAGGTATCCAAATCCCAGAATCAATGACTTATTTGACCAACTTCAGTGTACCAGCTATTTCTCTAATATATACCTCAGATCCGGCTATCATTAGCTCAAAGTCAGAGAATGTGACATTCTAAAAACAGTCTTTCGTACTCGGTATGGTCACTTCAAATTCCTAGTCATGTCCTTTGGTCTTACCAAAGACCCAGCAAGTTTCATAGACTTGATGAACCATGTGTTTAAGAATTACTTAGGCATCTTCTTCATAGTCTTTATAGATGCTATTCTGGTCTATTCCCGCAGTGAGCATGATCATGCAAACTATCTCAGAATCGTACTTTAGACTCTCATAGATCATCAGCTATTCTCCAAATTTTGTAAGTGCGAATTTTGGATAAGGTCAGTAGCATTCCTTGGCCATATCATTTTATGTGATGGCATTAGAGTAGATCCTCAAAAGATCGAAGCGGTAAGAAACTAGCCCAGACCTGTCTCTCCATCCGATATCAAGAGTTTCTTGGGTTTGGTTGGCTATTACAGGAGGTTTATTGAGGGATTTTCTTCTATTGCATCCCCTACATCCAGATTGACTTAGAAGAAAGTCAATGTTCAGTGGTCAGATCCTTGCAAAAAGAGTTTCTAGGAGTTGAAGACTTGACACACCTCAGCTCTAGTCCTAGATCTTCCAGATGGTTTCATAGTGTATTGTGATGCATCCAGAGTAGGTTTGGGTTGTGTCCTCATGCAGTATGGTAAGGTCATATCCTACACCTCCAAATAGCTTAAACCCCATGAGAAGAATTATGCTACTCATGATCTTGAGTTAGCAGCTATAGTATTTTCCTTAAAGATTTGGAGGCATTATCTATACGGAGTTCATATAGATGTGTTCACAGATCATAAGAGACTTCACTATGTTTTTTCTCAGAAAGATCTCAATCTTTGTCAAAAAAGGTGGTTAGAGCTATTGAAAGATTATAACTTGAGTGACCTTTATCATTTAGGCAAGGCCAATGTAGTGGCCGACGCTCTCAGTAGACTGGCTATGGGTTGTGTTGCTCATGTTGAGGACAGTAAGAAGAAGTTAGATCAGGAAGTCCATCATCTTTCTAGATTAGGGATTCACTTAGTCGATAAAGATGAGGGTGATATATAGGTTTAGTGTAGTTCAGAATTATCTCTAGTTTCTGAGGTGAAAGAAAAGAAAGATAAAGAACCTAATTTAGTCAAGTTGAAAGAGTTAGTTAAAGAAAAATGGAGGTTTTCTCCCAATGGGGAGATGGTGTTCTACGTTGCCAGGTTCATCTGTGTGTTCCAGCTGTAGATGACTTAAGGCGGCAAATTCTTGTAGAAGGACATGGTATGCGCTACTCTATTCATCTAGGGGACACAAAGATGTACCGCAACTTGAGGGAGATCTATTGGTGGAGTGAGATGAAGAAGGATGTTATAGAGTTTATGGCTAAGTGTTCTACATGTTAGCACATTAAGATAGAACATCAGAAGTATAGTGGACCTATGCAGGAGTTTATTATTCCTACTTGGAAGTTGGAAAAAGTGAACATGGACTTCGTGATGGGTTTGCCTCGAACTCGTCGTCAGCATGATTTAGTATGGGTCATTATAGATAGAATGACCAAGTCAGCTCATTTCCTCCTAGTTCATACCTCTTATTCAACCGAGGAATATGCCAAACTCTACATCAGAGAGTTGGTCAGATTGCACGATGTTTCATTATCCGCTATCTCAGACAGAGGTACCCAGTTCACCTCTTATTTCTGGAAAGCATTCCAAAAGGGTCTTGGGTACCCAAATTCATCTCAGTATAGCCTTTAATCCTCAGACAGATAGTCAATAAGAAAGGACAATTCAGACCCTAAAAGATATGCTAAGGGCATGTGCAATTGATTTAAAGGGTAGTTGGGATGACCATTTCTCTTTGATTAAGTTTGCATACAACAATATTTATCCTTCTAACATTAGGATGGCTCTATTCAAAGCTCTATATGGTAGAAGGTGCAGATCTCCAATCAGTTGGTTCAAAATTAGTGAGGCCACAGTTATAGGGCTTGACTTAGTCTTCGATGCCTTAGAGAAAGTCCAATTGATTAGAGAAAGACTGTGGACTGCTTAGAGCTGATAGAAGTCTTATGCAAATGTGTGTAGAAAAGATCTCGAGTTTGAGATTGGTGACTGTGTCTATCTAAATATCTCTCCCACAAAGGGAGTGAAGAGGTTCGACAAGAAAAGAAAGCTCAGTCCCGGATATGTCGATTCCTTCAAAATTCTTAGTCACTTCGACAAGGTATCTTATGAGATTGAATTTCCTTTAGATCTAGCCTCATTTCATCCACTCTTCCATGCCTCTTTGCTCAAGAAGGGCATAGGTGACCTAGTAGTTGTAGTCCCTATTCAAAGCATAGATATTCAGAACAGCCTCTCTTATGAAGAGATCTAGGCGAAATTCTAGACTATTAGATTCATAGATTGAGGAACAAAGAAGTCCCTCTAGTTAAAGTTCTTTGGCGGAATCGGTCGGTTGAGGGAGCTACTTGGGAAGTAGAAGCAGACATGCGTACTAAGTATCCTTACCTCTTCTCCGCTAACTCAGATCTAGCTCAAGGTAAAAGTTCTCCTTAAGCTTTTAAGTTTCCATGTCCAAATTTCAGTTACAAGCTGATATCAGCCTCATGTTCAAGATTCCATTTTTTTACTTGGTACTAAGTACCATTGCATATTCAATAATATGTTCATGCATCAGATTAGTCATGTATTTACACATCAGACATGCATTCTCCTTGTGAGAAGACTTAGTTATTAAAAGTCTCAGTCATGTAATCAGTTTTTTCATATCTTCACGCATTAGATATGTGTGATCAGCTTATCAGTACTCTTAGTCATGCATTCATGTATCAGCTCAGTCATAAAATCATACAACAAATATGCATACTCAGTATGAATCACTGAAATGTCAGTTATGTCAGTCATGTTTCATTATTAATGTTCAATGTATACTTCAGCTTATTTTTTCTCCTCTCTCAGTCAGTCTCATTTGAGGATATATGTTCCCAAGGGGGAGATATTTTAATACCCCGAAGTTTTCTAACTAAATTTTTTTGTCTCAAGAATGCCAAGTGTTAGCTTCTAAATTGAATGATGTTTATTCTATGAGGAATTTTAAAGATTTTTACTTTTCATGTGGAAAATTCAAAATAAGCTTTCGATCAATATAAATTTTCCTAAATTTGATAATCGGGTAAGAAGTTATGACTATTTCAAGTTCCCGCCGTAAAACAGCGCCAAACTAGTTAGTGGCACGCTGCGCCATAGGGGAAAATGGAAATTGTCAAATTCCAGTAAGGGTCCGCAATAGTAGCACGTCACACCAAACTTCCAAGTTGTAAATGAAGTGCAACGCGATGGCTCTGCATCGCGCCATCCCTCAATTTCCTACTTTTTAATTTCTAGTGACACGGCGCGATAGCACCGCGTCGCGCCAGGGGTCCAATTTGGGAAAATTTTACTGAAATTAAATGACGCATCCAGGGTTAAAAAGGTTAATTTCCCACCCCTATTTAAGCCCTTTAACACGAGATTCAGCTATTTGATACCCAAAATATATTAGTTTCTCTCAATTTTCTTTCAAGAACAAGATAGGGTTTCAATTGAGGATTCAATTTAAAGAAAGTCTCTCCGTCAATATTTGCTAAATCAAGAACTAAGGTATGTCATGCGTTGATTCATGGGTCTCTTTCACCCATGAAGCTCAAGAATCTCTTTCCAAAATCCATGATTTTATATTTATGAATTTTCATAATTGGATTAAATTGAAATTCATGTTCATGATACTGTGTGGTGTTGATTCATGTTTTAAATTACATATTTCAATGCTTGACCCTATTATATGAAGAATTGCATAAAAATTATGATAAACCCCTTTCAAATTACAAGTTAATTGATGTATTCATGATTATTAGATGTGTTGATGATGATACAACCAAAGTATGCTCCCCATGTGTTTGATTAAATGCCTATGTGAAAGAAAAGTGTCATACTAGTATGATAATATGAAATCCCCCTTTATGTACAAGTTTATGCATGTCACATGTTAGATGAAATGCCTCATTAATTGAATTATGAATTGTGATGTGGGTCATGTATTCAAGAAAGTCATGCCTTGGTAGTTTCTTTTCATCTACTCTTGGGGTTACCTGTACCTAAAAAATATAGTTGTGTGCCTAGAGTCAGTGACATGTTTCATGATATCCTCTGTCAAGACATGATCTATAGAACTCAGTCAGTCATGTGACTCGAGAAATTACAATAATTTAGTAGTCTTGGTACTATTCCATCAGTCAACAAAATTTAGTTAATTCAGTTAACTAATTCATGTTCAGTGTCTATATAGATAGGAGTAGGAATTAGCACCGAGTGAACCCAAGGATCAGAACACACACTGTCAGATGGGGGTGTGATTTTTAGAAGCCATCTTGGCATTCTAGAACTATGTACCCAGCATAGGTTGAGACATCAAAACTGTCAAATGAGGGTTGATGAGGTGGATAAACACTGTTATATGAGGGCCTCATCATTCTCATTTGGGGACACTGTCAGCTGAGGGTCACTCACAGCTTATCCTTACCGGTGGTGCGGTATTGACACCCTTCCAATTAGGGTTACAAATTGTACCCCAACTCAGCTATGATGGTGTATTAGGGGCATGTCGGTTAGATAACTACTTCCCACAGTTTTAGTTACAGAATTCAGGACTGTCATAAACAGTTAACTCAGAATAGTACGGAACTCTGCTAGTTCCATCAGATTCAGGACCGTCAGATACAATCACTCATGTCATCAGTTATATCAGTCATCAAAATTAAGTTATCAGTCATGTTAGTTATCAGTAAATTCATCTTATCACAATCTCAGCTATAGTTACTATGTATTTATGCATGTATTCTCACATTCATATTAGTCAATTAGCCAGTATTGTTCATGCATATGAAACCCATGCATTCAGCCTACATTTTATGTATACTAGTACATTCAAAGTACTGATGCATTTGTGCTATGGTGTCTTATACCATAGGTTCAGAAGCATGAGCTCTAGAGTATCAATAGAATTCTAGTCTCATCAGTGAGTCCTCATCTCTCGAGGACATGATCATTTATTTATTATCTCATTAAGTAATTTATTAGTTGGAGTTAGTTGGGGACATGTCCCATCAACTACTCATTCAGATCCAGACTATCATGTTCAGACTATCATGTTTTTCAGTTTTGTTTTGTGTATTTCACACCCCATTCAGATGTTATATCTTTATTAGTTATGTTACATTCTTGAACTTTATGGTATTTTGGTTCATGTTTCCGCAATCATACAATATATTATGCAGTATACAGGTAGAGATATCAGTCATGCGTTATCTTATGGTCCTTTGGGATCATGAGCACCGTGTAGCACTTTGGGTACCAGATCCGAGGCGTTACATGAGTTCACTAATTTCTATTAACTGACTGAGTCCTACGGTTCTTGACCTTTACTAGGATGATTCTATAACTACTACAACTAAGTAAACAGCTAGATTTCGGGTAATAAATACCCCCTAGACTCATTAGCATAATGGATAAAACATAGCAAATCTTGAAAGAATAGCAATAATCAATCGTTCACAATTCATTCATTGAGACATTTTGTCAAACACTTGGAGGTCATGTACTTGTACATGATTGGGAACACATGCTAACATGTTATGATTTTACTATTTAATTTACCTGGACATTCTATCAAGTACTTGGGGAGCATAATTAATGCACAAGATAATGAACAACACATAAGCATCATGACTACAACTTAAACTGCAAATTTAAGGGTTTTGACATGAAAGATTCATAATTCAACACACATGCCAACATAATTTCATGGAACTCATAATAGATGTCAACTTGAAATCCTTACAACAACTCAAGCATGAAATAATTCAATTCATAACATAGAAATCATAATTCAAGTTTTTAAAAAGGTTTCTTGAACTCCAAGGGTAGAAGGAAACCCAAGGATGAACACCTAACATACCTTTATTGTTAATTTCGTAGGATTTGTGGAGGATTTCTTGGAACTTGGGATTGAACTTGATGAACTAGGGTTTATTTCTTGAGAGAATTTTGAGAAGAATCAACGTATTTTTTCCTTTAGGATATTAAATTTTGTGTTTTGGATAAATTGGGTTAGGAAAAAAGACCTAAATGCCTTCAAAAACCCATAAATTACAACACAAAACTGGCCCAGCAATATGATACCCGATGCGCCACTTCGATGGGGTCAACACAATAACCGACGCATCGCGTCGATCGATGCAACACAATGCATCAAGATCACATAGCTTGTTTTTTTGATCATCCAAATGTGACTCAAATAAAGTCTGAAACTTACCCAATATGTCCTATTGACATACCTAATCATAAATTCACTTGAACATCAATATTCTAAGGTCAGAAAGATCAGAAATACGATCATCCAATTTCAAAGGTTAAAATGATTTTAAGTCTTAACACTTAGCTAAAATTTTCTAAGTCTAGGACCTCTTTTGGCATGCTATATGGGACTAAAATGGCTAAGATTTTTTGGGGTCTTACAGCAGTAATGTTGTTGTAATATCACATTTGAGGCATGAAACACAGTAAGTGTCTTTTCCATCATGTCCTCATCATTTATAGTTTCTCGACATACTTTCAATTGGGAAACAATTCTTAATACAATAGAATTATATTCAACAATGGTTTTAAAATCTTGAAACCATAAGTGCATTAACTCATAACAAGCTCTAGGCAGCATCGTGGCCTTTAGGTGGTCATACATTTCCTTTAAATCAATCCATAATTTAAGTGATATTTTACCGTCAGGTATTCGACCTTCAATCCTTCATCCAGATGATGAAAACGGAAAAGTATAACCTAGTCCTTGTCCTAGATTGATGCAGCATTATCCAGGATAATAATAGCCCTAAGATGCAGCTAGTTGAATTTCAGCATCGAGAAACCATGATAGGTAATTTTTTTCGGAGATGTCAAGTGCAACAAATTCAAGTTTTGCTAAATTCAACATGATGAAAACAATCATAAAAATAATGAAGTTAGGCAAAAATACAATGACATAATATCAAAATACTAGACCTTTTTTTTCTTTCAAGGATTTAGCATTTTCTTTTTTTTCTTTTTTCTTTTTTTTTTTAAACAAAACAGTGTGTTACTCTTTTTTCTCACAAAGAAAGAGGCTTTTTAAAATACATCATGAAACAGTAACTTTCAAATATATATATGAGAGTCTAGAATGTGCAAAAAAAAAAAAACAATAGCTTCAAGCTAATAAAAATGTCAACTCAAATAATAACTATAAACAATAGAAAAAATATGAAAAAAAATTTACACCAAAAATATTAATGCCTAACAACTTTAAATTAAATTTCATGTTGTATATGATAATACAATTAAGTGCTAGACACAGACAAACTATGGTAGTAAAAACAATATAAAAATAATTGAAATTTAGGATAACAAGCATGTAACGTATATTTCTTCAGCATGTACACAAATTTAGCCAATACTATTATATTATTTTAATTTCCATGTGTAACCTTTAACATTAAAATAAAAAATTTGGTAAACAATAATAACAAACTGCAATGTTCAAGACAAATAAGTTGATTATAATTGACATATTGAAAACTTGAAAAAGAGTCGAGTCGTGTTGATAACGTGTTTCAATATTAAGAACAAGAATAAATATGTAAAGAACAAGACAAGAGGAAAAATAGAGAACAAAATAACAAGATAGCAATATAGGATTATTTTCTTCTTTCTTTCAAGTGTATCAAACATCTTCCTCAAGACCTCTATTTATAGTATTTTATGGAGGAACTTCAATAGGCATCATAAACATAATATTAACTCATGAGAAGGTGGGAAAGAATATGGGGGAGTGGATGATCAATGAGGAGATAGTGAAGGTATGTGAATTACTACACTTAAAGGAGGAATTACACCAAGAAGTTATGGACATCCATTATTATTATTATTATTATTATTTACAACAATATTGATTCTGTTGAATTTTTGTTTATGTATACTCACACCATTTTGCTTCTGGAAACTTTTTGTTAGTTTAATTTTCTTTTTAATGTTTGTTGTATGAATACTCATGTTATATATAAAATTGAAACCTTACTAACTGTGAAAATTCATTTCATTATCTTAAAATATTTTAAAGTATAAGGGTGTCTTAATAAGGTTGAAAAGTGATATTATTTCTCATGTTGTTGTTGTTTCAAAATGGTGATCAAAGAATTAATAGACAAGAAAAATCTCTTTGATGTATTTCAATTTTACATTTTTATTGGTGATAATATGAGTTATTATTGTTGGGGTGTCATAACATAAAAAACAACTAAATAGAGTTAGTTCCTTTAGATTTGGCTAGTAATGAGGCTAAGAATGTTTTTTGCGAGTAATGAGATTGAGATAATATTGTGGTTAAGTAGTGTAAGCTACACGAAAAATAAACTTTTCAATGATAATAGAATACATGTGTATGAGAGATGATGTGATGAAACAGTTGTTGTGAGATGAAATTATTTATATATGATGTATCATGTGTTTTTACGTGTGAATTTGACCAACTCATAGACTAACAAAAATATCAAAGGGAATGAAACGTTAGTCATTTGGGAAGATAAACAATGATGGTAACACAATCTGTGTTATTGGAGATCCCATGAATTAGGTTCATATGGGTATAACAAGTGATTAGTTGATTAGGTAAGCACTATAAAATTATGTACCTCCTATAATGTGTGAATATAGGTTAGTGCTACAAGGTAAAATAAGGGTGGAGTTAAAGCGTAACTCTTAATTCAATTCATATCCTTTATAGGTGTGTATCGCTCTGTAGAATACATTTGATGAGTGGATCTAATGAGTGTGGATTGGTGTCACTCCTATGAAATTGTGATAGATTTCTATAGCACTCAAGAATACAAAGACACATGCATAGCCTCTAAGTGCAGAACTATGATAACAACAAAGATTATGTAACGATCCAAAATTCGAGGTCATGATGACACTTATCGTGACTCAACCTTGTTAAGACAATCACCCCAAATAATAAAGAAAAAATAAAATATACAATAACATACACCAGCACGAGGCTTCTAGAATGAAGAAAACCCCTAAAATATAAGTAAAAACTGAAACCCGAAAGAAGTCTTATAAATTTCCAAAATCTGGTATGATAGTATAAGAGCATCTGATATAATATACAAAAAATTAAAAATATACATTTGTCTTAGATAATCAAAATAAAGACAAATAATGATAGATGAGGTCTGAATCAGCTCTGCACACAAAAGCATATCTCAAGTCTTGAAGTCTCCACATGAAATTAGACGCCACAGGAAATACTCGTACTAGAATTTGCACTGAAAGGACACATATGAGCGAGTATGCTCCACTTTTACTCAATGGCTATTATAAGTCGACTGGGTGAAGAAGAAAATAAGATAAGTAAAATATACTATGACCACATAATCTACAAGTAGAAAAGTCCCAAATTATAGCTCACATCATTTTTACTAACAGTTCTAATATATTTATATAAGTACATAAAAATAGAAACAACATGATTATAAAGAAAAAAATACATTGAAACTAAGAACAAGTCAAGAAAACTAAGAAAAAAATCATGACGCTTATGCAATTAGAATGTAGTGTAATGTGGATGGAACGAATAATTAAATCCATCGTATGACGTTTTACATACACCCACCAAGATTACAGCTACCAGGTAAGACTTATAAGGAGTTCACAATCCATATAATATATGTCAATCTCAATCTTAACTCATCTCGCTTCTCTGGCTCATGTTCATGGAGAGGATTTTCATAAAAGTATCTCATTTTCTTTTAAAAACTATGTTTCTCAATGGTATTAGTATGAATGTATATGTTGTGGAATGATGATTTAATGCGCACAATCCACTCAATATGATGATATTCAATCCACCCAACACGTATATATATACAACTAAGTCCAAAAATTAATTCAATATGTCCATAATTCATTATTATTAAGTCCAATTAAGCACCATCAGAAAAAATATGCATGCAAGACATCATTAATATCATATCAACCCCTACTTTTGGTTTTTTTATCATGATAGAAGCAACCAATGCTAAAATAATGCTTATATTAATAAATTATCTCCCACATGGGCATCATATCTAGAATAAAGGCATTCTAGTGCACAGATAAAGCCAATAATGTCAAATAAAGCCTTCACGCAGGCATCACAGAATAAAGGATATCATAAGACTATAATAATAAAATATAGCCCCCCACATATACATATAACTGTAACAATAATCTTGAAATATAAACCTCATAACTTATTTTCCCTATTCATAGCATGCTTTACTTATTTATTAACTACCCAGCTCAATCTGAAAGAAGTGAAATCATAACCTACCTTGAAACGACAAAATTTTAGTCTAAAGTGCTTCAAACCATAGCATTTATGCGTTAAAGGAAAGCTAACAATACATATATTACCCATATTCGGTCTCAGTCCAAAATGGGTTTAAAAATGAGTTTGGAAACAAAAGGGATAAAAATAAAATGTTGTTTTAAAAAATATTACCTAAGGTTACAGAAGTCTACACGAGAAAACCCTTATGAAACGGGTTAAAAATGAGGTTCAATCGAAGGAAAACCCTTTTTAAATTTTACTAATAAAAATCTCAATTTTCATATTGAAATCATGATTTAAAGTTGTCTTTGAGGATATAACCGATGAAATAATAATGGAAATAAGGCTTTGGAGCTTAACAAGCTCAAATGGTGAAGAAACCCTCGAAAATTGCCCAAACCCGAAGCTGAAAGATCCAAAATAGAGGAGAAACATGAAATTGGATTTTTATACTAGTCAGTGAATAGTACCACACAAACGTAATTCGCCCTTCATGTTTTTGAGGGCAGCGCTGACTAGCTAATCAAATTGGCCATCACATTAGCAGCAAGGCTTCACATTTACAAATGTCCAAGACATGGACCCTTACAATTAGGGCAACCCCATCGCATTTGCAAAGAATAGACTTTGACCCACCCAACCCGATTACCTATCATGATTGCGTCCCCACCATTTTATTCATGGTTAAGGGTGATTTACTTCTCCGCATTCTCAAAGAAGGTTTTATACCTACACGAGATATCAGGAAATAAGCTGTTTTGCATGTTTTCAAAATATCTGAATGAACCCCCAGATATGTTTGAGACACGACTAAAAGTTACCATATATTCGACTAAACTAATTTCTACTTTCCAAATGCAATGGGGTTGTCGGATTTTTGAAAGAAAGGTCTTTTTATTTAATTAACCCACAAGACCCTATTTCCACTATTTCCAAACCAAGCATCAAAATAAAATATAAAAGCCTCAAATTCGAACCAACCATTCTACTAATCCAAATTTGAATTTCAAAATTTCTAGTATAGTTTGTTTTGCCATTCAATTCTCAGAACAATAAATATAAATCAAAGTTAATAATATGGATTTTCAAGCCTCTAAAAATCATAAAGTCGCTCAAATGGTTCCCGATCGCATTAGGAACCATGCCTCCCATCCTCAAACCTCAAAATCAACATGTAGTAACTACGGAAAAGGGAAAATTGGTCAAAACAAATATGAATGAAAAATTCACAAATTCATGTCATTACAACATCTATCACTAAATCTCTAGTTCATCCTCAAACTAAAAGGCAAGAAATACCTCAATCAGCAAAAAGCTGACGGTAACTACTATGCATGTTAGACTCTAACTTTGAAGTGGACTCCTCAATAAAAAGGTGTCTCCACTGAACCTTAACCATAAGAATATCTCTAGAATTCAATTGTCTAACATCTCTGGCTAAAATGGAGACTGGCTCCTCAATAAAAGTCAACTTTTTATCCACCTGAACTAAATCCCAATGCAGCATATGAGACTCATGCATAATATAGAACCAAGATAGATACATGAAATACTAGATGAATGGCTGAAGAGTTTGGAGGTTAGGTAACTTATAAGCAACCTCCCCAACCATTCGAAGAATCTCAAAAGGTCCAATATACCAGGGGATAATCTTGTCCCTCTTTACAAACCTCATTATGCTATTCATAGGATATAAGAAAAAAAAGACTCGATTACTAGTTCCAAACTTCAAAGCACAAAGCCTACCATCCGTATAAATTTTTTGCCTACTCTGGGCTGCTCGAAGCCTATCTTGAATCACCTAGACTCTATCC
The DNA here is from genome assembly GCF_002878395.1 of Capsicum annuum. Taxonomy (NCBI): domain Eukaryota; kingdom Viridiplantae; phylum Streptophyta; class Magnoliopsida; order Solanales; family Solanaceae; genus Capsicum; species Capsicum annuum. The sequence continues at coordinate 163,598,950 of NC_061120.1, read as the reverse complement.
AAAAACTTACAAAGAAAGTCAAAACCATAGGATCTAACCTATGAGTTCTAAAACTAACCAATAGTATTTTGGCAATGCCTGACATATAATGCCTCGAAAAGGGCCATCTCAATATTTTAATTGTAGCTATTATAATAAGCGAACTCCACCAAAGCCAAATGTTTCTCCCACTGGCGTCCAAATTCCATAACTCATGTGTGTAGCATATCCTTCAAATCTTAAATAGTCTGCTCTGGATGAGCATCAGTTAGGGAGTGGAAATTTGGGCAAAGGTTAACCCAAGTATTCAAATCCTCCTAAAATGCCCGCTAGAAGCTACAAGTAAAAAATGATCCGCTGTCTGAATTAATAGACAAGGTACTCGATAAAGTCAAAATATATCATAATCATAGATATGGGCCACCCTATCGGAACTGAAGAAAATCATAATAGATATAAAATAGGATGATATGGTCAACTGATCCATGATGACCCTAATGTTGTAAGAACCATGAGAAGCATGAGTAAAACCAGTCATAAAGTCCATAGTAATTTATTCCCACTTCCACTCTGAAATGGGTAGTGTCTTAGCAAACCACCCAATCTCTGATGCTCAGCTTTTATGTGCTAACAACACAAGTAATGAGCTACAAAATATGTCAAATCCTTCTTAATACCACCCCACCAATAAAGCTACTTTAAATCAAGATACATATTGATCATACATAGATGGATAGAATATCTAGAACAATGGGCCTTCTCTAAAATCAATCTCGCCCATCTTTGACTCTCAGTACACCAACTCAGCCTCCAATCCTCAAAACTCTATCTGAATAAAGAGAGGCTTCTTTAGCCTAGACACTCCATAACATATCTTGAATAAACCTCAGACAACTATCATTAAGCTGGTGAGCTCAAATCTGTTCCATTAATGATCAACAAAGGCTAAACACACTCAGGTATCCAAATATCAAGCCTAACCATCTAGTTATCTAAAGAATAAACCTTCAAAGCTGAAGGCCACTCTTAGGCCAAGATATTGACTAAATTCCTCATACTAATCTCTTTTTACTCACATCATTCGTAACTATATTGGCCTTGCCTGAATGATACAATGTAGTAAGTTCATAGTCCTTAAGCAACTCAAGCCAACATTGCTACCTCATATTAAAATCTCCCTATTTGAAGAAGAAATGATGGCTACAAAGGTCTAAGAAAATCTCACAAGGAACTCCATACAAGTAATGACGCCATAACTCCAACACAAATACTATGGCTTCCAACTCGAAATCATGGGTTGGATAATTTCTTTCATGAGGATTTAACTAATGAGAGGCATAATCAATCACATTACCCTTCTGTATCAACACTATACCCAAAACAACACCAGGAGCATCACAAAATAAGGTAAATCCCATGCCCTTCTTAGGCAAAGTCAAGATAAGAGTTGGAGTCAACAACTCTTTAATCTCTTAGAAGCTCTAGGAGAAATAGGTCTAGCGCAATCATGAATCATCATTATCTTGGCCTAGTTAACTATAATACCATATTTAATTTAGAAAACTTAGAAAACTTAGCATAAAACTTCTCATTATGAAACCTCTGAAGTACAATTCTCAAATCCTTCACATAGTTTTCTTGATCTAAGACTACCCCTAGTCGTAACATGGTGCTTACAACCACAAGTGATCCCAAGCTAACCCATGTACTGGCATACTATTTGAGAAACTAATTTAAAATGTATATAAAAGCTAAATTTGTTAAGCGGATGCCTAATCATGACATAATCTATTTCAAAATATTACTATTTAAAATTTACAACACTATAATCTGAAAGAATGGCGAAGACTCAAACTACATACAATGACTCTAACTGACCATCGATTAAACCTCTATTAATACTGACTAGAGGTAGTTGGGAAATGACCCCTAACTATCCCTAATAAATACATACAAATAAAAAAATACAATACAAGAATTGCAAATGACTTGAGTACTCAAAATAAAAGAACTGATCACTTGTTGGTTGAATGTTGTGATTTTCCTAACTATGATCCTAAGTGTAAGCACCTAAATATACATCACATAAAAATTATGGGTAGAAAAGGTATTCCATCATTTCTTTAGAATGTACCGAGTATGTGAGATATGCATTAGTTGTGAAAATACTTAAAACATGCTTTAAAACTGAGGACATAAGCAATTTGCTAAAATATGTATTTAGAACATATCTATACATAATAGTTATAAAGACAGTGTGAAATTTCTAAATCACAAGCTAAAGAATTTTTGTAAATTAGAAAGCTGTAGAACCATGACTATTATTCATAGTCTCAGGTTAAAGCTAAATATGTTGTAAAATTATACTCAGGGCCATGAATACTGGGTCTGAAACTGTGGAATATGAATTGATGCAGTGACCAAGTATAAACATGTACTATATAGAGCTGAATAACTAAATAAAAGGTCATGCATATTTGAACCAAAACATAAGTTGAACATAAATTGAGGACTATGAGAGCTAACTATATTTGAGGTACCCTAATCTGAGAAAAATCAGGATCCAACCTATAACCCTAGTTGAAAGAATGCTAGTACCTTGCAAAGGGTACCAACATTGGTTGTAGTGGGTCCACTAAAATAATGTCTCAAAGGACTAGGGTGTCATACCTCTACTGATGGGGGAGCCGTTATAACCAATGGTAGCGATGCAGTTCTGGAAATTAGGGACTGCTACTAATGATCTCATTCCTAATTGATAGTGAGTTGTCATCCCTGTATTCACTCAGTCCTAAGTATTAATTCCAACTAAATGAAACTGAAGCATAAAATGGTATATGCACTGATAACAGTTATACTCAAGTCATGGTATTCTTAAATAACAGTGCATGTATAATCTGAAGTCCTCAAAAGCATGTAAACTAACATATGTCGTAATTCCTAGGTAATGGGTGTTTATAACCCACCAGCTCTGACTAATACAACTGAACAAGATAATATTAAAAGTTAATCATAATAGGGTATTTCATGAATAAAGCCCAAAAATTCAACAACTGATCATAATATAGAAATTCATGATTTTGAACATGGTAAAAATATTCTTCTGGGAAAACATGTATTCATGGTTTAATTATAAAATAATCTAAAGAGACTGGCAAAAATCATATAGCTTGATCATATTCTTGAAATCTTAACTAATATCATACAAAACATGATTGGATATAAGAATAGCATGAATGATATTATTTGGGCCTAAGAAATCATGAATAATCACTAAAACATGCTTAAGAGTGACAAATATAACATGGGGAATTGAATTTAAGCTTGGGGTAACAATTTGGGTAAAGCCCTAGGTTATGAAGATTATGAAATTCAAGAATAAAACTATAATTTTGGCATGAGGATGAAAGGAGAACCTCATTGAATACCCCTATACCTAATTACTTTTGATTCTTGAATTGAAGTTTTGAGGATTTGAACTTGGAGAACAAAAACCCTAATTTCTTTCTTTGGGGAAATGGAAAATTGCATGTTTCTTAAGATATTTGTGTTGTGTTGAGAATTAGAGATTTGGGGTTGTTTTGGATTTTTATTCGGCATTAAAATAACTTAAACAATGTAGTTTTGGGGTTAAAAAATGGGAAAAGACCAAAAAATACCTTAGAAACCATCTGGAAGTAGCCTGGAAGCAGTCCCGATGACTTAGGTCTTGACTTGTGAGGTCTGGCCACGATTCATGACTTAAGTCATGGTCAGGAACCCCATTTCAACCACTACTACCCAAATTATGACTTCCTTCTAACGACCAGTAATGTCTGATTACGAGTCGTAGTTTGGACAACTTAGACAGTGCTTCGGTATTTTGGCCATAACTTTTTACTTGGATGTCAGATTAAGGCTAAATTGGTATCGTTGGAAAGATAATTCAATTATATATCTTATGGTGGGTCATGAGATAAAAAAATTCTTAGTAACTTAGAAGTTATGATCATTTGAATATGACTACAGTTATATTCTTTGCAAGAATTTAATCGTTGAGTGATGTTTTGATTTGTCAAAAGGATAGAAACTATTTGTGACCTTAATATGTGTCTAAATCACTAATAAAACTACCAAAATATGAGGTTTGATTTTTCATAAACTTGAATCATGGTTCTAATATTGCCTTGAATTTTTGGGGTATTACAATAGTCGACCTCACTCTTTGAATAGAGAAAGAAGTCATCTATAAATACAATCACAAAGAAGTCAAGATATGATCAAAACACCCAATTCATCAGCTCCATAAATTCTACTGGGGCATTTTTCAATGCAAAAGACATTACAAAGAACTCATAATGGCCGTATCAAGTTTGAAAATCCGTCTTTGGGATATCGAAATCTCTCATCTTCAACTGGTGATACTCGAATCTCTAATGAATCTTGGAAAACACCGAAGCTCTTTGAAGCTGGTCAAACAATTCATCAATGCAAGTAAGGAGAATACTTGTTCTTAATCATCACATTGTTCAACTGCCTATAATCAACACACATACGCCTAGAGCCATCCCTATTCTTCACAAATAAGACAGGCACACCCCACGGAGATACACTAGTTCTAATAAACCCATTACCATACAATTTTTGCAACTACTCCTTCAACTCTGCTGAGGACATCCTATAGAGAGGAAAAGAAATGGGCATGTTGCCTGAATCCACATTATTTGGAAAATCAATATCATAATCTAGAGGTATATCACACAAATTCATTGAAAACACATCCATAAACTCCTGAACGACTCAAATAGACTCCATAGGAGGCATTGAGGTAACACTAGTATCATAAATACGAGCTAAATAAGACAAACACCTTATCTATATTATATGACGAGCATGTAGAAAAGATATAACACCCTTCGAACCATTATTAAGTGCACCCTTTGCTAACCTCAGCACCCCGCATAGCTGAAGTCGTGGTTTTGGCATAACAGTCCAAAATAGCATAATAAGAAGATAACTAATGTCGCCCAAAGCTACGCCTCCAATTAAGACTAAAGTGGTCGAAGAAAAATATAGTAAACCAATAAGTTTAGGGTTGAATACCAAGGTAATATGTAGAAATATATCTACTGGAATCAATGGGTAGTACTAAAAGTAGATAGGGGGTTTATAGTAGTAATCTCAAGCAAGTAATAGAACTTAACTTTGGTTGTAATAAGTTGGAAACGAAATCTAAGATTGTGTTCACCTGGATTTTCAACTCAATAGGCTTATCGTGCTTTATTGAACCAACACGATATCTTCCATGCAGAATCTGATAAGATATGCACCATCAACTATCTTGTGGACTCACAGACCAATTTAGCCCTTAACCTTTTATGTCATAAGATGTCACAGTACTAACTCTTATCCAAGATCCTAGATACCAGCTATTAAATGATAGATAATCATCTTAATTAGATGGTGATAATTAGTCCAGATCAATAATTGATGTTAAAATTATTGTTGTGATTATCTTTTCCTTATCCCTACTTCTCTTGTGAAGTAAGTAGTGGTATACTATGCGGGATACTAATGTTTTCTACTGCTAAGAAATCTATTAAACTAAAGGTAACCACAATACATGCAAGAATATCAGTTCAGAATAACTTAGCACTTCCTATACTTTTACAATCTGCCAGGGTTCTCACAACCCTAGCTAAGGGCTTTAGCTGCTTATTATATGAAACGATCAACAAAATTCATAATTGAATACATTAAACAATATCACAATAATTAATGAATAAAATCCAAAGTCTTCAATTAAATTATCATCCAAAATAAAGAACAAAGTAATCCCAAGATCAGAATCGGATCCAAAATCAAATATATGTTAGTAATTACAAGATCAAAATTGAATCCAAAATCAAATATATGTTTGTAAGTATCAAGGTGTGTAAACTAACTAAATACATCAAAAAGGTATATATATGTAGTACAAGGAAACCCTAGGAAATAACTCTAAAATAAAGAAGAAAAATTAAGAGTGGTGGCCACTTACTAGGCTACCTACGAGCCAAAGGTGGAACTTATGGCCGTAGATGGTCCCACATAGGTGCCCCTAGTCAAAATTCTATAGATTACTTATCTGTATATTTCTTCTCTAAAATATATTCTAGAACTTACAGACCGTAGGTAGCACCTACAATCGTAGGTTCCCTCCGTTGGTGGTGGAGTCAACTTTTTCTGCTTTTGATTCTCTGTTTCTTAGCTTTTCTGGCACCTACTCTGGTACCTACACCCCGTACATAGTACATACAGTCCGTAGGTGCCCACTTCAGTGGTCCAAAAATTTACTTTTCACTTTTTTTCTTAAGAATAGTCCCAAAACATGATTTCCTACAGACATAACACAAACCACATCATATCTAACAAAAACACCTAAGTAACTTGCATATTTTCACTATTTTAAGTGTCAAATGTGCTATTAATACATAGACCAAAAAGACCCTCAGAATATTTGCATGTCCTCAAGAAAGACAATATAACAAAATAAAACAAAGATGCTTAACTAATAGAACTCTAAGTTATCTAAGGCAGTCAATCTACACTTTAAGCTCAAAATATTACCCTCTGTTATTTCCTCCTTTCAAAATCAACTTTTGTGCATACATGAAGCACAAAAATGTAACACAAAGGAATAAATATATGGCATTACATTGGCAATAGACAACCATGCATACATACAAGTTACACTACCCAAACAAGTAAGTAGCTTGCAATATAACCCATGTTCCCTCACAACAAAGAAGTCTCACTCACTCATATGAAATAATGCATGTCAATACATGTATGGTCAAGATACACTCACACTCACAAGAGAAGTTCCACTAATGCACACTAAATACCATAGGCTTGCCCTTATTTTCTCTACCTAAGCTTTCAAAAATCCAGGTTGGGATTACTAGAGAAATTTATTTGGATTGTAATGTAGGCTCATAGGCTGGTATGGTACATATGGATATATTTAGTGACTAATCGTCTTTGTCACTATATTTACTTTGCGGTCACTATAACACCCTGGATTTTTGACCCTTATAAAGTTCCCTAGATTTTTTGTTTCTAAACAAGTTACGACTAGGGAGAATGAGTCATACATTAAGGTACGAGTGGTATGGGTTGTTTGTATGTTGACCAGTGATTGAAGGTGGGTTGAATTTGGTTTCTGGGATGCATATAACTTTGGTGGTACGAGTTGTATTGGTGGATACGGGTTTTTAGGTTTGGTTATTTCCTTAAATTAATCTTAGACTTGGAAATTTAAGTTGGATCTAAGAATGAGTGGCTCACCGTGAGCTATAAGTCAGGGTATGAGTTGTACCATGGACTTATATGGTAGATAGTGTTTAAACCTCTGGAGATTCTATTCTGCCAGGGGTACCATTCGAAGGTACGGGCTATATGCTTTGAGTAAGAATTGGTTTGAGTAAGTCATACCTTGGATAGTGTTGGGTCCATGAGGGAGGCCTAAGGTACGAGTGGTGGGTGCCACATGTATTGGAGGGTACCATTGTTATGGTAAGTCGTACCCCCTGACAGGTAGTTTATGCAGTTTAAGTTAGCGCAATCTGGATATTTTTCCACTTGATCTGTTAAGGTCCCATGAATTTTAACACACTTGGGAGGTTATTTTCCCTTTTATTCTATTCATTAACACTTAGAAAACACTCTTTAATCCTCTCTAAGTCTTTTGGGTAAAGGAGGGCTAGGGTTTTACTAAGGTGATCAATTTGATGATTTTGTTGATGATTTCTCTCCATCATCTAATCTAAGGTCTGTACTCCTTCCCTCATTTTTAGTTCTAACTAAAGGCATATTTTGTAAATTGTTTTCATAGCATAATTGTTATATGGTTTTGGGTTTTTAAATACATATTGGGGTTTTTGGTTATAACGTCTTGGTTATGGTTTTTCTATGTTTTAAGTATGTATTTACATGTTTTAATGCTGGTTTAGATACTTGGTTTCATGGGAATGGTCAGTTGGTATTTGATTTTGGTTTTGGAAACACTATGCCCCTAAAATGTTTGATAAAATGCCTACGAGAATGCTTTTACTACATTGTTGGACTTTTTAATGGAACTATTATATGGTATGGTTTGGTAATGGAACCTTAAATGGTTTAAATGATTTGGAATGGTTAAATTGAATGGTTTGGTGGTCATGGTTATGGTTAATTGAACTCCCTGTAGGGTACAATGAAATCCCCCAAGTAAACATATTAATGAATACCTTGTAGAGAACATGGGACTCCCCCTAGCAAACATAATAATGGAACGCTTGTGGGGTACATGGGACTCCCCCAAGTTAACATGGTAAATGGGTACATAGGAATCCTTTTGTCCAAAAAGGTTTGGCTAAGGACAATACTTGTAAGTTATAATCAGTATGACGATACCACTATTAATAGCCTTGCTTAATAATAAAAGAAATAATGGATATAATTGGTTGGAAATAATTTAATTGGGCAATAATGGTAGGGTGTGATAGCTAATCATAAAGGTAGGAGTTCAATGAACAAACACTGGAAACTCATATTTGCTGACATGAGGGGTCATTCATGGTGATCATATATGATACTATGAGGTACATGGCAATCCTGTAAGTACATTGTACATATATATCATGGAAAGTGAAGGGTACTTGGGAATCCCCTACTCTTATGGTATCTCTGATCATGTGGCTACAGGCAACGGGGCCTGTTCAAGGGGTTACACTGGACCCATATAGGATGTGGGTAGTTTAGGATGATTAAGCTACACATATATCCAGATTAATGGGTTTAAATTCATGCTAAGCCCAGTTTCCTTTCCCGATATGGTTATATATATACATATATGTATGTATGGTTTGCATGCATATGGTTGGTTTACTTGGTTTTACTAAATGGCATTATCTTATCCTTATACTAAGTTCATGCTAGCATTCACTTGCTAACTTATCTTTGAGCTGCTGTATCCCCAAGTTATGTAGGAACCGACCGTTCTACTTCTTATGCATAGTGATCGGATTTTGAGATCAGCTTTAGATTGAAGTGGTGAGCTTCCACCTTTCTATAAGGATCCATTTTATGTTATGGACATTTTCATATACTTCTTTTTATTAATGGATATTTGTTTTGTCTATAGTTGGGGGCATGTCCCAAATGGATATTGGTTTTCTTTTGGTTAGAGGCTTTTATAAAACTACTATGGTTGGTATGGGTGGGATCAGTATTGGTGTCAACCTTAGTATTGGCATTGGTATTGGGGATTATACTTTTAGACTAAATTTCTCACTATTCCATTCTTTTATATTATATTATGGAACTTGATTTGGTTATTATTTTATTTGTGGCTTACAGTTTTAGGTAGTTATGGTTACTGATTGGATTTGGAATAGTTGGGATCATTTGGGCCAGTCTCGGTCATAGACCTATCCCAGAGTCTGGATTAGCGCTATTACACACTATTTGTTATACGTTTGAAATTCAATTGACTCAGGGCATATGCTGGATGGTTGGGTTGGGTATCGGGGGTGGTTTTTGATCTTGGTTAGACATGAGATGCCCATTATTATAAGGCCCCTAGTTTGATCATCTCAAGTTGGTATCAGAGCTTTAGATTCAGGGTCAATTGGGAGTCTACAAAGTCATGTCTAGTAGAGTCTCTTTTAAAGTTGTGTAGCTCACCACACTGATAAGATAGAGGCTACAAAACATTTAATAATGTTTCACTTTCTTGGTATTCTATTCTCAAGATTGGTGTCTATGTTCTGGAATCTTCTTTAATCCTGATTTGTTTGCTTTTAGAGCATACCTCAATGATTTAGAATGTAAGAAAACTCTATTGTTCTATCTAGGGATAACATGGAAGGGACATAGGGGATCTATGCTCGGTCTAGGGGTTCAATCCCTGATAATTTAGAAGTTTCACTGGTTGCTACTAGTCCTCTTCAGGCTGAGGTGATGAATGCAGAATTTTATCAATCGATTCATACTATTGCTTACTTGGTTGCTTCTCAGGTTAAGCGGGATATATTTGGTGCTTCATTGTAGAGGCCACAAGGGTTGGCCAGCTTATGAAGATGAACCCTCCTACTTTTACTGGAGTGAAGGTAGAGGAGTATTTATAGGGTTTCTTTTATAAAATAGAGAAGATATTCAGGGTGAAGTAGGCCACGAATGTGGAAGGGGTGAATTTTTTAGCTTACCAGCTCAAAGATGTTGCCTACCAATAGTCCGAGGACTAGCATAGGGATAGAGATAATGTTGGGGAGTTTTCCTTATGGGAGATTTTCTCAAATGATTTTCTATATTGCTTCTTTCCTTAGGAGTTGAGTGAAGCAAAGGCAGAGGAATTTGTCAATCTTAGACATAGGAAAATGTCAGTCAAGGAATATGCCTTGAAATTTCATCAGCTATCAAGGTATGCTCCGAAATTGGTGTATAATATAAGGATAAGGATAAGAAAGTGTTCTTCTAGACTATCTTAGGATTAGATCCTTAAAAGCAAGACAATGTTGCTGATCAAAGAAATAGAATGTCTTGGTTGGTGGTTCATATGCAATAGGTGGAGAAAGAAAAGAAGAAGCAGGATGAATTTAGGGAAAGTTAGAGTAAGAAGTTGCGGTCTTCTAAAAAAGATAGTTTATTCTAGATAAGGGGTTTATTCATCTTACTAGTATTTTCGTGGGGTGTACTATTATTATTTGTGTGCAAGAAAGATGGTTGCTTTCGGATGTGCATTGACTATCAGCAATTGAATAAGGTAATAGTTAAGAACAAGTATCTTTTTCCAAGGATAGATGACTTGTTTGATCAATTTGCTTAGATTTGAGCCATTGTGGATAGGATGACTAAGTCTGCGCACTTCTTGCCAGTGAAGACTACCTTTTATGTGGAAAATTATACGAGGTTGTATCTTTATGAGATTGTAAAGCTGCATGGGGTATCTGTTTCAATTATTTCTGATCATGGTACACATTTTTTATCTCACTTCTAGCGGTCTTTTCAAAAGGATTGGGGACTAAGGTAAGTCTGAGTACTTCTTTTCATCTTCAAATGGATGGGTCAGCATAAAAGACTATTTAGATGTTGGAGGATATGCTTCGGGCATGCGTGATTGATTATGGTGGAAGTTGGATTAAGCATCTACCTTTGGTAGAGTTTTCTTACAATAATAGCTATCATTCTAGTATTGGTATGGCCCCTTTTGAGGCACTATATGGTAAGAGGTATAGATCTCCTACTGGTTGGTTTGAGCTTGGTGAGGCGGATATGTTCGGTCAAATTTGGTTTACCAGGCTATGGAAAAAGTAAAGGTGATTTGGGATAGGATTAAGGCTTCCCAAAGTCACCAAATGTTCTATGTAAATGTAAGGCATAGAGACTTGGAGTTTAAGGTTGGCGATAAGGTGTTCCTAAAGGTATCTCCCATGAAAAAAGTAATACGGTTTAGTAAGAAGGGGAAGCTCAGTCCACGGTTTATTGGTCCTTATGCGATTTTGTGGAGAGTTAGTAATGTGGCTTATGAATTGGAGTTGCCTTCTAGTTTGAGCTCCATTCACCAGGTATTTCACATTTTTATATTGAGGAAGTGCGTTGGTGATCCTTCTTCAGTTGTTCCTTTAAAGTAATTGTGTATCTCGAATTCTCTATCTTATGAAGACGTCTTCGTTGAGATCTTGGATAGAAATGTTCATCAGCTATAGACCAAAGATATGGCCTCATTTAAGGTTCTATGATGGAACCAGAAGGTGGAATAAGTTTCATAGGAAGCGGAAGAGGACATGAAGTCCAAGAATCTGCATCTGTTTTCTACTCTTAGGATTTGTGTAGAAGGTATGTGTTCTTCAACATACTCTTGTTTTCAAACTTTATTAATGGAAAAATTTATATCCCGGTATCTTTATTTTATAACTTGGTTAAAGGTTGGATTAATTCTTGATAATGCAAATGAATTGTGCTTGTTTTTACCCTACATTGTCTGTTATTTGAGGACGAATGTTCCTAGTAGGGGAGACTATAACACCCTGGATTTTTTACCCTTAGAAAATTTCTTAGATTTTTTATTTCTGGACAAATTATAACTAGGGGAATGAGTTGTACACTGGGGTACTAGTGGTATGGGTTGGTCATATGATGACCAATTATTGATGGTAGGCTAAATTTTGTTTCTAGAACAGATACGACTTAGTTGGTATGAGCCGTATTGGTGGATATGGGTTGTTAGGTTTGGTTCTTTCCTTCACTTAATCTTAGACTTGGAAACTTAAGTTGGTTCTGAGTACGAGTAGCTTACCATGAGCTGTAAGCTAGGGTACGAGTCGTACCATGGACTCGTATGGTGGACAGTGTTCAAAACTTTTGAGATGCTATTCTGCCAGGGATATGGGTCAAAGGTACGGGTCATATGTGTTGAGTATGACATGGTTTAGGTAAGTCGTACCTTGGACAGTGTTGGGTCAATGGAAGAGGCCTAGGGTACGAGTGGTGGGTACCACTCATATTGGAGGGTACGACTGGTATGGGTTGTCGTACCCCGTGACAGGAATTTTATGCAGTTTAAGTGAAGGCAATCTGTATATTTCCCCACTAAACCTATTAAGTCTCTACGACTTTTGACACCCTTGGGAGGTTATTTTCTCTATTATTCCTTTCATTAACACTTAGAAAACACTATATAATCCTCTCGTAGGCTTTTGGGTAAAGAAATGATAGGGTTTCCCTAAGGTGATCAATTTAGGGCTTTTGTAGGTAATTTCTCTCGATTATCTGCTCAATTTAAGGAATGTATGCCTTCCCTTATTGTTAGTTCAACTAAAGGCATATTTTGTAAATTTTTTCCATGGCATAATTGTTATATGCTTTTGGGTTTTAATATACATTGGGGGTTTTGGTTGTAATGGATTGGTTATGGTTTTCCCATGTTTTAATTATTACTTACATGTTTTAATGGTGGTTTGGATACTTGGTTGCATGGGAATGGTCAATTGGTATTTGATTTTGGTTTTGGAAATACTATGCTCCAAATATGTTTGATAAAATGCCTATAAGAATGCTTTTACTGTATTGTTGGACTTTTTAATGGAACTATTGCATGATATGGTTTGGTAATGGAACCCTAATGGTTTAAATGGTTTGTAATGGTTAAATTTAATAGTTTGGTGGTCATGTTTATGGTTAATTGAACTCCTTGTAGGGTACAGTGGAATCCCCTAAGTAAACATGTTAATGAACAACTTGTGGGGTACATGGGACTCTCCCAAGCAAACATAATAATGGAACACTTGTGGGGGTACATGGTACTCCCCAAAGTTAACTTAGTAAATGGGTACACAAGAATCCATTTACCCTAAAAGGTTTGTCGAAGGACAATACTTTCAAGTTATAGTCGGTATGATGATACTACTATTAATAGCCTTGGTTAATAATAAATGGAATAATAGATATGGTTGGTTGGAAATGGGTAAAATTCAGTAATAATGGTGGGGTGTGATAGCTAACCATGAAGGTAGGATTTCAATCAACGAACACTGGAAACTCATTTTGCTGACATGAGGGGTTGGTCTTGGCCACCATATATGATACTATGAGGTACATGGAATCCTCTAAGTACACTGTACATATGTATCATGAAGAGTGAAGGGTACTTAGGTATCCCCTACTCTTATGGTGTCTCCAGTTTGTGCGGCTACACGTATCGGGTCCCGTTTAGAGGGTTATACTTGACACATATAGCCCGTGGGTTGTTTAGGATAGTTAATGTATACACATGCCCAAATTAATGGTTTTAGATGCATGCTAAACCAAGTTTTCTTTCCTGGCATGGTTATATAAATGTATGGTTTTTGTATATGGTTAGTTTACTTGGTTTTACAAGATGGCATTAGTTTATCCTTATATTAAGTTCATTCTAATGTTCACTCGCTAACCCATCTTTAGGTGGTTCTATTCCCACATGATACAGGAACTGACCAATCTACTACTCCTGCATAGTGATCAAATTTTAGGATCAGCTTTGGATTAAAGTGGTGAGCTTCCATCTTTTTCAAAGGCTCCATTTCATGTTATGGACATTTTCATATACATATATTTATTTATGGATATTTATTTTGGCTATGGTTAGGGGCATGTCCCAACCGGGTATTGGTTTTCTTTTGGTTAGAGGCTATTGTGGAACTACAATGGGTTGGTATGGATGGGATCGGTATTGGTGTCAGCCTTAGTACTGGCATTGGCATTAATGTTAATACTATTGGACTAAATTTCTCACTGTTCCATTCTTTCATATTATGATATGGAACTTCTTTTGGTTATTGTATTGGGTTTGGCCTACGATTTTTGGTGTTTGTAGTTGTTGGTTGGATTTGGGATGGTTGGGCTCGTTTGGGTTGGTCTCGTTCATAGACATACCCCAGAGTTTGGATTAGTGCTATTACACCTTATCTTGTTATATGTTCGTAATTTATCCGACTCAAGACATATGTTGGATGGTTGGGTTGGGTACCGGGGGTGGTCTCCAATCTTGGTTGGACTTGAGATGCCCATTATGACAAGGCCCCTGTTCGGGTCGTGTCATCCACTCAACAACTAATTTTCTTTTTATTCCATACTTATTTCTCCCTTTTTATTCTTTATTGCATATTCAGGTTGGGTGT